>NC_138214.1:8512839-9055339 GCF_964194415.1 Vipera berus
TCCTCCTCCTCCTCCTCTCCCCTTAAATTTCATTTTAGGGCTGGAGTTGGCGTTGGGGGGGGGGGGTAGGAAGGGGGAGGCCAGGCTTTTAAGACCCACAAACGCACCCTTTGGACGTCCCCCCCCCCGCCCGCGGTGCCGGCCGAGCCTTGCAAAGAGGAGCAGCCCCAGATGCGCCCTGGACGCCAAGCTTTGAAGCCCGTCTTCCCTCTATCCACACCCCGGTCACGCTCCTTGGCGTTGCTCCCGGGAGCGGAGAAAAAGTCCCGCTCTGGCTTTTTGTTTGGAAACGTCCCCTTTTTTGCGCTTCTGCCTCGGCTGACGCGCGCGGCGGGGCGGCTTTAATGGGCTTCCTCTGGTGCTGACGCTTTTTTTTTTTTTGCTTTCCCCCCCCCCCAAAAAAAAAGCTTTGGGTTGAAATGGATTTGTTCCACGAAAGGGAGGCGGTGGGCAGCTTGGCTGGGGAGAAGCCGGAGGGAGGGGGAGAGGAGGAGGAGGAGGAGGAAGAGAACCCTCCATCACTTTTCCTTGCCCTAATTCCCCCCCCCCCATGCAACTTCTTCAGGAATCTTCTTCTTAAACCCGGCTTTTGTTCACTCGGGAGAAGGGAAAGAGAGGAAGCTTTTTTTAAAAAAAAAAGGGGGGGTGGAATTCTGGATTTTGCAAAAAAAAAAAAAAAGTGTGTTGCGCTGCAGTGCTATATATGCCTTTTTCTCAATCGGTCTGGTTTCAGACACTGCACCAAGTCAAAGTCCAGGAAATAAAACTCCTCCTGGGTGGCCCACTTAAAAGTGCTGTACACAGAAATGGGTTCTAGCCAGGTTGCTAGGCCCAAGCCCAACTCACATTGTGGTGGTTAGTGCAACGTTTGGAACCAGTTTCATATTTCATACGGTGGGGTGGCGTGCTAGGCTAAGCTGCAAGATGGCATTTAGCCATAACTTAGTTGGCTTGCTTTGGCTTAGCAAACCCAGTGGTTGGGATCCTAAGCTATATAGTTCATAGCTCAGGATATGGACAGAGCCCCATTGCATTTTATTCAACACAACTTGATTGAACGACGCACGGCTTGCGCAATGTGTGACTCCTCAGAGTATCCTGGTCCATTGCAGTTACTTGGGGAGTGTGTTTTTAACCCTGCAGTATGTAAACTTTTTCCATTTAATGTCCTTTGAAACAACCTGCTTATAAATTCACAACTGCTATGAATGAAGCATTGAAAAGATAGCCGAGCAATGAATAACCTGACTGAAGCCAGAGAAATATCTTGTAATTCTACTAAAATAGAGTAGATTAATTCTGTTGCAATTTAAGGGTCGCTTCCTTCTGTCCAGGAAGAAATCTTATTTCAAAGCCATTTTTTCCCCTTTAATCTGCAAAACCAAAACTCATATTAGAGGCTCAATCACTAGAGGAGAAGACAAGGTTTATCAACACCCCTACACGCAGAGAATTTCCCCACACGTTTTTTTGCTTGAGAAAGTGTTCAAATAACCCCGTACATCTACATCTTTTTATATGAACGAAGGGTTCCGGCAAATTGGCAAATTAACTAATTTCACTCTCTTCACTGCACTGAGCACAAGCACTAGTTTGCATATTTCTGTTGTCTGAGCCTGCATTAATCCCAAACATGGAATGTGCCTTGAATGAGGTCAGTTCCCCTTAATGAATTTAGGGCTATAAAAAGAAAGGGGAAGACACCACCTCCTCCTCCTCCTCCTCCTCCTCTCCTGGTGTGTGCTTGTTAATTACAGTCACTAGATGAATAGAATGCCAAAGTTGTAAAGAGATGTTCCAGGGGCTCCTTTCAAACACGCTGAATCCTTAAATCAATGGAACCAAAAAGTATGCTTATAAATCAATCCGACTGCCTTGAGAATTGATTTCCCCGAATAAGATCCTTGTCCAGGGGTCTCTTCTGTTTGATTTTAGCTTAGTTAGGCTCACTATATTGCTTTTTGTGGTTTGTATAATGTAGTCCTGGCCCCTTTCGGGGAAGAGCGAGCGAAGGAAAGAATGAAAGCATTTGAAAGGACAAGAGGGAGGAGAGGTAATTGTTGCCATCTGCCCCCCCCACAGCAGGTATTTTTCCACACAGCAAGAAACAACCTCACAGTTATTGCTGGAATGCACCAAGTTGGTTTCTCTGCCTGTCTCCATAGGTTAAGCTTTATCTGGCACATCACAAAGAATGACTCATCGAAAATTTAAGAGAGCGAGCAGATGATTCAAGGTGCTGGTGATGACCTATAAAGCCCTAAATGGCTTGGGTCCGGGATATCTGAGGGAGCACCTGCTGCCGGCATCAAGCTCCCTTCGTCCTATGCGCTCCCACAGGGAGGGTCTTCTCAGGGTGCCACCGGTAAGAGATTGCCGGCGGACGACACCCAGGGCCTTCTCAGTGGGGGCGCCTGCCCTTTGGAACCAGCTGCCAGTGGAGCTGAGGACTGCCCCCGACCTCCGTTCATTCCGCCGGGACCTGAAGACCTGGCTCTTCGAGCTCTCTGGCCCAGGCTGAGAATTTTAATTTTAATTTTAATTTTAATTGGGGTTTTTACTCTTTCAGGGACTGTTATAATCTTTTTGTATTTCTTGTTTTAATTCCCTGTAAACCGCCCTGAGTCCTTCGGGAAAGGGCGGTATACAAATCCAATTCAATAAATAAATCAATAAATGATGGAGTTTAAGAGGAGACCAGCCACCATTTGCTTCCTTTAATTGACACAATACCGGGGCCAAGTAAACTAATAATTAGATCTTGAGGCAATACGGATGGAGCCATTACATTGATCGGATGGGCATACCTAAGACCAGCGAAAGTTAAAAATAGATTCATAACTTTTTATAGGCCACACCATCCAAAGCATCTCCTCTCAAGAGAGAAGCTTCGCCAGAGAATGATTCTGTCTTATACAAAACAAAATGTGCCAGAGCTTCAAAAAATCTACAGCTGGGGGTCATATCTAATCAATAATCAATGGTGGTGTAGTAGAACATGGGGATCTTTTTCTTCATTTTCAAAGGATAAGCCACACCAGAGTCTGAAGATGGAGAAGATAAAGACCAAACATTCAGATGGGCTGAATCTACTTATCTCCAGGACCGTAGTGCAACACATGATTAAGTGCCCATTGATTTTAGTGCACTCAACTCTGTGCCTATTTTAAAAGTTTTTCTTTATTACCCGCTTTCCTAACAGCCAATTTCTCAAAGCAATCCATAATGCAAACCACAGTAGAAATGGTCAGTAGCTCCTACAAATATTCTAAGATTGCCTTCCTAGACCTAGTGTCCTAGGAGTTAGGCCCCTAAGGGATTTAGTGGGACTTAGCAGCTAAGTAGCATTCTTAGGACCGGATTGGCTCATAAAAATGGAATGGGACAATAATGAAAACAATTAATTTCATGGAGTTTCACAATGCCCCTCCAATGGCCTATAAACATAAGCGTTGGCTTCATGTTCTCAGATATTCAAAGAATTCAACTGGGTGCATTTGCATAACACAATGAACCACATTTTGTTTTGTTGTATTGGATAATCCTAACTCGTATGATTTGTGTTTGGTTTGTTGCACTGTGCAAATCCAGAACTTTGGATTAAAAATTGAGTAAAGGAAAGAAAGAAAGAAAGAAAGAAAGAAAGAAAGAAAGAAAGAAAGAAAGAAAGAAAGAAAGAAAGAAAGAAAGAAAGAAAGAAAGAAAGAAAGAAAGAAAGAAAAAGAAAGAAAGAAAAAGACAATTGGGTTAATCATAGGTTAGGTGTAAAGGTAGTGGTTGTCTCATTTTGATGCTTATAACAAGCCTGTAGGATAGATTAGATATATTTAGGAGGATGAAAGGGATGGAGAAACAATTGCAAGAAAGTAGTTTTCTGACAGCCTTTGAAAGAGAGTCATGTCATGAAAGAAATGGTATTCAAGTCTTTTCATCTGGATTTCTCCTTTCCTTTTCAGAGAGTTATCTGTGTTTCTTTGCCTCTATGAAAGCTCATGAGGTGCCTTTTGGTTTAGATTTTTCCAACAGCAGCCTAACCAAAAGGACATAGCATCAGCTTGCAAGGTCTCACAAGCCAGGAGTAGTGAGAAAGTAGGACTAGGAGCTGACATTTGTGGAGATCTTACCACATATGGGTCAGCCCTCAAGAAGTGATTCAGAAGAAAGAACACCATCTTACATAGAATCAGATCATTAGTTTACTGAGATAATTTTGTATGGCAACCGCTAGTAGAATAGGAGGAGCTTAGTGTCAGGAACGTGTGAGAAAGAAACTCATGATTGATCTGCCTTGACTCTCTCTTTGATATAATAGGAAGGGAAGGAGAAACACTGTTAGGCTTTCAAGATGTTGTTATTGCGGCATAGCCTATTTTAATAAAGTAGACTTCGACTATACTACTTGTAGCATCTGTATCTCCGCTGGCCTGCTTTGAAGAGCTGACAGAAATGATGCTATGCTAACAGGTGGCATCTCTTTAGAACTTTAAACCTGACCAGCATTGATGTTGTTACCTAGTTTGGGTAATGAAATATCTGCAAGAAAACAACCAAGCTCAGAGAGCACCAAGGATCCCTCACTTCAGAACCTTGGACAAGGATTTTCCCCAGCTTTCTATGAAAATACCAATAAGGTTACCATATATTTAATCTCTACAACTTCACAATGGCCAATAGATGGCAGGCATGATATAACAAACCTTGTTCTATTGCCATCTAGTGGTCATCCAAATTTTTACAGCCCCAATCTCTTAGTAATAGATACAGTATAGGTAGATCTTGTTTAGCAACTGTCTTGTTTAGCAACTGTTCACAGTAACAGCAGTGATGAAAAAGAAAGTAACTTTACAAATAATCCTCACCTTTACAACTGCATAAGTCTACGGTCACTAAATGAGGATTACCTGTACTAGAGCTTTAATTTAGAGACCATTACAGGCAAAATGAGTGTTCCAACACACACCCACACACAGGCCATCTATTGAATTATCTGCCAAGGTTTGATTTGAATTCCAGATGCGTTATGACAGGAAACCCATCATGGATGGCACTAACTCCAAAGTCCTACAGTCCCCATCCACATCAGACATATTTCTACTGCACAAGCTGAAGCCTGCCAGATCAGTTGTTTCTATAGTCTGGTTTGGGTGAGTCTCCTGCATTCATATGTCCATTCATACGTTTACACAAATATAAATAAGTCAAGTACATTTTGTTTGTGTGTGTGTATGTGTATGTATGTGTAAGCTAAAAAAATCACAAACAAATATGCTGCATTTATCCATCAATCATAGAACAGAATATAGAATAGAGTAGAGTAAGAATAGAATAGAATAGAGCAGAGCAGAATAGAGTAACAATAGAATAGAATAGAGCAGAATAGAATAGAATAGAATAGAATAGAATAGAATAGAATAGAATAGAATAGAATAGAATAGAATAGAATAGAATAGAATAGAATAGAATAGAATAGAATAGAATAGAATAGAATAGAATTCGTTATTGGCCAAATGAGATCGGACACACAAGGAATTTGTCTCTGGTGCATGAGCTCACAGTATACATACTGTATAAACAGCAAGTAATAGGTCGTAGGTCATAATCATAGTTGCAATCATTAATCATAAGTTACAAACAGTAACTGATAAATCATAAGAAACTAAAAGAAACCCACAATGACTTTGTTATACAACACGTTAAATTAACCCAGCCCCAACCCCCATTACCTTGATGGTCTGGCTCATGTAGCACATTAAAGCATCATATTCTTTGTTTTTGATGCAACTATTGTTGTTTATCGTCCCAAATTGATAAACACACAAAGCTAAAAAAAATTCCTTGGGTGATGTAGCAGAGCCTTTGAGTCTAACCAGTGTGCTTTATAAACCGTAAGGCATGCCTTAATGTCCACTATGATCCCAAGCAAATGGCTGATGCACCCTATCATGATTACCTAACCTGAAACATCATATTGTATGGGAACGTGGCTAGGTAGTAGGTTTCTTCATTTAAAGTGCCGGTTTGGACTGATGAAGCTCTACAGGGTTCAGAATTTGGATCCTGTCCATTTTGCATTCACATCTCCTATGGATAGGTTGAGGATCCTTCTCCTGCAGGAGAATTAGAGAGAAGAATAAATATGTGTTTTTCAGTAACTGGACCCAGTCTTGAAAACCCTTTAGCTGGAGATCTGGGTAGTATCTTCACTCCTGAGCTTCAAGAAAGCTTATAAAAACTGAAGCTATTCAGAAGGGAGTTAACTCTGCTCCTTGGATGCCTATTTATATTGGCTTATAATTTTTATTACTGATGTGATTTTATATCATTTATTGGTTAATTTATTAGGTTGATTTAGTTTAATGGGTTCTGATTTTAACATACATCACCAAGCGCCTCTGGAAAATACGGCAGCATGCACATTACCATGTGGTTAATAAATAAAGAGGCAGGATAAATATGTATATCAAAATGCAATATTTGAACTTGAAAATGTAAAAAGGGCAGTCATGTAGCATAGAACATGAATATGTGCCTAGCTGAAGGTGTTAGAGACCTAGATCCAAGGGGGCTTATATTCTGGATACTCTTTAGGTATAAAGGGAAGGGGGAGGGGCAAGTATTGTATTTTTCCGCAATAAAATTCTTGTAAAACCTTGTACATAAACATAACACCTCCCTCCCTCCCTCCCTCTGTGTGTGTGTGTGTGTGTGTCTGTGTGTCTGTGTGTCTGTGTGTCTGTGTGTCTGTGTCTGTGTCTGTGTGTTTCTCTGTGTGTCTATATGTGTGTAAGTACAGGTAGCCCCTCATCTTACAAATGTAATTGGGACTGGAAATCTGGTCACAAGTCTTTATGGTCATATGTTGAGGCACCCACATAACCCACATAACTTCCTGGGCTTGCTAAGCAAATGCTGCAATCATTAAGAGAGTATGGTGTTTGATAAGTGAACCTATCCATTGATAGGTTCCTAATGCAGTAACTAACATTCAGTACAATGGCTTGGTTGGCCAGCTGCTCTGAGAGAACTTTCTAAGGATGGAATGAGTCAAGAAATGTGTGTTCCTATTAACCATGAAAAGGAAAACCTGTATCATAATTTTTTATTGAGAATAGATCAAAAACTCTTTAAGGTTACATAATTTACATTTTTAAATTAAGAGTATTTTTCCCCCCAAAAAAATCTAATCTTGGCATTGATAGGTTCTTGGGTTCTGGCAAAAAGGCAAACATTGGCAAAAAGTAAAATAAAATCACAAATCGTGGCCACATGACTGTGAAACACTGCAATCAGTCACAAGAGCTGGCCTGCCCAACATGTACCCAATACGGTCTTGGGGACAGCAGTGCAATCACTTATGTTGGCCAAGCATACATGGCCCTCATAAATTTGAATGGTTATAAACGTTTCTGCCAAGCATACGAAAGGCAGTATACAATAAACTAACTCTCTCCCACCTTCTTCTGCCTTCCAGGATCTCCTAGGTTGGAGCTACAGACAGGTTTGTTCCTATCAGCTAAAGTTCATAAATAGAGGACTGTCCCATACAGCCAATCAAAGTGGCAACATCCCTCTGAAATCACTTCCCAAAGCATGCTAAAGTTATGGCTTCCTGATGTGCAACCTGGCATTAGAAAATACTGGTTTGTGGTTTTTTTTTAAAGTTATTGTTCAAGTCAAATCTGATCCCTCTCCGGATTATAGTTTTCCCTGCAAGGCTGCGACAATTCCGTTAAAAACATTTGGAAAGGACATGGAGAATATTTTCATGGCTGGATCCTAGTCCCCTCCTTGCTTTTTGGCAACCGTTAAAGAAAAACCTGTCACTTGGGACATTTCAGCTAAATAATTACCTGCTAGGTTCTTCACCACTGATATCAGAGCCTTTGTATGGAAGCTTTATAGGAGCAATCTCTGTTTCTTTTAAAGGCCTCTGCCTCCCTCGCTTTCAGAGACTCTTTTTTTAAAAAAAAAATAAATAACAGATGATCTTGCTGCTGTGTTCTTGTGGCAATCCTTGTCAGGAACCTACTGATCAATAAAAGTAAACTGGCGCCTTGGAGATTTGATTGAGCTAGAGAAAAAGTCTGAACCGGCTCTCTCCGCCATTAGCAATCCCCACAGGTTATGGAAGGAACACTCAGGTAAATTAATATACGTGTAGGGGAGAGGCAGAGGTACACGTCTTAAGCTGTAAACCAGGATAAACTCCGAAGCAGATATCCTAACGTTGAGAAGTTCTGAAGGCTAAAAAAAGGAAAAAGAAAAAGAAAGAAAGAAAGAAAGAAAGAAAGAAAGAAAGAAAGAAAGAAAGAAAGAAAGAAAGAAAGAAAGAAAGAAAGAAAGAAAGGCAGGGAAAGGATTCAAAGAGGCAGACAAGACCACCATCTTGCCTTGCACCCAGATTGCAGTATTCCTGCCCTCCCAGAAGTTGGAAATGTTTTTTTTTTCCAAGCGCTTTTTTTTCTGGCCCTGGAAGAGGCAGGCATAATAAACCACAGTTGACCCTGTGCAAAAAAGAGGGAATTAAACTCAGCTTTTCACACCCTCTGATGATTACGTCATGCCTGCCGGGATCCCGTTTTCAACTCCGTTGCTTCTGAGCAGCTCTGCTCCTTTGGAAAACAAAACATTCCCCCCCCACACACACACACAAAGGAATAAGATTGCCAACTTTTATAAGGGCCTGCTCCTCTGCTTTTGGAGCCCACCCCGACATACAAAACAGCTGTAACCCCTTTCTCCCAAAAGCTGAGAAAGTGTCTTTGCCACCTTCCTTTCACTCTGTTTATCAAGTTTCCTTTGCAGCTACAGGCAAAAAAGAAGAAAAAAAACAGGAAGTAACACTTTGCCATCTAAGCATCCCACTGAAGTGTAACTTACTTTAAAAGCCGCAGCAGATGCCTCCAAAGCATCTCTTTGATTGACACCCTTGGTTCAATTTAATAATAATAATATAATAATAATAAGTTGGAAGGGACCTTGGAGGTCATCTAGTCCAACCCCCTGCTAAGGCAGGAAACCCTATATACCATTTCAGACAAATGGCTGTCCAGTCTCTTCTTAAAAACTTCCAGTGTTGGAGCATTCACCACTTCTGGAGGCAGGTTAGTTGTTCTAACTGTCAGGAAGTTTCTCCTTAGTTCCAGGTTGCTTCTCTCCTTGACTAGTTTCCATCCGCTGCTTCTTGTCCTGCCTTCTGGTGCTTTGGAGAATAGCTTGACTCCCTCTTCTTTGGGGCAGCCCCTGAGATATTGGAACACCGCTATCATGTCACCCCTCACCCTTCTCTTCGTTCAACTACACATACCCAATTCCAGCAACCGTTCCCTATATGTTTTAGCCTCCAGTCCCCCAATCATCTTTGTTGCTCTTCTCTGTACCCTTTCTAGAGTCTCGACATCTTTTTTACATCGTGGTGACCAAAACTGGATGCAGTATTCCAGGTGTGGCCTGGAATTTGGGGGACAGGGTCGGCAAAAAACAGAAGGCGTTCTCTTAAAAAAAAATGACCCCAAGATATTCTATATCTTGCCTTCAGCTTCTCCTTCCAAGAGGCCGCCCCAGCCCTGAATATCCTTGTGGACAAATCTGTGCTGGGCTCTCCTCAACTTCAGGATCCGATTGTAGAGCCAGCAGATCTGCACCTCGTTATTTTTGAGTAATTACAGCCCTTCTCTTCTCATCAGCTCCCATTATATTTTAATAACTGTATCGACCCAACGGTCACCGAAAGCAGATCCCTGCAGCTGGAATTTATTGGGAAAGAAGGAATAAACCTCTTATGCATTTAAGGGGGCCTAAACGCTGCAGAAGCCTCTTCTTTTCCTTCCGATAGTCTCTCTATCTGTGACAGCACGAAGCAGCAGAAGAGAGAAAAATCTGGAGACGGACTTTTTCAAAGACGCAAGGGGGACATCTAGCAGCAGCTGCTGGCACTGCCAGCTTCACTCCTGTTTCGCAGCTTTATGCGCATCGCACCCACTTAGCTCACAAAGCTTCCCCACCCAGGATCTTGGGAATCCTAGAAGGAAATCTCTTCGCCACTAGTTGCCAGCTCAACCTGGAGAACTACGTGCCAGAAGCAGCTAGTTGATAATTTTATGGGTGAGCCACAACTATCTTCAGCATCCCTTAAATGTTACACAGCACCGGATCAGATTATAAATTTTTCCTGATTCGGTCTGGAGAGAGAGAGAGAGAGGGAGGGACGGAGGGAGAGAGGGAAGAAGAGAGGGATGAAGAGAGAGAGAGAAAGAAAGAAAGAAAGAAAGAGGGAGGGAGGGAGGGAGGGAGGAAGAGAGGGATGAAGAGAGAGAGAGAAAGAAAGAGGGAGGGAGGAAGAGGGGAAAGAGAGGGAGGGAGGGAAGGAGGGAGGGAGGAAGGAAGAGAGGGAAGAAGAGAGAAAGAAGGAGGGAGGGAGGAAGGGAGGGAGGGAGAGAGGGAGAAAGAAAGAAAAAGAAGAAAAAGAAAGAAAGAAAGAAAGAAAGAAAGAAAGAAAGAAAGAAAGAAAGAAAGAAAGAAAGAAAGAAAGAAAGAAAGAAAGAAAGAAAGAAAGAAAGAAAGAAAGAAATGGAGTGAGGGAGAGGGGGAGGGAGGAAGAGATAAAGAAAGAGGGAGGGAGGGAGAAAGAGAAGGAGGAAGAGAGAGAGAGAGAGAAAGAGGAAGAGAGAGAGAGAGGAATGTGTTACAAGCAGTCCTCGACTTACAACAGCACTGACTTTTTTTCTCACTTACAACCATTGCAACATCCCCACGGTCAAGTGATCAAAATTCAGACTTGACAACTGAGTCACATTTACAATACTTGCTGTGTCCCAGGGTCACATGATCAAAATTCAAACACTTGACCGTTGACTCATATTTACGACGGTTGCAGCGTCCCGGGGTCACGTGATCCCCTTTTGCGACCTGACAAGCAAAATCAATGGGGAAGCCAGATTCGCTTAACAACCATGATTCACGTCACAACTGTGGCAAAAAAGGTCATCGAATGGGGCAAAATTCACTTAATGACTGCCTCGCTTAATGACAGAAATTTTGGGCTCAACCGGGGTCGCCAGTCGACGGCCACCTGTGTTTCTTCTGCAGGCACAGGAGGCTTAATCGGATTTTAATCTGGAAACTGAAGAATTATGGCACATTTTATGTTATTTTTAATTTTTTTATTTTAAAGCATCTGTTTTATTTCTAGGGCTTGCTGGACCCTTCTTCGTTTTTGTGACTGAATACCCATTAAATCTGCCATTTGATAGACCACAAAAAGTTGCATTGGTGACATGCTATAAAGCTTTTGTTTGGCGGGGAAGGGTGTCCCCAGGTTTTCCTTAATTTAATTTGAATTTGAATTTGAATTTTATTGAATTTATATACCGCCCTTTCCCGTAGGACTTTAAGGAGCAATCTCCTCCTCTTCCTGGGAATTTTAAACATAAAGGAGCAGAGACAAGATCAGGGAATGAGAACTTAACCAATATATTTCTGGTCTCGTCTCTGAACCAATGCAAAACTATGGTTTCCTCCCCCCCCCCCATGCATCCCATACTGCTTTATTTAGACCACTTAAAGTACTTTACTTCACATACATACAATCTCAGCAATCTTCAAAAAAGTGCTGAGGCTAATACATCTTTGTATTGCAATTGAGACATTGTGACTTCCCAAAGGCACTTGGTGCCAAACTAAAAAAAGACAGACTTTAACTGTGTGGAGCAGTCAGAGAGAAGCCGGGCAAACCCGAGTTTGTGAGAATGGGTGCAAAGGTGAGCAGGGAGTGATTTGACACTTTTACACCCTCGCTCCCCCTCGAGGTTTAGACAAAAAATGCTTCTCAGAAGTTGCGTGCATTTCAAAGATAATCTCTACTGCAGATGTAGAAGAACATCTGGGGTTTGGACTGGAAGACCTCCACGGTCCCTTCCAACCTATGATAGGAATTCTCTGGACTGGCACTGATGATGTTACCTAGTTTGGGTAATGAAACATCTGCAAGAAAACCACCAAGCTCAGAGAGCACCAAGGACTCCTCATTTCAACTCTGAGCTAAAAATATTCTCCTTTATTGATAAGTATTCTGGTCCAAATTGTTCTAGAAGTAGAGTTGGGGATTTCACCCTACCGTATTCATTTGTGGTGTACATGCACACTGAATAATGTTTGCTCTTTTCTCCAAAACACTACCCAGAGAGGCTGCAAATGTAATCTCGCTTTAAAAAGAAATGTACAAAGTGATTGAAGGTTATTACTTAACAGCAATGCTGCAGGATACATGCTCATTCTAAGAAAAGCTGGATAAGGGAATACTGGAGGTCTTTCGGCAAAGGACCCACAGGCGTGCCAGACTTTTTAAAGTTAAACAGAACTGGAAGATACCCCCTCAACCACATCGTACTTCTTTTTTTTACAAGGAGGTTTATCGGTCCTCATTTGCTATGTATTTTTTTCGGATTTTTTAAACAGAACTCTAATGAAAATAAGGCTGCCAAAGAATGGCGCTGTGCACGGAGGATTTTTGATTTACACAATGCAACAAACAAAGGTAAACAATAATGTGCTCTCCGTGGTATTCTGCAGTTCATTAGCTCAGACCTGAATGCAACTATGAATTTGCTACTTCTGTCTGTTAAGCATTTTCCACCCTGATGTTCAAAATGCATCACTCATCCTACAAGGTTCTTCTCTGCAGGACAAAGTAACATTCCTGAGGGTTTAAAAAGAGGAATTAATCAAATATACATGCACAGATTGCAACATATAGGAATTTTTTTTGGTGGGGGGGACGAGGATATTGTGTCTTTCTTTTATGGTAATGATTATTTAAAACAAGGCCAACGGAAGCCTCGAATCCATGTCACATATAAGGCAGAGATCAGACCAACCGATGGTGATTTTGTCAATGCCAATAATGTTCAAGTGGTGGTCCAGTTGTTTCGGGATTGACACCTAAGCTGCCTATCACTATTGGTACTCCTTTTGCTCTTTTTTGTCCCAGTCATTCCACTTCTATTAGCTGGACTTTGTATTTTGTGAATCCTTCTACTTCTTTTCTCTTCTGTTCTGTTGTCTCCAAGTATTGGAGGAGGAGGACTACGGGGTCCTTGGTGCTCTCTGAGCTGGGTGGTTTTCTTGCAGAGGTTTCATTATCCAAACTAGGGAACATCATCAGTGCCAGTCTACTACTTTCTTTCTTATGAACAGTGGTTAGGTCTGGGGTACGGTGTGGCAGATGCTTGCTTTTCTGAGTTCTTATTGTTATTATTAATAGTATACTCATTGCTCCAAAATCCTGCAGCTTTTCATGAACCTCATATTTTCAGTAAATCCCTAAGGATGGGATGGGATGGGATGGGATGGGATGGAAGAGGAGGGATAGGATGGGATGGGATGAAAGGACTAGGAATAGGAATAGGAACAGAACAGAACAGAATAGAATAGACTTTATTTGAACAAGTGCAATTAGACGCACAAGGAATTTGTCTCCAATGCAGAAGCTCTCAGTGTACATGCAAAGCAACAGGGTAATAATAATCACAGTAATGATACCAATAAGAGGAAGTAGTAGAGAAGATGAGAAGGATAATAACACTACAGTCCTGCTACATGGGTAAGTATCCTTAGACATAAGAGCACTGTGAGAATTAAGTGCTGAGCAGAGTGAGGGCACCAGGGGAAAAAACTGTCCTTGTGTCTAGTTGTTTTGGCACATAAGGCCCTATAGTAGCATCCTAAGGGGAGGAGCTGAAACAGATTATGTCCAGGATGTGTGTAGTTATTTTCTCAGCTCTCCTTGTGACAGGCACAATATGGAAGACCTGCTAGCGTTATAATAGTGTTATAAAGCATCTTTTTTCAGACAGAGAAGACTGGGCAGCCATGGAGGCTGCAGATTAATGGGGACAAAGGAGTGGGAAGAAAGAGTAATTTCCATTATCTGGCAACAATAGAGCTATGTGCATTCTAAGAGTCCTCTGGGCTTGGTTTTTTCATTTGCAGACATTTGATGACACATCTGGGTAACATCTTCAACTCAAAGCAAACTCAATGGATTTCTACAACTCAACATTCATCAATCCCAGGCTACGTATATTCTGCGCAATTGCACCAAGAAACCAAATTCAACACAGCAACGGCTTTGTGAATAACAGGAAATGCACGTGTCCCAGGATAATGTTGCAGGATCCCATCTGAGCCAGTAGCCCTAACCTCTGGTCACAGTGACTAATTCAGATTGGACCCCGCAAGAAATGGCATTACCCACAGATATTCAAAGACATATACTGGCAATGAGTTGGATAAATGAAGTCTCCTCCACAGGGACAGGAAACTGCCTCTGATACCAGAGGACAAACAGTAGCACAGTATTAATTTGAAATTTAGTTTGAAGCCGTTTCTGTTATACCAGATTTCCAGGAAGAAACAGCTGGCAAATCACAGGAGGGGAAGGGCAGCCATGAAAGAAACAACCTTCCATTAGCGATATAAGCGGAACCAGCCAGCTAATCGCTGCTATGTTGCATGAAGCCTTCCTTGAAAAATTAATTCCAATCACTTGATGAGCACCCGGTGGGTTGAAGACCATCTGAAGGGTCATAAACAAAGGTAATTAGAAACAGGGGGAAAGCATTGATGGGGTGGTGTGGGGAGCTGGGTTTGGCCTGCTCTTATTTAATACCTTCATTAATGACCCTGGGAGAGAGTGTAAACAACATGTTAATGAATTTGGCAGATGACGGTAAATTGGGAAGTGTTTTGGAACACTGGAGAGTGAAAAGAATTAATACAAACCGGTCAGGAGAGATTAGAATCTAGGACAGCGACACAGATGCATTTCCAATAATGGTTTTTAATACCTGGAGGTGAAGCATAGGAGTTGCAGTGTCCATCGATCGGTTGTGCTAACTGTAACAAAAGTGGGAGGCCACCAAAGAAATCCTGCAGAAAACTATTGAGAAGGGAGAAAACAAGGGATATGTTCATTCATCTTGGGTTGTACGGTAATGAAAATGTAAATTCTCAGAAACAAGTCCATCCAGTATTCTGGATCATGTACACAACACATGAACTATGCAAAAAGAAAAGAGCCTTAGTTAAATCTAACACTAAAGAGGCACAAAGCTGGGTTGGGCTAAATCAAACAGTCCTTGACCCATCTTATCTGCTATTTACTGCAGATGATAGCAGCCAGGATAAGAGCCTCTTTTTCAAAGCAGATTGCCATGGCTAAATCAAGCATCACGTTTGGCCTTTGCTGTCTAACCCAGGGAAAATAACTATTTTTTTATGTCAAAGCCTGTATTCCATTTAGAAATAATCAGTTAGTGAGCTAAAGATGATGGTCAACAATAAGATCAATGTTTCTCAATATTGACAGCTTTAAATCTCTGGACTTCAACTTCCAGAATTCCCCAGCCAGCAAGCATATAACATGGGAGCTGAAGTCTACACATCCTAAGTTTAGTTAAGATTAACATATAGCTCCCATGTTAAAAGGGATGTGGTGGCTCAGTGGGTTAGGACGCTGAGCTTGTCAATCAGAAGGTCGGCAGTTTGGCGGGTCGAATCCCGAGTGCCGCGTTACAGAGTGAGTGCCTGTTACTCGTCCCAGCTTCTGCCAACCTAGCAGTTCGAAAGCACGTAAAAATGCAAGTAGAAAAATAGGGACCACTACGGTGGGAAGGTAACAGCGTTCTGTGCGCCTTTGGCGTCTAGTCATGCCGGCCACATGACCACGGAGATGTCCTCGGACAAGCGCTGGCTCTTCAGCTTTGAAACGGAGATGAGCACCGGCCCCTAGAGTCAGAAACAACTAGCACGCATGTGCAGGGGAACCTTTACCTTTACCCCATGTTAATGCTGGCTGAGAATTCTGGGAATTGAACTTGCCAAGGTTGAAAAACATTAGACTAGGTCAATCGTGAATACAATCAAAGTCCAAAATGGATAAGTTCTCCTCTTCTTTCTCCCTTTGCCATCCTTCCCCCCCACCCCCACCCCGCTTCTCGTTTCATTTAAAAAGTCCCATAGTTTCATGTAATGATGGGCCTTGTGTTAATTACACTATTTACAACTGACCTGAATTTGTTTCTGGCAATAAAATGGCCTTCACTAAAGGGAAATGCTGCAGTATAAATGCCAAGTTTCCCAGTTCTGACGCAAAAGGGCACCACTGCTATTATGAAATTGCAGGGATCAGAGTGATGTCTTTAGGAGATAACTGTTTAATCCCAGTTTTCTAGCACATTTGAGTTCCTAGATCCAGTTAGGGAGGCAAGCTGGAGTGACTTGTCAGCCAGTTCATTATCTGATGTTCTCCACCCCTAATCAGGATGGGTTTAGCTGGAGCCATTAATACCACATCCACTTTGCTACTCAAAATAGATTTAGCAGCTTTGGAACTAAGCTCGTCCCCATTATACAGCTGGCCTTATTGCATGCGTGCACGCATTGCTAGCAAAATGGATTAATAATCCCATTACTGGTCCAGTAATGGGACTTGGGGTGAGAGAGGGGAAAAGGGAGAGAGAGAAAAAAACCTAACATGTTTACAAACTAGCTGAAGTTGGGAGTGAAAAGGAAGACAGCAAAGATGAGTAAAGATTGGTGGTGACTTAGAACATAGGTTTCCTTAGTCGGAACCTTGACATTTGGGTTTTGATCTCTGAGTGGCCCCTTCTTCTCCCTGGGAACATAATTAGTTTTACAAAAGCTGGAAAACTTGTTTATAACAAGGACACGTAGCTACCATTGTAGAGTTCATTTTCTACCACAGGAAAAAAGTGACAGACTAAAGAAAAAAAACCTCACTGTTTGTTTTTCTTTCTTTTCTTTTTTTTTTCCTTTTTACACCCAGCAGGAGCATCTGGTTTCCTAGCAACCGCCCAAGGATGTTGGCTCAGCAAGCCAGAAGTTGGACTCTAGTGCCAATTCTAGTCACAAGGCTAGAATTTGCGCTGTCAGTCCAGGGAAGTTTAAATGAACTTCACTGAACTTCTTCACAAATCATCAGCCAGCTTTTCTTTGAACTGCGTTTACTGAAAACAAATCGCCGTTGGGTACATTTACTCCATACTCTCAGGCGTGTTTTTTTTAAAAAAAACTTGCCAACTTTGCAATAGGTGGATTCTCAAAATTCTCCAGCCAGCATGTAACAGGAGAGTTAGGGGCAAAACACTGCCCTAACTTATAATCGGCAGCTGGCAAATTACAGTGGTGGGTTTTCATATATATAATACACTCAACTGTCTACAGAGGTTCTCAGTCCTCCAGGTCACGGTTGTCCCAAAGGTGCTTTTTCAGGAGGCAACTGGACTTTCTTGTTTTACTCTGAAGATGTTTCGCTTCTCATCCAAGGAGCTTCCTCAGCTCTGACTGAACCATTTGCGCTTCAGTTGGAGATGCAGACAACACAGACTCATCCCCAACAGCCTGGGCCCATCTTCAACTGTGAAGGGCAGAAAGCATCCTGCAGCCAAGAAGGTCCCACAGCCATTTGCACAACTCAGGTGACCCTGAGGACACAGGTAAACCTCCAAACTGCCCCAGCGACTCTCTAAAAGAGTGCAAATGACTGGCTGTCTACAAGGAGTATAAATCTTCCCATTCCCTGCCATCCAGGCAGAGCTAAAGAAGCTTCTTGGATGAGAAGCGAAACATCTTCAATGAAAAGCAAGAAAGTCCGGTTGCTTTGCACCTTTGGGACAGTGCGCTCAATTCTTAGAATTTGCAAAATGCGTGAGCCACATTGGCATGTACACATCTACATATGAGAACATAGAAACATGGAATAATGATCTTGGAAAGGGCCGCTGAGGGTACCTAGTTCAATTGTCTGCCCAGCACAACACCCCCCCCCCCCTTGCACAGCATCTCAAACCAATCGTGGTTCACTCGGTGATGGGAAGACCATCACTACTTTGGGTAATTCGCTTTATTGTCAAACTTCTCTTTTCTGCCTGCAAATTCTTTGTAAATTAAATCAGAATCTGCCTTCCTGTAGCTTCAGTTATTATTCCACGTCCTTCACGATAGAAGCAGGTCCAAACCTCTTCACAATGGGACATCCTTCCCGAAATTTGAAAAGAACTCTCCTATTTCCTTCCCATTTCTTCTCTCAAAATTAAATATCTCAACTTTGATTTCTAGCCCTCTGATCATTCCCACTGCCTTCTTTAAGCCTGCTTCACTTTGCCCAAATATTTGCTAAAATATAGAACTGAACAGCACATTGAGATAGGCTTAATCAAGCATGGATCTAATATTTCATGCAGTTTGGAAATTATGCTTCTCTTAACGCTATTTAATCCATTTTAATATTAATATCTATTTAATATTAATATCTATTACATTTATATGCCACCCATTTGGCTGGGTAGTTTCTAACATCGTAAAGCAGCAATATAAAACAATTAAAATGTTAAAACTTTAAAAGCAATAAATATTAAAAGTTAATAATGTTAAAACATTGTTTTTTGCAGTCCCACCCCACTGCTGACTCATATTCAGGTGGTGTTCAACAAACTTTCCAAACTTTCACAAATACTTTTGCCAAGCCAGATAATCCATAGCCTATATTTGTGAATTTGACTTCTATTTCCTAAATGAAGACGGTTGCATGTTTCCCCTCTTTCCAGAAATTCAGCCCCAGCACAGCAGAGAAGATGAGACAAAATCAAACACATCTTTTTACACTGCAAGCCTCATACCAATTCTCAGCTGAGACTAATTCAATTTTTATTAACTAATTTCCCAGATAATACAGACATATACTACTGTATATTGATTATTTACTTACTGAAAGGGACTAGCAGTAACTTACTTAGCAGCAAATTTTTGTTTTTTTGCACAAGAACTCAGTAGGCTACTGTATCTCCATGGGAGTGAATAGCTGTCTCGGATATAAAAGCCGATATTTACCAAGTATATTAACGCTATTATATTTTTAAGCCTTGTAATTCTATTTCTGGTCTGGACTAAGAGTATAATAAAGATGTTATTGTTGCTGCTTTTGTTTCTGTGGAATTTCTTGTTGTTATTTTCTACCCATTTCTCTCATCTGTCAAGTTGGTTTCAAATTTTATTATTGTCTCTAGCAGTTCGAAAGCACGTAAAAAATGCAAGTAGAAAAATAGGGACCACTACGGTGGGAAGGTAACAGCGTTCCGTGCGCCTTTGGCATCTAGTCATGCTGGCCACATGACCACGGAGACGTCCTCAGACAAGCGCTGGCTCTTTGGCTTTGAAATGGAGATGAGCACCGGCCCCTAAAGTCGGAAACGACTAGCACGCATGTGCGGGGGAACCTTTACCTTTACCTTTTTTGTAGTTATTAGCTATCCCTCCAAACAAATTTAATAAATATCCCCTCTCTCTATCTTCACCCAGATCATTAGTAAATTGAAAAGTACATGATTGGACTGCTCATTGCCATCCAATCACACTGATCTATCATGCTTATGTCACACTTATCTATGTGTCGGTGCCTAGTATCTAAATATCTTACATATATGAAAATATATGTTAGTGGAATTAGGCTATTTTAAATCTAGAGCATCCCAAAAGCTTCTGCAAAACTGAGACCTAACTTTACAAAAATGAAATAATGCTAGTCTGACAAGACGTTTTCTTGACAAAGCCCTCAGCCCATTGATCTGCAAAGCATCTTGAAAACAAACTTATAAGAGTGGAGATTCATTTTCCGAGCTTGTGAGTTGGTTTCCAAGTTTTTCGTTACCAGGCTAGGTAACATCTTCAGCAGAATTTAGGGAATGTCAGTGTTGGTGTTCTGACATTCCCTAAATTCTGCTGAAGATGTTACCTAGCCTGGTAATGAAATGTTTAGAAACCAACCCAAAAGCTCGGTGAACATCCCATACCCAAACTATAGATATTTACCACTATCGCAAAGAAACGTATGTCCACCTTAGAACTGTTCCAGGTATCCGTGTCAGATTAGCAAGTCTATAATTCCTTATGTCCTCCTTTGAGGTCCCCTCTCTGGTTGTTTGGAACTTCGTCAATTCTCCATAATTTCTCATAATGCATCAAGATTCTGTCAGATTATTAGCAAGTTACTTCGGTGTCCTAGGATGCAATCTATCTGATCTGGAAATTCATTCAAAACAAATAATTATTCATTCACCATACTTCTGTCTGCTCAAATTACATTTCTGCTCCTTCATCCTTTCTTCAAAGAACGTTGCTAGTTGAAACTCATGTTGGGGAAGACCGAACAAGAGTAATTAATCCACCTTTCATACAGACAACTTGTTCTCTGAATTGCAAAGTGATCAACAACACATTGTATTTTTGAGATGGATAGCTACATGATCAAGGAATTGCTCATTTGTTTTGAATAAATTTAAATCTTCAGGGCCAAACAAACTGCATCTGGCAATGGGACTGACCATATGTTAGGAAGTTTCTAATAAACTCCAGTGATTCAATGTAATATCAGTTGTAAAAGAAGCCCCAGTCCTTTAATTAACTCCAGCACTAGAGTTGAGCTGTTTTGAGTTATTTATTTAGTTATTTATGCATACAAATATGTCCTTGTTTTCCAAACTGTGTTTAATGCTTATTTGCATCACCTATCAAAAACAAACGCTTCTCATTTGGAAATGTTCAAATTTAAGAGAGGAGTCAACCAGTGGTCAACAGATGGAACTTCTTATTAAAGCATTGCTTTATAAACTGCAGTGGTGTGTGTGCAAAAAACCACCGCCAAAATTAGTACAGGATGGGTAGATGAGACTTCTGCTGTCTGATGTCCTCCAATTGATTCTGGGTTATGAGAACCATCATCCCTAACCAGCACAGCTGTATCCTTCCACCCTCGGAGGATTAAAGATATCCAGAAAGCAAATAATCCTCAGCAAAGATCCAATTTCATTGGATCACCTAAGAGGCTTAAAAACCTAGAATAAAATGTATCATCTTGGTAGAAAAGAAAAATCTCCCCCCACAAAAAAGTGGTTTTGTTCCTAAAAGAAACATTCTATGCATACAGAGCCTCATACATAGAGGTGGCAGCTTAACTAAAACAAGGGCAGAAAAATCTTAGTTGTTGAATTTGTCACTACTGTATTTTTATGTCTGGAAATGGGATCCAAGAAACTAGATTTTCTGCTCCAGTTCCTAAAATTACTGAGCTGATTTAGGATACCAGACACCCTGCTCACTGCAAAATTTGTTTTCAGCTACTGTTGCTATTGCTTGATCGTAGTTCAGTAAATAAACCACAAAATGCCCAGATCCTGTAAAAGCTAAGCCACAAACCAAAAGACCATATTCCATTTTACAATGCTGGCCACAAAATCCTCCAACTGCTTTTCCCGATTACACATTCTAACCTATGTCAATGTGAAATATTTATTTCTTCATCAGAGTTATGACCCATTTTTATTTCCACAGCTCAAGGCTAATCTATACCAAACTTTCCTTCCACTTTCCTAGGTTGGCCTAGGAAATTTGGGTGGCCTGAAGTCACTCTGTGAACTTCCACAACTGAAATGGCTATAAATCTGAGTTCCTCAGGTCCGAGCACGTTTCTCAAACACAGCAACTTTAAGGTATGTGAACGTCAGTGCTGGCTGGGGAATTCTGGGATGTGAAGTCCACACATCTTAAAGTTGCCAAAATTGTGTGTGGGGGGGTGTTGAACACCACCACCACAGCCCAACATCTTAACCACAGCACCACACTATGTTCCAAGACGGAAAGATGATAACAGAGGAGCACATCAGAGGTGTAATAGGTTTTGCTAGATTCCTAATGTTTGGAATGTGGTTCAAGATCCCAAAACAAACAAACTGACTTGGAATTCCAGCAACAAAGTTTTATTTAAAAAAAGAAGCATTTGCAAAGGCTTGGTGAGCTGTAGCACACGTAGGAGTCCAGCCACTCCTTAAAGAGATTTTAACACACTTTTATATCAGGATTAGTTGCCTTATAAAGATCAAAAGAAAGAGCATTTAGGAAGGGTATGGTCTATTCACCCCAAAAGGCTCATGTCCAACACAAACAAATTCAGCAAGAGCTGCAGTGGCACAATGGTTAGAATGCTGTATTGCAGGCTAATTCTGCTGGCTGCCAGCAGTTCGATTCTCACCTGTTTAAGGTTGACTCAGCTTTCAATTCTTCCAAGGTCAGTAAAATGAGGACCCAGATTGTTGGGGGCAACAGGCTGACTCTGTAAAATGCTTAGAGAGGGCTCTAAAGCACTATGAAGCGGTATATAAGTCTAAGCGCTAGTGCTATTTGTCTGTTTCTTTGTTATTTGCCTTCCTGTCCTTTTTCCTTCTGATTCATGCCTTTTTTTTTAAAAAAAAAGAATAATCTATGCCTAAAAGCTTATTTCTGAGATTTTGTAAGCTGTTCTGGGAAACTTCTGCAATTGAGGATGAGATCTAAACACTCCAATCAGTCAATCAATCAAATAAAATCAATTCTCCAAGCCCACACAAGTCACCCCGGTGTGCACACAAAGGCCGCCGCCAGCCACTTACCTCAGCGCTGAGGTGGTGTTGTTTTTTTCAAAGGAAGAAGAGATCAATCAGTCAAGTTTTATCTGACTTGGGCTAAATCCTGTCCTGCTGTGGGGAAGTGGGGGTGAGTTCCTTGGGTTTTACACCAATTTCTCCTCTGCTGCATGACAGATAGCTCTGACATTCCTCCCTGAAAGTCAGAAAAGATCACAGTGAAGCCAAAAAGATGCAGCACACAGACTATTTCATCTGCGAGACACCGCAGGGGTTATAAGACCCGGCTAGCAACCAATCTGTGCTGCTTTTAGCAAAAAAAAAAATGAATGAAAAGTAAAATGGTACACTCCTGAAATAATGCTTCTTGAAATCAGGAAAGCTAAATAAGCCCTGAATTATGGGGTGGGGCTGCAGGCTGAGGTTGTAAGGAACATAGTAAAGGGTCATATTGCAAAACTAGGTGCAGAAAATAAGGCTTAACTGGAAATGCCATTACGTTTCAAGATGTTGTGGGTCAAAACATGGCAACCAGCATTTGCAAAATGGCATATTTCTCTAAATACTTGTAGCAACTTAGTTTTATTATAGGTAGAGTCGTTCGGGAGGGGAAAAGATTACACAGAGTGTGCAACCACTGGTTGTTTTGAGCACCAAATTATCCCCACCTACTGTTAGGTTCCAACATTGTTTTCTCAACAACAGTCAGCCTGGAGCAGTAAGGGTACAAAGCAGCTGCAGGTAACAATGTTTTGGAGAGAATCAGAAGAGGGGATGGGATATAAGCCCTCCTTTCATTACACCAGTTCCCATCTGAACTCAGTTTTTCCAAAAACAGAAGCCAGTTTTACATAGCATGTTAATTGACAATGAAGTTGGATAGTTTAAGGCCCAGCCTGTTTCTCAGCCGTTCTCTTAGGCTGCCACGTTCGACTATAAATTCATTTAGTTATTGTGGCATTTAGTTAATACCCTGCACCTTACAGGAACACAGCAGCTGTATTTTGTCAACTCAGTTTTATGGCATGGCGCATCCACCAAGAATATTGAAAGATTTCAAACACACATTGGCATATAAGCCAAGCTTGGTCTGAATTCTAACCACTTAAAATTAAAAGCAATTCTATTTGCTTTATTCTCCCAAATTTTGCTGATCTTTGACCTAATAAACAGGGCTTTTTTGTCATAGAATCCTCAGAACAGAGTTCCGGCACCTTTTTTGGATGGAACCTTGTAGGGCAGGCAAGGCGGGTTGTATGACATGTGTGAGTTCCGGCACCTTTTTCTTTTACAAAAAAGCACTGCTAATAAATATTATGGATTATAATTCTAACCATAATGCTAGTCCTTGAACGGAACAGTCCTGCCTTTTACCATTTCCACATCACAGGAGATACGAATGCTTAACTGAACCATGGTTTACATAATTGGCACAAAAATCTAACCACCTAAGCTGAATTCTCCAAACTCGGAATCCAAAGAATAAAATTCAAATGTGCGCAGATCGCATTGCTTGATTTCTTCCTTTTTTTCCAACTCACCTACTTATCAGATTCAAAGCATATTTTAAAATATGGGTAGCGCAAAGTCAGAATGTCTTCACTTCAGATTTCAAAGGTGAGAATTCTGATCTGATCAGACCCTTCTGATTTTTTTCATTCCTTCTTTCTGTGATAGCTTTGTTGCTCTTTGACTCAGCTTAGTTCGGGCAGCAACCCAGAAGACTCCTGAAGATTAATTGTAGATGGAGAAATTTATCTTCCTAGCTTCTTTCTCAGCGAGGACCTATCACAAGCTACCATCAAAGCTCATCAATATGTGTACAAACTCATCCAGCTTCTCCAGGATTGGCATCAGCACCACTCGGCAGCAATTGGGCTGGAGCCTGTTCCAAGCCAATGATTAACTGTCTGCAAGGATTGGTCTTGGCTTCCCAGCAAGCATACAAACCACATTGCTGAAAGATGCCAGGCCAACGACTTCCTCTGAGGATTCAGGCTAACCTCGGTTTCTGGCGAAGTATGACTTCCAAGCCTTGCTAAGGCTGCAACAACAGGTGTAGGCCTGGAGGAACAAAATACTTGGCTGTTTGATCTTGGTTCTTGGGAGGTAGGCGATGGCCATCTGGCTGGAGGTGGCCTGTTCCTCAAGGGCATTGAGGAGCAAACATTCTAGAACATTACACAAAAAGAGCCAAGGCGAGAATTCACAAAACATGTCCTACCTCGAGAAAGAACCACGGAAGCTGCAAAACTGCAGTCAGGAGAAGAGAAACACTGGTTGTAATTAGAAGTTTTATTCTTGGATTTTTCTGCTCAAGTGGTGCCATTTAAGGCTGGTGCAAGAAATTAAAATGGATGCCCTCCAGTTATGTTAAACTACAATTCCTCCAAATGCCAGTAAGCGTAACCCAGGCCTGCATCAACTTTTCTCTCTCATCCGTTGACTTCTTGATGCAAAAAATAAAATTCTCTTAAGATAATTTTTTTCCCTCTCTAACGGTGTGAATGAAACTACATTAGCTTCCTTACTACTGTAGGTGAACTCAAGGTTAATGTTTCCTCTTGAACATTCTCCAGCAAATGACTGATCTGAGTGAGAGTTAATTCAGGCAAATTTCATGTCTATGAACAGTAACAGACATGAAATATATTCAGCTACAAACTGGCACAAAACATTAAGATCTGAGTCTTCCTTTTGGCTGCTTCTCTAAACAGCTGGACTTGCACATGAACCAAGCAATGAGTTGCTAAAGAAACTACAGTTCATGGAGTTGGCACAACACATTAAGCTGTAAACTATGGACTGCAATTTATCGTAGCTGGGTCCAAACAATAGGAGATGCCTAAACCAAATAAATCAGATTTTGGCTTAGTGCAAAGTGCGAATGAACTCAGCTGTCATTCAGACACAGAAGCCTGTTTAGAGCTCAAAAACTTCCATATATGAATTTTTAGGGCCCAGGATAAAAACATTATTTTTTAACCACGCCTTCTTTATAAAGCCAGAAAGTCTTGCATTCCCATCATAGAAGGTGCTGTCTCCATTTTTAGTGCTTAAGCTTTTAGTCTAGAACCGTGGTGGTGAACCTATGGCGCGCGTGCCACCGGTGGCACACAGAACCCTCTCTGTGGGCACGTACACCATCACCCCAGTTCTAGGCTTCAGCTGGGTTTTGTAAAACCTTTTCGCTTTAGGCCTCCACCGCTATGTGCAAAAACAAAAGGTTCAATCAATCAATCAATCAATCAATTTCAACTTCTTGTGGGGGAAAAAAAAGATCTTGCAAAATTGGAATTGATTCATTGAACTTTTTAGTCCCACCCAGTCTGCCATTAGCACCGCAGCCACGCCCACCCAATGGGCCACGCCCACCTGGCACCCGACGATACATACAGTAAGTGGGTTTTGGGTTCCAGTTTGGGCACTTGGTCCCTAAAAGGTTCGCCATCACTGATCTAGAACTTGAAAAACTCAGGTTCAAGTCCATCTAGAGTGGACTTCCAGAGGCCAGCCAGTTCTCCAAATTCAGGTAAATTTAGCTACTGGTTCTCCCGAACCGGTGAGAACCGGCTGAATCCCACCACTGGTTGACACTTTTTCATCCCAGCCCACCATGCAGGGCTACTGTAATTGTGGTAGGGGGCGGTGTGTGTGTGAGAGAACAATGCCTTGAGGTTCTGTGAGAAACATAGGGTTGAAATTCAACAAATAAAATACAGGTAAGTCAATCATGCCTGTCAAGGCAATCAGGGAATAATCCCAGAAGAGAACATGGCTGAGGGATCTGATCTCCTCTAAGCTACTCTGAATAAGTTGACACTGAATACGTTGAGGGTGGGAGGACCTGAATGTAAAAACCAATATGCTCAACTTGGGGGGGTTACTGGTGGATAACAACATGCTGTGCGAATGTGACGAGACACAGAGCCTGGACCATTGGTTGGTCTGTCCGGTAGAATGCACCGACAGTGATTTGTTTCTGGCCAACGATAAAGCAAAAAAAGTGTCCTCGGTTTTTTTTTGTTGTTGTTGTTTTTATCTAAGGTTTGATCTGGACGTGAAATAAATAAATCATAGCTGTCCTAGGACTTCAGCTGTCATAAGCTCCACCCGTGAAGTTTGATGTTTGGCACAATTCTAGCCCATGAGTTCCCTGGGAATGTATTATTTCACATACTTTACATTTCACACACATATGCACGCCCAAAATGCTTCGGAAAGTGTGGGGACGGGGGGGGCAGAATTACACTCGTTACAGCCCACCTGCGCAGACTAAGCATTCGCTTCTGTTAAAAGAGAGCTTGCAAGTCCATTTCCATTCCCTTCTATTTGATGTGTCCTTTCTCTTCCCGGATTTCTCCCCAGACAAGAGAAAGGAGAATGAGACTCAGACTTTGATCTTGAGGAATTCAAGCTGAGATGGCTGCCCAGCTTGCACTAAATAAGCTCCAATTTGGCATCAATGTGCATCTTGCGAGACTCACAAATGCAAAGGAGGGGTTTTCTCCTTTGTTAACAGCTTCATCTTTCTCTCCCAACCCAATCAGGCTGTCTACTCCATCAGGAGTCCTTGAATTCGCTTTGGGCTCATCTAGTAGTCCAACAAAAGGGGGGGGGGAAATGAAGCCATGGATCTGCTTCCTTGTCTTTGCTGCCTTTAGAGCTGTTGGCCTTTTATGAAAATCTCTTTGTTCCTATTGCTCCCTTCCCTCCCCATTGCCAAGACTTATCAAAGATGGGCAGAAAAATCAAGAGATCCTTCCTGCAACATCCATATTTTAATCCCTGATTGCCACAAAAACTTTCACTGGTATCTTATTATTTGCCCTTCCTTATTGGTTCTTTTGCACCTTGTCTTGGTGAAAAGCTGCCTTTATCTTTGCTCTTCAAGGGATGCCTTCGGAGAGTGAGTTGAGCAGCCATATAAATTTTCTTAAATAAATAAATGTGTCATGAAAAGAAGTCAAGGATTTCCAACAATTGTAAACAATAAAAGCCCTACGGCTTTTCCTGTTACACTGTATGTTTGTTTTTGTTTTTTCTTGGACATATACTGTGTGTTTCTGTTTTGTGGCTTTCTTATTTTTTTTAAATTGTCCACATTCTTTGGGGGTCGGGCAGGCTCTAAATTTAATCAAAGAAAGGAAATGTCTCAGGGGCCACTAGTTGTCTGTTCCGTTCTTACGGTATGAAATTCATGCGACGTTCTCTTTGTTTCGTCCCCTCAACAATAACTCTTTGAGACAGGTTTTCAAGCTGAGATTCTACCTACCCACAATGCTCAGCGGAGTCTTATCCCGGCCCAGCTCAAGCCATAAGCCCCCATGACCAAAACACGACCATAATTTATTTATTTATTTATTTATTTATTTATTTATTTATTTATTTATTTATTTATTCTTATATACCGCCCTTCTCCCGAGGGACTCGGGACGGTGTACAGAGTAAGGTAGGTATACAGATTGAACAATAGTGAAAAACAATAGTAAAAACAACTGAGACCCCAAGAGCTATCAGGCCAGGCCGGACTGCTGGAACAGGTAAGTTTTTAAATCGCGCCGGAAGGTGCGGAGGTCGGGGGCCATCCGGATTTCGGTTGGCAAGCAGTTCCAGAGTGCTGGCGCACCCACTGAGAATGCCCTCCCCCTGGGGGCCACCAGCCGACATTCCTTGAGCGGTGGCACCCTGAGGAGGCCCTCTCTGTGGGAGCGCACAGGGCGGAGGGGTGTTGACGTTGGCAGAAGGTGCTCCCGTAGGTAGTCCGGACCCATGCCATGTAGGGCTTTGTATGTCATTGTTAGCACCCTTTAGAATTTCAAATTGGGCTTTCGGTCTTTCTCCTTTCCTCAAGGAGTTCATAGGCTTTCAACTCAGAGAACTCCTTGGCTGACATAATAAAAGCTGACCTATTATATGATGAGTTAGTGATTTCGGGGAGAAGTTAACAAGGCCGCAAGATGAGAGCAGAGAACTGAAAGTCACGTAAAAGAGAATTCCTTGGGTCTGCTGTTTATTCCCTTCCCTCTGGCTTTTAGCTCTGTAGATTTGTCAGCACCGCTTCCTAGGACATTTATAGTTTTGACATTTGAATCCCACCTTCAGTAACTTTGCCATAGTTCCCAGTACTAAATAATTCAGAAAATAAGGTCTGGTTTATGAGGGGAAAGAAACAGGGGAAGTACCATCTCTCCAATATTCCTGTCAGCCTGGGGTTCATCCTAGCATACCTAAGGCTTAAAGTGTTTTCTGTCCCTGATGGGAACCTGATCACTGGAAGTTTTTAAAAAGAGATTGGATAGCCATTTGTCTGGAATGGTATAGAGTCTCCTACTTGAGCAGGGATTTGGACTAGGTGGAGCAGCGGGCTAATGCCTCCTTAAGTAACACCAGCTGCCTGCAATTAGTGCAGGTTCGCATCCCACCAGGCTCAAGGTTGACTCAGCCTTCCATCCTTCCGAGGTCGGTAAAATGAGGACCCAGATTGTTGGGGGCAATAAGCTGACTTTGTAATAATGCTGCTGGGGGGGGGGAAGCCCTAATAAGCAGGCATAGACATAGAATGAAGGCTACTGCTAAGCTTGTAAGCCGCCCTGAGTCTTCGGAGAAGGGCGGGATATAAATGGAATTAAAATTAAAATTAAAAATTAAAAGTCCCTTTCAACTCCGTTATTCTGTTCTGTTGAGAGACAGAGAGAGAGAATCCTCAATTTATAATCAAAATTGGGTCCAAAATTTCTGTTGCTAAGCACAGCAATTGTTAAACGAGTCATACCCAATTTTACGACATTTGTTGCCAAAGTCGTTAAGCGGATCCCTGCAATTGTTTAGCGAATCATGCGGTCGTTAAGCAAATCCAGCTTTCTTCACCGACTCTGCTTGTCGGAAGCCAGCTGGGAAGGCTGCAAATGGACGATCCCATGGCCCCGGCATGTGGCAGCCATTATAAATACATGCCAGTTGCCAAGCGCCCAAGTCTTGACCAGGTGACCGTGGGGGATGCTGCATTGATCGTGTGAGGACCAGTCGTAAGTCACATTTTTCGGTGCCTTGGTAGCTTTGAACGGTCACTAAATGAGTAAGTCGAGGGCCATATCTGCACATACGTAAAATAAAACAGGAAACTGGCAAGCTGCAAAGCAGAGCTTCAATCTTCAGCATCACCGCAGGCATTCCTAGAAAAATAAACTTTGGTAGACACTACCATCCAGTGCATTGTTTTGAAGTGTCCTCATTAGCCTAGAAAGAAAGAAAAAAAGCACCAATCTATGCTGGATGCTGGAAAAAGCCTCGGTAAGGGGAAAAATCTCCTTTACTCCCCTCTTCAACAGACATCCTGTCCATGTAGCCGGGGCACCTAGAGTAAATATTAAACACCGAGATATGATCAAGGCTTTTAAATAAGGGAGATGCTTTTCTCTTTTCCGTTAAAACAAGAAAGCACCAAGGTATTTTCAGCCCTGCAACCGGCAGTCAATTTTCAAAGGCTCTGGCCATCTGAGGCAAGTTACGAGATTACAGCCCTCTAGGTACAAAGAAAATGCCTGTTTGAAGCAGCAATTACTTATTAAGAAAACAGACAGAGTGCTGGACAGAGCAACGCAGATGAGAAAAACAAGGGCTGGGTTTCAAAAGGAAGCGTAAACAAAGAACAATAGGTACAGCTCATCCAAAAGTGAGACTGAGATTATGGGGAAATAGTTGAGAAGGAACCGGGCAAAGGAAGGAGAAAGGGAGAGGGAGGGAGAGAGGAAGGAAGGAAGGAAGGAAGGAAGGAAGGAAGGAAGGAAGGAAGGAAGGAAGGAAGGAAGGAAGGAAGGAAAGAAGGGAAGGGAAGGGAAGGGAAGGAAGGAAGGAAGGAAGGAAGGAAGGAAGGAAGGAAGGAAGGAAGGAAGGAAGGAAGGAAGGAAGGAAGGGGAAGGGAAGGAAGGAAGGAAGGAAGGAAGGAAGGAAGGAAGGAAGGAAGGAAGGAAGGAAGGAAGGATTCTGCTTACTCTCTCCTCCTCCTTCCACTACTCACTCTCTCTCTCTCTCTCTCTCTCTCTCTCTCTCTCTCTCTCTCTCTCTTTCTTTCTCCTCCTAGAAGCCTACCCTTGATTGATTCTTCACTGAATCCTGCCAATCACATAGCCAGAATAGGCCGTTTTCTCTTCTTTCCTAACTGTAGCAAGCACTTTTAGGTTACAGATGATCAGACGTGCCTTCTGATCTAGGAAGGACCTCTACGAACTTCCCTGGCTTGAGCTGCCCAGTACTGCAATCTAGGAAGCCAGAGAGTAGGAAGCAACCTGAGCAGTTGCTCATGCTCCAGCAAAGGGATATTTATGGGATGGTCCACACCCACCGTGGAGAAAGTTTTACGAGTGCCCCTACGAGATGCCTTCAAATTCTCATGGCCGTGAGACCAAGATAGATTGCCCATCCCTAGTACATACCTCGCCCCCTGATTCACACTGCAAGGCAGGCTTAACTTTGCTATGCAGACCAAGCCTTCTTTCTAAGGAAGCAATCATACCCCACACGCTGCTGGCTTCTAAAGGGTGCCAAAGAGCTGCCTCCAAGTCGATTAACCTTCCTATTTCTCGTGTGTTTCGTTCACAGAACATTTTGATCGGCGCACGCTCCAGATTAATCTTTTTTTTTCCTTAAATGCAAAGGCAAACGGCTTCAGCCTTTGAAAAGCATACAAAATGAAAGCCTGTTCCTGGCCATTTGAACAAAAAAAAAAAGATCTTTTTTAGACAGCAGCGACCCAGGAATAAACCCAACACTTGAATTCCTGAAAAATGTTCAAAGCTCTCCGTAGCGTAGTTTCACTTTCAGAGATTAAAAAAAAGGGAGATGTTACTGCACAGAAATGGCCTTGCATACAAAGAAGCTGGCTGGGTTGAAACTGAGCAGCAGTGGCCACACCGGGCCCACGTGCTGGTGATCCTGAGATAATCCCACAATATATTGGGTATAAAATGGGGGCATGATTTCAGGGGCATGATTTTTGGTTTTCTAAAAAAAAAAAAGTAGAACTGGGAGCAGTGATGGGACAACTGGTTCTCTGTGTGGATGCCACTTCCAGAAGTCAATTCTGGGCCTGGGCAACAAAAAATTAACTACCGGTTCTGCCGAACTGATATGAACTGGCTGAATCCCACCACTGGCTGGGAGGCTTCCCATCTCTTCCCTACCCTGATTCCAGGCTAATTTCAGCCTTTTTGAACCAATGGTAATAAATAAACCAATAAACTAATAAGCACTGGGGAGTAACCTCAGCAAGTTGCAATTGAGGAAATGGAGATATAGTGTATATAAATGATATAGATAGATATAGATATAGATATAGATATAGATATAAATATAGATACTGTATAGATGATATAGATATAGATATAGATATAGATATAGATATAGATATAGATATAGATATAGATATAGATATAGATATAGATATAGATATAGATATAGATATAGATATAGATATAGATATAGATATAGACAGGGCTTTTTTTCTCATAGAACGCTCAGAACGGAGTTCCGGCACCTTTTTTGGATGGAACCTTGTAGGGTAGGCAAGGAGGGTTGTATGACATGTGTGAGGAGAGGAGAGGAGAGGAGAGGAGAGGAGAAACAGGTCCTCCAATACAGTACAATAGTAAGGCCAGAAGAGTTCTGCCATAAATGCAATTTCATTTAAATCTGAACCTTAATTCAGTAGGTCCTGTCGTAGGCATAGAGCTGTGATGGCGAACCTATGGCACGGGTGCCACAGGTGGCACGCAGAGCCCTCTCTGTGGGCACTCACACTGTCACCCCAGTCCTAGGCCTTCAGCTGGGTTTTATAAAACCTTTTCGCTTTAGGCCTCCGCCACCATGTACACAAAAAAAAGGTTCAATCAATCAATTTCAACTTCTCGCGGGTGGGGGGGAGGGAAAGTTCCCGCAAAGTTGGAATTGACTGATTGAACTTTTTACTCCCACCCGGTCTGCTGTTACCACTGCAGCCACGCCCACCCAATGGGCCACGCCCACCCAAAGGGCCACGCCCACCCGGCACCTGATAATACATAAGTGGGTTTTGGGTTGCAGTTTGGGCACTCGGTCTCTAAAAAGTTCGCCATCACTGGCATAGAGGTTAGCTGGGTGATTTGGAGCCAATCATTCCCTCTTAGGCTGAAGAAGGCAATATTGGTGAACCGTTTCTGAAAACGTCGCCCAGCAAACTGCAGGAATTTGTCCAGCATTAATAGAGATCTGCTTTCAGATAAGAGGCACAACGCTGGCCAAGGCACATATAATATTACTGGGGAAAGAGAGAGAAAAAATGTCTAACACCCCCCCAAAATCTCTTTCCTACCTATTACACTTCTTTAATCACGTTGTTTGCAAACTAAAAAAAAAATACACAGTGTGAGTTTTTGCCAAGTCAAATCCTTGACAATCTCTTAAAAATACTATTCTGCTATTTATTAGAAAACAGAGATGAGTAACAATCCTATAGCAATTTCAAAGATTTCTTCCGCCTGATGCGGCAGCCCCTGTGAATTCTCCCCTCCCCTCTCCAGCCCCCAGTTTTTTAAAGAGCCTCTTAACAGTTATTTTGGAAGCCCTGCCTGAATTACAAAGCCTGAACATGCAGTAAACAGTCTGCCTGAAAAAAAAATCCCAAAATTGTTCCTTGATCCATTGGGTCTAATTACCCAGTTTATTGCACTCCATCTGTCTTTAAAGTTAATCCCTGGAAATCCAGCCTAACTACCTTCCTTTAGAGGAATCCAACTTAATCTCATCATGACCCTGTTATGGATATTCATTTACAGCCCAATCTCCTGTAGGCTTACTCAGAAGTAACTTTCCAGTCTGATGCATGTTTACTTAAAGGAAATCCTCTTTTAAAGAAACGGTTATGAAGTAGCAGCCCTACTGACTGGAATTAAACCTGTGTTCTAGGAAGTTGTGACTGGCATTACAATCTCGGGCGACACTCTGGCGCCTAGTTATCCAGGTTAAAAATCGGTTGTACTTTGGGGGTGGGTGGGTGTCTTCCTTCCAAACAAAAGCCCACGGATCAACAGCGTGCGCTTGCCCCTTGAGAATTGTTATCAACACTTATTTGTGTTTTAATTTTCCACCTTTGCGACAGATCGCAAGATGGCATCTGTTGTTGACCTCATCTGATTTCCTTGCAACCTGTCTTCTCAGCACCCTAAAATATCAGTTCTCCCAAATGTCACCAAGTTGGGGGGGGCTAATCTACCCTTTCTCTTCATTCCCCTTTAAACACATGTACATCCTAGCCAATGGAGGCAAAAGATAATAGAGATTGTGTTCCTAGAGTAGCTTGGTTTTCATAAGGCCTCTCTAGCACTCTGTACCTGGGAATCAAGAAGAGACAATATCTAGCCATTGTAGGCTAACATTAACTCCTTCCGGGATAGCTGTTGAAGTTAATTAACTAAGTTAGGGAGATTGCACGATACCATAATTCCTCTCTTTCCATAATTAACCTAATCATGTGAGGTAGACCCAGCCATCAAAGGGTTCGATCTCAAGTTGAAGATTTTCCATTTTTCCTCTCTGAATCATCAAATCATCAAAAACCCATTTCCTATTTCTCTGGAGACTGTTTTTATGAAGGGGGAAAGGAAATAAACCTCAGCTTTCTGATTTTGTCTTTTTATATGTACTCTATAGTTTTTCATTAAAAGTTTAAAATGGAACATAAAAACGAATGCAAACGAATACAGAAATAACAAAAATTTTAAAAAGAAAATGAGAAACGAAGTCACAAGTACAGAAAGTAAGGATAAAAAGAAATAGGAAGAAGCTTCTCATAGATCCTTTGCAGCAAATATAGGTATGATTACAAAATTATCTCTCATTCTACAATTATAAAAAAAAGAAAAGCTCACTTTTTTCCTATTATCCCATTGTTTTTCTAATCATTAAAACCACAAGTCATAAGTGCATTTTTTTTTCTGTTTCATGCAAAAAAAAAAATCTAACTGTCCGTCCATTAATCCTAAAAGTCTCTGGTTTCAGTTGTATATTAGTCTTTAAAAATCTTCTGAATTAGTGTAATTATTTGTATGCAATCTGATAGAAGCAAACTATTAAGAAGCATATTCTTCTGCTCTCAGGTCTTCTGTTGTATTCTTCCTTTGAAAGAATTGCAGTACATCACAATAAGTTAACCATTTAGGTTTACCGGTACTTATCATTTCTCGTACATAAAATGCTTCTTTTTTATTTTTTTTTTTTTTTTTTATTTTTTTTTTTTTTTTTTTTTATTGAAAAGTTTTAAAAATACAGTTTTCCTTTAAAAAACCCCCTTCCCCCTCCCTACCTCCCCTCCCTACCTCCCCCCTTCCCCCCCCTCCCCCCCTCCCTCCTCCCCCCCCACCTCCCCCTAACCCCCCTCCCCCCCCCGGACTTCCCAGAGCTAAATACAAGGTATATATATATAAAAAGGCAATCATAAACAACCATATACTAACAACTATAAATTCTAAAATCCATCACTCTCTAACTTATATAGGATCAAACAAAACTTAGCATTATTAAATATATATAGAAGACAAAATAAAAAAAGAAAAAAGAAAACGAAAGAAGACTTATTCAAATGCTAGATAAAACTTCTTAACCCTATACTTATTCTGGATAAACTCAATCCATTTTCTCCATTCCATAATATAATGTTCTTGCGAGTAATCTTTCAAATAGGCCGAAATCTTCGCCATCTCTGCCAAGTCGGAAACCTTTAAAATCCACTCTTGTATAGTCGGCAGTTCCTCTTTCTTCCAATATTGACCTATCAAAAGTCTTGCTGCCGTAACTAAATTCAGCATCAACTTAGAGTCCACAACTGTAGCGTCAACAATTATTCCCAACAAAAAAAATTGCGGACAAAACTTTATCCTCCGTTTAAAAATCTTCTGCATATTCCACCAGACTTTTATCCAAAAAGCCTTGACCTTTTTACATGTCCACCATATGTGAAAATATGTTGCCTCTTCATCACCACACCTCCAACATTTAGGCTGATAATTCGGATACATACTTGCAAGCTTTTTAGGATCTAGATGCCATCTATAAAACATTTTGTAAAAGTTCTCTCTTAAACTTTGAGCTTGAGTGAATTTTACATTCCTCACCCAGATCTTTTCCCACGTGTCCATTGTAATAACTTCCTGAATGTTTTGGGCCCATTTTATCATACAATCCTTAACAAGCTCTGTTTCTGAATCGATCTCTATCAATGCAAGATATATCCGTTTAATATGTGCTGGTCCTTGATTTCTAATTTGCTTTATCAAATTTTCATCAGTCGTTGCAAATCCATTTTTTTGGTCTTCTTTCCACCTGGCCTGTAACTGAATATATTGAAACCAAGTCTGAACAACCTTCTCTTCTCGCAAGAAACTATATGATTTCAAGCACCAAATATTCCTTTCCAAACTTAAAATTTCCTTGTAAGTAGTCTCATCATGTTTGAAACCAGCATGTATATTTTCTATTGCGTGTTTTGGGATTGCCCACAATGGTATCTTGCTGCTTAACTTATGTCTATACTTCTTCCAAACTCTCAGCAATGCCTGTCTTAAAATATGCATCCTAAACACAGTATCTACCTTCTTATCATACAACAAATATGCATGCCAGCCAAACAACAGATCATGGCCCTCAAGATTTAATAACCTCGATTGTGTCAAATTAATCCAATCACTTATTCCTACTAGTGCAGCAGCTTCATAATATAATTTAAAATTAGGCATTTTAAGGCCACCTCTCTCACGAGTATCCTGCATAATCTTAAGTTTAACTCGTGGCTTTTTCCCTGCCCACACAAATTTATTGATACCACGCTGCCATTCCTCCAAGTTAGAGTCTTTCTTAAGAATCGGTATCATTTGAAATAAGAATAAAAATTTGGGCAGGACATTCATTTTCACTGCTGCGATCCGTCCCAACAAAGACAATTGCAATTTTTCCCAACTCTCCAGTTCTTTTTGAATTTTCCCCCATAACTTTTCATAATTATTTTTATATAGCTTTGTATTAGAGGGCGACAAAATCACCCCCAAATATTTAACCCTTTTAACAATCTCAAATCCAGTTAATCCTTCTAAGAGAGCCTTCTGCGAAACTGTCATATTTCTAGCCAAAATTTTAGTTTTCTGTATATTTACTTTAAATCCAGAAACCTTCCCATATTGTGTTATTATCTCCATCAGGTCCACAACAGAGTTCTCTGGCTGGGTCACTGTAACAACCAGATCATCTGCAAATGCTCTCAATCTGTAATCCTGATCTCCAACTTGTATCCCCTTAATTTTTTCCGAATTCCGAATCTTAACCAATAGTATCTCTAATGTTAATATAAATAACAAGGGCGATAGCGGACAGCCTTGCCTTGTGCCCTTCTCAATATTACATACTGTTGTCAAACTATTGTTAACTATAATTCGGGCAGTTTGTTTTTGGTATAATGCCCTAATCGGTTGTAAAAATTTTTCCCCAAAATCCATTTTGTCTAAAACTTTCAACAAAAATTGCCAGTTCAATTGATCAAAAGCCTTTTCAGCATCTAAAAAGATTAGCGCAGCAGAGATCTGGTTGTGCTTCTTTTTTTAATACAAATTTTATTATTTAAAATATTTAAAAACTTTGGACATGGTGTTATCGGTCTGACATACCTTCCTGTCTTACATCATTTTTTGCATGTTATATACATTTTATATGCACATCATTTATATACAATTATACAATATTCAATCTTATCATCCACCTTAAGGTAAAGGTAAAGGTTCCCCCGCACATGCGTGCTAGTCGTTTCCGACTCTAGGGGCCGGTGCTCATCTCCGTTTCAAAGCCGAAGAGCCAGCGCTTGTCCCAGGACGTCTCCGTGGTCATGTGGCTGGCATGACTAGACCTCAAAGGCGCACGGAACGCTGTTACCTTCCCACCGGAGTGGTCCCTATTTTTCTACTTGCATTTTTACGTGCTTTCGAACTGCTAGGTGGGCAGAAGCTGGGACGAGTAACAGGCGCTCACTCTGTTACGCGGCACTCGGGATTTGATCCACCAAACTGCCGACCTTCTGATCGACAAGCTCAGTGTCCTAACCCACTGAGCCACCGCGTCCCTTCATCATCCACCTTATTCTAATATTATTTAAGTTCAACATTTTGTATATCTCTATTAAGACCTTCCTTTCTGTTCCCACCATAGGTAAAACTTATTCCAAATTTTATAATACTCTGACTGATCTTTTTTTTTATTTCCAAAGTTAACATATCCATTTCTGCGCATGCCCATATTTTGTTTATCACCTCACTCTCGTCAGGTATTTCACTATTTTTCCATGCCTCTTGTGCACAACCTAGATTTATATTTATTGCAGACTTTTGTTAGGCAAATGGCCTGCCTAACAAAATGATTTTTTTGGAAATCTACCTTAACTTTAGCTTTGTCATTCCATAAAGATCCATGCCATCCAAATTTTAGATCATGTCCTTCTCAATCCAGCAGCCTTCTATTTATTAACAACGTCTTCTCTTTCATCCAAGCTAAACAGGCAGCAAAGTGCCGTTTCAAATCTTGTAGAACCAATCCTTCTCTTTCCTCTGCACCTTGTAATACCTTATAGTTAAGTCACCGTACGAATTTGGATATCACCTTCTGTCCTTATTTTGAAGTTGGCTTTTTTCAAAGGAAAAAAAAATGAGAGCGACCCATTTGCCATTCCATCAGCACAGCCCTTCATCCCTGCAAAAGTGGTTTTTATTTTATTATTGTGAGATTACAATCACAGCCCTTTCTTTTATTTCTTTTTTTAAGTAAAAGATATATATATATATATATATGTGTGTGTGTGTGTGTGTGTGTGTGTGTGTGTATGTATGTGTGTGTGTGTATATATATATATATATATATATATATATATATATATATATATATATATATATATATATATATATATATATATATATATATATATATATATATATATATATATATATATATATATATATATATTTCAGGTAAATGCAACCCTATGCTAGACATGGCACTAAAAGACTGCAAGATGGTCCTGCAGATGATGGCCATCAACAGCCAGAATCACTTTTCGTAATTACAGTTCCACTCTCTTGTGAAGTAAACGCATCATTAATACAGCCCGATAAATCATCTCTCCCTCCAAAAGAAAAGTGGAAAGGAAACAATTTCAACTCATAAGCCTTTCCCAAAGTGCAGCCGTTTGCCAGCTTGCAATCCCTAAAAGCTTTGTTTCATAAAAAAAAATCACGGAACGGCTATAAAGGAAACATCCAAGAGATGATGAAAGTCAATCCCTTGGGGTGGGACTTCATCGGTCTCCATGCCTTCATTCACACATCCAGGAGCTGGACATTGTCCTCACTTTGCAATCACAACTCTGCTGCTAAGCGCCATGGTCATCGTTCCGTATGCCACCCGTCCTGTAAATTTGCAGGATTCTTTTCTCTCTTTTTTTTTTCGCCATGTATATGTATACATTCGAACTAGAGTGTGACATTTCTCTTGTGTCGTATATCTGCGTGTATGTGGGCATATGCATAATGCTATTTTTTTTTGAGAGCTGAATGCAACAAAATTTCATTTTAATGTATGCTGATTTAGTGTACATTTACCAAGCGCTCTGCAAGAATCAGAACAGATCACTGGCACTCTATTCAACGGCCAACAGGCAAGGAGCAGGCCGGAACTGGCTGTTCACAATATGGTTAAACCACTTTTTGCTTGTTTGTTACTGTATGTGCTACCCTTGGCCTGGTTCACACGACACATTAAACCAAACCAAACCAAACCAACTGTACGATGGGCCACATTTTTTTGTAAATCCAGAGACTGATGAGAATCTTTTCATCCCTGGGCCAAAAACATCCAACAGGAGACAAGGCTGGACTAGATGACCTCCAAGGTCCCTTCCTACTACATTATTATTATTATTATTATTATTATTATTATTATTATTATTATTATTATTATTATTATTATTATTATTATTTTATTATTATTATATTATTATTATTATTATTATTATTATTATTATTATTATTATTATTATTATTATTATTATTATTAAATAATAGCAAGTCAGCCCATGAATAGGGCCAATGAGACAGAATATGTAGAAAAGAGACTTTTTAAAATAGCATTTATTGGAAGGACCCTCGGAGGCCACGCCTAAGACGTTGGGGGTTGCGTACAACTTTTGAGATTGAGCATCTTTATGCCAGCAATCTGCACAGGTAGTTCTCAAATTACGAACATTCATTTAGCTGTTGTACCGTTCAAAGGTACAACAACATGGAAAAAAGTGACTTATGTCTAGTCCTCATCCTTGCAACCCTCACAGCATCCCTGCAATCACACAATCACAATCTGGGCACTTAAAACCAGCTGGTGCTTACAACAATTGCAGTGTCCAGGAATCACATGATCCCCATTTGCAAACGTCTCTGGGGAGCTTGCAAACAAGCAAAAATCAAAGGGGAAGCCGAGAGGCAAAGTCACAAGTCACATTCCTGTGATGTCTCACTCAAACGACCATCCGTTTGATGGCCCCTGAACAACCGCACCTCTTAACGATGAATTTTCCAACCCTGATACTGGTCATAAGCTGAGGACGACCTGTGACCTCAAAAGGATGGCGACCTGTCACTTAAATCTCCTAAGGGAGCTAAAGGCAAGGCAGCTCTCTTCTCTGCCCTTTAATGCCCAGTGGTTTTCCCCAGCACTGAGCGAAAATCCACGCGTGTTTGCACAGAAGGCTTGCACACACAAACGGCACTCCTTTGCACACCCAGCAATCCCATCTAATCTCCTTAGCTCTGCACTGCCCTATTGTTGATGCGAACTAGTCGTAATCGGTCCCCATGGACTGTTTATCGGCGAGTGCTGATCGCGCAGAAAGCCGCTTTTCCACACCATTAGAAGAGGCTCTAACGATCTCAGCCAGTAAATATCTCCCACCGCTCTTTCAGCAGAAGCCTGAAGTGGGGCTGCCTGTCCACCTGCTTTCTGACACGCCATGAGAGCCGGAGGACGCCAGATTGGATCGCACCCTGTATCCACGATGCACAATTGCAGGTTGTCCTCAAACTTACAACCGTTCGTGTAAGTGGCATGGGCACCGAAAAAAGTGACTTACGACCGGTTTTCACCCGTGCAACCCTTGCAGTGTCCCCATGATCATGTGATCAAAATTTGGTTGCCTGGCAACTGGAGTCCTGTGATCGCCGCTCGCTAACCTTCCAGCTGGCCTCCGACAAGCGAAGTCAATGGGGAAGCCAGAGGTTTCTTAACAGCCACAGGGTTCGCTTAATCAACTGCAGGGATTCGCTTCAGAACGGTGGCAAAGAAGGTGGTAATGTAGGGGCTAACTGTCTTGGTTAGCGATGGAAAATTTGGTTTCCATTGGGGTCATAAGTCAAGGGCTACCTGCATGTGCAGACGCATCCAGGTTCAAGATGTTGGTCAGCTTTGGAGAACTGGAATGAGATGGTGGTTAAGGCTGGACTAAGAACAGGTATCTATGGAGATTCTCAGTCATCCTGGTCATGGTTGTCCCAAAGGTGCTTTTTCAATAGGCAACTGGACTGTCTTGTTTTTCTTTGAAGACATTTCGCTTCTCTTCCAAGAAGCTTCTTCAGCTCTGACTGGATGGTGGGGAACGGAAGAATTTATATTCCTTGCAGAGAGCCGGTCATTTGCGTTCTTTTAGAGAGTCATTGAGGCCACTTGGAGGTTTGTCTGTGTCCTCAGGGTCACACCCATTTGCGCTACTCAGATGACCCTGAGGTCACAGGTAAACCTCCAAGGGCCTCAATTACTCTCTAAAACAGACATGTCAAACACAAGGCCCGGGGGCCAGATCCGGCCCGTGAAGTGGTTTCATGCGGCCCGCGAAGCCATCCTGGAAACAGTGAGGGAATGGCCCCCACTGCCTTGGCCCTGGGAGACCCTCAGATCTGTCCCACTCCTGCCCAGGCCCCCATAGGCACCCTTGATGCAAACGATGTAGAGCTGGCCACACCCACCCAGTAGGCCATACGCACTCTAGCCACGCCCACCCAGTAGGCCACACCCACCCAGGCCACACCCACCCGGCCCCTTGAGGGCAACCGCAATGCTGATGCGGCCCTCAATGAAATTGAGTTTGACACCCCTGCTCTAAAAGGATGCAAATGACCAGCTGTCTGCAAGGAATATAAATTCTTCCATTCCCCCACCATCCAGTCAGGGCTGAAGGAGCTTCTTGGATGAGAAGCGAAACGTCTTCAAAGAAAGACAAGAAAGTCCAGTTGCCTCCTGAAAAAGCACCTTTGGGACGACTAAGAACAAAGGAGGCCTAGTTCTAATCCACCCTCAGCCCTCCCAATTCACTGGGTGATTTTGGACTAGCTTTTTACTCTTCCCCCAACCTACCTCACAGGGCTGTGATGGGCAAAAATAGCTCTTGTACTGTGCTTAAATAAAGGTAGTCCTCGACCTACGACCACGATTGAGCCCAACATTTATGTTGCTAAGCGAGACATTTGCTAAATGAGTGTTGCCCCATTTTACAACTTTTCTTGCCCCGTTTGTTAAGCGAACCACGGCAGTTGTTAATTTAGTAATCTGGTTGTTAAGTGAATTCCCCCGTTGACTTTGCTTGCCAGAAGGTCGCAAAAGGGGATCACGTGACCCCGGGACACTGCAACCGTCATAAACATGAGTCAGTTGCCAAGAGTCTGAATTTCGATCACGTGACTGTGGGGATGTTGCAACGGTCCCAAAATGGTCATAAGTCCCTTTTTTCAGTGCTGTTGTAACTTTGAACGGTCACTAAGTGAATTGTTGTAAGTTGAGGACTACCTGTCCTCCTGCGTCTGATTCTAGGGGGCGGGGCTAATCTCTGTTTCTTAGCTGAGGGAGCCAGCATTGTCTGAAGACATCTTCCCTGGTCATATGGCCAGCATGGCTATACTCGAAAGGTGCACGGAGCGCTGTTACCTTCCCACCGAAGTGGTACCTATTTGTCTACTCGCATTTGCATCCTTTCAAACTGCTAGGTGGGCAGGAGCTGAGGCAAGGGATGGGTGCTCACCCCATCGTGTAGCGCTCAGGACTCAAACCCAGGCTATCAAGCTTTCCAGCTGACAAGCTCAGTGTCTTTAACCACTGAGCCATCACGCCCCCATTAATGCCCCATAAGGGCAATAATTAGGCCTACTAATGCTGTTTTTCATTAAAATGACAAACAAGAATTTTATCTAACTCAGTAGAGCAGGGAGGCAATAACAACCTGTTTTTTTTATTGCTGATTCTTTGCAGAGGTGAACATGCACAGGAAAATATAAGCCTTCATTTTGTTTTATGGCAACATTATGGGATCTCACCTCCTGGGAAACGGCTGTCAGCCGTTCAGAAAGGAGAGCCGCCATCCTGGAAAACAGGAAATTTTAATTCCATTTTTGCAGTTTAAGCAAAAGTTACCATGAGCGAAGCTGCCGTCAAGCAGCAAAGAGAAACTGCACGGTTTACTGTAATCGTAAAGTCTGGATTTGACTTCTCACAGTCTTGGGGGGATTTTTCTCTTAGCCTTGGCACTCTTCAGATGTGGGGCCTGGGACCAAATTGGGCCAATCTCTGAGGATGCCCAATTTGAGGAAGGGGACTTTATAGTAAAGATTTAGCGACCTCAACTAAAGTCCACGGCTATTCCAACCCAGTGGTGGGATTCAGCCAGTTCGCACCAGTTCGGCAGAACCAGTAGCTATTTTTTTGTTGCCCGGGCCCAGAATGGACTTCCGAAAGTGGCATCCACACAGAGAACCGGTTGTTCACCTATTTGAATCCCACCACTGTTCCAACCATCACAATCTGACTGAAATTAAAACAACAACAAAAAAAAACCATGTACTCGAGAACGTTTGTTGCAAGAAACAGCCTTTTTAAATCTGTGCAAATGGATAAACAAACAAATATCCAATCTTTATGTCTTTAACCTTCCAGATATTCATAGCATTCTGCCAATTTTACCTAGCTTTAAATTTTCAGTTGCGGAGGATAGCAACAATATCCGTGCTTTTAACTGCCAACAAATAGTTCTTGCAGACGGTTGTTTTCTGAAAAGCTGCCTGTGGGTTGTGCAAAGCAATTAAAATCACTGCCTTTTTCATCTACAGCCCAAGGCTATATTGGCAGGAGATTTTGAGAAGTTCCACACATCTGGAGAACACCGAGTTAAGACGGACTTCTGAAGCCCTCTTACAAATCCCACATGGCATAATCCTCTCACTTCTATTGAAGATTATGGGCTGCCAATCAGCAGATTAGCAAATCTTATCCTGAAACACTCTTAAGAATACAATGAAATGGTACTGGTTCACCTCTGCAGAAGTTGGAAAGGTTATCCAGAAATTCTTATTTGCTCTTCCACCACAGACCACAGGATGGCAGCAGCAACACACCAATCGGTTTTGTTCTGTTTTCATTCCAGAACAGAATAAATAACCAGTTCCACGAACGTCCTAACCACTAGGGAGATCTGTCGGTATTACTAATAAGCCTTCTTCTAGTCTACTCTAAAGACTAGACGATAATAAAGAATCATTCGGTAAACAAACACGGTTAAGATCTCTTCAAAGCATAATAACAATGATGATGATGATGAAGAAGAAGAAGAAGAAGAAGAAGAAGAAGAAGAAGAAGAAGAAGAAGAAGAAGAAGAAGAAGAAGAAGAAGAAGAAGAAGATGATGATGGAAGGGACCTTGGAGGTCATCTAGTCCAACCCCCTGTTCAGGCAGGAAACCCTATACCAGGGGTAGGCAACCTTGGCTCTTTTATGACTCGTGGACCAACGCCCAGAATTCCTCAGCCAGCCATGCCCGGCTGAGGAATTCTGGCAGTTGAAGTCCACAAGTCATAAAAGGCCCAAGTTTGAAGACACCCGTTCTACATCAACACATCTGGAGAATGCCGAGTTAAGACGGACTTCTGAAGCCCCCTCACTTCTACTGAAGGTGATGAGCTGTCAACCAGAACATTGGCAAATCTTATCCAACCTTGGCAACTTTAAGAGTTGTGAGCTTTAATTCCCAGAATTCTCTAGCCAGCATGCTGCCCGGAGAATTTTGGGATTTGAAGTCCACATATCTTAAAATTGCTAAGGTTGTAAAAGACTCACTTATATAGACAGAATATGAGTTCTCCTGCTAGCAAATGACAAGTATCCTAAACCAAGTTGATGGGAGTGGAAGAAAGGAAAGTTGGATGAGCTGAATAGATAGGATGAAGGAGATGTTTGGAACTTCCTCAGGAGAATGTTTATGGCGATTCTCAGTCATCCAGGTCATAGCTGTCTCATAAAGGAGCTTTTTGAAAAGGCAACTGGATTGTTTTTTCCCTGAGGAAGAAGTTTCACTTCTAACTTTCAAGATCCTACTAAAGGCAAATCAGGATGGGGAATGTCTACTGGAGATCCTCAATCATCCAGATCACGATTGCCCCAAAGCTGCTTTTCCAAAAGGCAGCTGGACTCTCTTGGTTTCTCCCTGGAAAACCCTTCACTTCTCATCCAAGAAGCTTCTTCAGTTCATGGAAGAAGCTTCTTGGATGAAAAACTAAACATTTTCAAAGGAAAGAGAGAGAGAAAAAAAGGGTCCACTTGCCTTTTGGAAAAGAAAAAAAAACGTGTTTGGGTCAACATGGTGAGCATTTGCCATCAAGAATCTAGCCAGGCTAGAAAGACACTTAGCAAAATAAAACCCCGGGACTCAGGAGGAATTAGCATTGGAAATAAAACGACAGTCTTTTTTTCCTAGAGTCGGGCTTGCAAGGACAATCCGTTCAGAGAAGAAACAGAGCATCCTTGTCTCCTTCTCAAACGTAGCCTCTCCGGCACGTTTGCAGACTTGGATGTGGCAATGCCAAACATTTAGCCTAGCCAGCTGGAAGGAGAGAGACAAAAAAAGGGAACCCTCCACTCGGCTCAAGGAGGATTCAAAGGCATCCTGACTCCACCCCAGTCCCTCTGTCTCTCCCGTCCCACTCTTTGTGACATAAAAGAAAGAGTTGACACTCAGGGGGAAGCAGCATGGGGCAACAGCTCCCGGAGGGCTCCCAAAAATCCTGCAAGGAAGATGTAAGTCCATTCCTTGGCTTTTTTGGGTGGGGTGGGGGTGGGAGGGCAGGTCTTGGGGGAGATGCACCCAAAGAGCGATTGTTTGGTGCCCCATAACTAAGGAGACATTTCCTGAAAGTGAGAACAATTAATTAGTGGGACAGCCTGCCTCCAGAAGTTGTGGCTGCTCCATCCCTGGAGGTTTTCAGGAAAAGACTGGACAGCCCTTTGTCTGCCATGGTATAGGGTCTCCTGCTTGAGGAGGAGGTTGGACTAGAGGACCTCCAAGGTCCCTCCTAGCCCTCTGATTCTATAATTCGATGGTGTGGCTTGTCTGAAACTAGCTTTGCCTGAAGACTTCTCTCCTCCTTCTGTGTCTCAGGCTTACACTTCAAATGTCAAGAAAGGGTTCTCCGAAAGAGTCCAGGTTTGGGCTGCGTTAACTTTCGTTCTGCTCCTCTCCCTCACCTTGACCGTTCTGGGTGTCTCCTATTTTTGGAAACCTGCTCCTCCTAAAAAGGTACGTTCTATTCTCAGGATTATATCGAAGAGATATTTTAAAGCGGGGAGGGGGGTGTTTCTATCCCACGCTTTAAAAAAAGATGCAGAGAAACTTTGTCAAAGTTTTATGCTGTGCTGCCGTTTCTTTTGGCGGTGGGATCTTAGCTGTGGAAAGGCAGAGATTTCTTTCTCAGCACAGTTTAATTGTGAGAAGTTCCTTTCCATTTTGTTTCAATTAACTTGCCAGGAACTGGAGAAGAAGCCCTCTCCATCAAGGCATTAAAGAAGTCACTTGCTTGGGGAAAGTGACTGATCTCTAGCCAATTTAAATTGGACTTTCCTGAGTTTGCAGCTGAAAGGGCTGAGAACTTGCTATATTTATTCAGTCATTTTATGGAATAATTATGAGAATTACTTTCTGCCAATACTACCCCAACGGCATTGGGGATATGGTGGCTAAGGAACTGGGCTTGCTTAAAAAGACTTGGGTTCTAATCCAGCCTGAGCCACAGAAATTCTCTGGGTCAACGGGAGACAGTTATTCTCTGAGAATCTACCTCAGAGGGTAGGTTTTTTGGGGGAAATTGAACAATGAAATACTATATGCCAAACTCTACATGTAGAAACGCCCAAATTTAGGCTGCAGTACAAAATCTGCAGAGCAAATAATTAGCCAGGAATGGTTTCCAGTTAGACCTGAATTCTGCCATCAGATTTCCTTTTTAAATACAAGGTTCTTTTTTTTAAAATCCCATTTATATCCCGCCCTTCTCCGAAGACTCAGGGCGGCTTACAATCTAAGAAGCACAAATCAATGTGCTTAGCAATAGCCTTCATTCTATTTATATGCCTACTTATTAGGGCTTTCGCCCCCCCCCCCCCAGCGGCATTTTTACAAAGTCAGCTTATTGCCCCCAACAATCTGGGTCCTCATTTTACCTACCTCGGAAGGATGGAAGGCTGAGTCAACCTTGAGCCTGGTGGGACTCGAACCTGCACTAATTGCAGGCAGCTGGTGTTACTTAAGGAGGCATCAGCCCACTGCTCCACCAAGGCTCTATTTTGATATCAAATGTACCATGGTCTCATAATTTAATTAGCCATTTTTCCTCAGAAGGTCTTTCCAATATATATGCACACCACCCAAAGTATTATAGCCCTGCAGAGTATTTATGAAGTGATGCAGCTCTTTATTAAAAAAAAAGATAAAACCAGTTTAATTAATTTGGAAGCCCATTCTTCTCAAGTCAGTTCTGCTACTATCCATAAAGGCAGCCGAGAAATGTCCAAAAACTGGCTGGCTGGGCAGTCCTGCCTCCGCTGGCTTCCCTGTCCAAGTCCAGCATCTGTTTGCAATAAGCTGCTGCTGTTCAAGAGGCAGGTCTGCAAAAACCATTTGCATTCCAGACTCCTGCAACCCGTGCTATTATTACTGGAGAGAAGAGGCCGCACTGGTAACTTGGTGTACCCACGTAGGTGCCAGCAAATTAAAAAGAAAAATCAAAAAGATCTTAGGAGATAGACAAATTTGCATGTGCATAATCGATTGCCTGTTCCTTTTTTTTATTCAGTAATCAGTATGTTATCAATCAATCAATCAGGTCTTGCCTGTCTGAAGACTGTGACATGTCATTCAAAGGACACCTGCTGCTCTTGTCCTGAGAAAGGTTGGACAGCCCTGCTGTAGACTTTTACTATCCATCAGGATAGAGCTGGAAGAGAGACCTTGGAGATCTTCTAGATCTAATTCAACCCCCTGCTCAAGCAGGAGACACCACACCATTTCAGAGAAGTAGCTGTCCAGTCTCTTCTTAAAAACCTCCAGTGGTGAAGCATCCACAACTTCTGGAGGCAGGCTGTTCCACTGCTTAATTGTCCTCACTGTTAGGAAGTTTCTCCTTAATTCCAGGTTGCTTCCCTCCTTGATTGGTTTCCATCCCTTGTTTCTTATCTTATCTTGTACACAACATACCTTTTTCCATCTTCCTCCATGTTGTCTTCTTTCACGGAAGAGTTCGACGTTCCATGCAAATCCAGGAAATTGGGTAGTTCAGAACTGACGTGGTTAAGTGCATCCTTGCAAATGTGCTTGCAGTCAAAGATGGGGGATTTTTGGCTCTCCAGATATTGTTGAACGCTAATTCCAATCACCAGCCAGCTGTCCGGGATAATGGGAGTTGTGGTGCAACATCTAGCAGGCCAGCTCCTCTCCCCTGCTTTAAATCATCCCAGTGGAACAGTCACATCTCAGCATCAGGAAACTACTGTTTGCCCAGCCATCTGTAGCACTTTCCAGAAAAAACAAATTGCACGAAAGTCTGGTTTCAAGTGTCGTTTAAGCAAACAACGCGCACACAAAAAAGGGACAGCCGAACAATTTGAAAATAAAATCACTTTCATCCTTGTCCCAAAAAGTAAATATAGAGAGAAGGAGAAGAACTTCATACTTTCATTCCGGAGAACGGTGGACTTTGGCCAAAATGCTGAAGTGAAGGGCAGGAAGAAGATATCCACCATTAACCCAACAGATCAGTGTTTCATTCAGGCTTCTTCCGTTTATGTTAATTGCCCTGTGACATCTGTAGGGTCGTAAGCATCAGTGGTTTGCACAAGAAAGTAGCGAATCCCATCAATCCAAAATACAGACTTGGTTCACAGGTCACAGGAAAATGCTCTATTACATTGTCAGTCACAATTCATTGACTAAAGCAAACTGGGCTGGGTTTGCACAATACAGGTAGCCCTCAATTACAACACTTCCATTTAGCGACCGTTCAAAGTTACAGCAGCACTGTGACTATTTTTCACACAACCGTCAGAGCATCGCCCTGATCACAACCGTCAGAGCATCGCCCTGATCACAACCGTCAGAGCATCGCCCTGATCATGTGCTCAAAATTCAGACACTTGGTAACTTGGCTATTTATGAGGGGGGCAGTGGACAAAAAAACATTCCAAAGCACCAGAGGGCAGGACAAGAAACAACAGATGGAAACTAATCAAGGAGAGAAGCAACCTGGAATTAAGGAGAAACTTCCTACAATGAGGATAATTAACCAGTGGAACAGCTTGCCTCCAGAAATCGTGGGTGCTCCATCACTGGAGGCTTTTAAGAAAAGACTGGACAGCTACTTCTCTGAAATGGTATAGGTTCTCCTGGTTGAGCAGGGGGTTGAACTAGAAGATCTTCAAGGTCTCTTGCAGCTCTATTCTGATTGATAGGAAGAGTCTACATCAGGGGTGTCCAACCTTTCTCAGGACAAGAGCAGCAGGTGTCCTTCGAATGACATGTTACAGTCTTCAGACCGGCAAGCAGAGCTAGGAATAACACTGCACCCAGGATAATAAATCCATTTTCATTTTCATTTCTAATTAATTAGCATTGAATTAAGCTAATTAAATCTCATTAATATGACAACTCCCTATGCATTTCATCATCTTCTCTTTCTGATGCATTAAACATTGCAATTTGGGGGAGATATTTTTAGAGGTCCCTGGGGACTGGTGCTGTGTGTTCAGGCCATAAACAAAATTCCTGCTGCTCAGGATAACAGCAACTTTATTGCCTCAGAACCAAATAGGGTTTGTACAAAAACTGTTCTTCTTGCAGCTTATATATCCTCTCTCTCAGAGCTTGGTCACAATTCTGCTTTAGCAGGACCCAAAAGAAAAAGAATGAAATCAAGTTAGCCATAAAAGTAACCCCCACAAAAAAGAAAGTTCCTTGCATAGAAAGTTTGAATTTCAAGATCTTTTTCCAGTCTGTCTTCAGATGCCACTAAGTCTGGTCTAAAGCACAATCTGTCCTCAGGGATTATCTGATAAGGCAACCTAACTGCTTCCCCCCCCCAAGAATCTACCTTCAACTTTCCATATTGTAAAACCTGTTGGTTTGGACTTTGAAGAATTCACTAACGGTCTGAAGGGAACAAAGGCTGCAGTTCTGATGAAAAGGATGCCAGTTTGAATCTTTGCATAGAATATTTTCTTCTTTCCTTGTAGCCTGCTAAGTTCAAAATGAATTTGTTGGGGGGGTTTATTCCCCTTGAAAATGTTTCACATCTCATCCAAGAAGCTTCTTCAATTCTATCTGAAGAACTGGGGTTAGAGCTGAAGAAGCTTCTTGGATGAGAAACGAAACATTTTCAAGGGGGGGGGGGAAACAAGAAAATCCTGCTGCCTTTGGGACAAAGTGGGTGACTCTGTACATTATATAGCCATGGTTTGTTTTCACCGGGTCTTGTTCAAAAAGCCACAATTGGCAGGATGCCCATAACTTCTTAACCAAACTATGCAAGGCTTAATGTGATCAACCATTGCACTGAATTCCTACTCCCCCCAATCTGTTTTTCAGATTTATGAATTGGAGCATATGTTTGTCAGCAACATGGAAAAACAGAAAATATTACTCAAGATCGATCCCCTCACCTGGACAGAGACCTTTTATACCGGCAAGGATCGTGAGGAAGTCCTTGAAATACATGATTTTAAGAATGTATGTATATCTATTTCCAAAGTTTAGTTAGGTCAGCCTGATTCACATCTTGGCTACAGTCTGCCTGAATAATCCACCTTGTTTAAAGGCAAAAAAGAAAAGAGAAAAAAAGCAAGGTGTCAATTTTCTGCACAGAATAAAGCAAACTGGCCAATTTTATGTTGTGCACTAAGCCACTAAACTACATTACAGCTTACGTCAATCGGTGGACCCAACAGGTCTGAGTCAAACCTGGAATTTCTTGATTCATAGTGGAGTCTCTTAACTAATATGCAATGCCAGTTTGTTTTAAAACAAAAATAAGAAGTCAGCAGGAAGGAGAAAATATTCATTATAACAGAAGGCATTAAAGCAAAGTGCCCGCGGTGAATCTTCTGAATCCGAGGCGTTTTTTATTTACTTTACATTCAGATGACAAATCAGAGGCATATAGAAGTATTTATAGATTTTATAGTATTTATAGACTACCGAGAATCTTTATTCATGCCCCACTTTTATTGCAACTGAAAATGTATGTGTGTATATGTATATAGGGAGGGAGGGACGCGGTGGCTCAGTGGGTTAGGACGCTGAGCTTGTCGATCAGATGGTCAGCAGTTTGGCGGGTTGAATCCCAAGTGCCGCATAGCAGAGTGAGCGCCTGTTACTAGTCCCAGCTTCTGCCAACCTAGCAGTTCGAAAGCGCATAAAAATGCAAGTAGAAAAATAGGGACCACTATGGTGGGAAGGTAACAGCGTTCCGTGCGCCTTTGGCGTCTAGTCATGCCGGCCACATGACCACAGAGACGTCCTTAGACAAGCGCTGGCTCTTGTCTAAGGTCTGCAAAACATCTAAGCAGTTGGAGAATATTTATAGCTTTGAAACGGAGATGAGCACCGGCCCCTAGAGTCGGAAACGACTAGCACGCATGTGCGGGGGAACCTTTACCTTTACCTTTAGGGAGGGAGGGAGATAGGGAGAGACAGACAGACAGACAGAGATACCTGAATTAAAATAATCGTGGGCTTGCAGATTTACCTCTGTTGCATTCATTTCCTCTCCCACCTTTACCTGGTTATATTTTTGCTTTTCTTTGCAGGGAATAACTGGCCTCTTTTTCAGGGGTGATCCTAAATGCTTTCTCCAAAACCAGATTAAAGGGATACCAGAAGCATCGGAGATGGAGATGGAGGCGCCCGAGGTATGCAGAAGGAAAGAATGTGCTGAATTAAATAAAGACTCTGGCCAGCTAGCAGATTTATAGCAGCTTGGAAAGGACAGAGGAGAGTAATCCCCAACTGGTTTTTAAATCACTCGCAGACCAGAGAGAGAGAGAATGAGGTTCGACATATGCTAAAGCTGAGCGGAGTCTTCCCTAAAGGGAAAATGGACTCAACCGTAAGGCCAAACGCAGCCCAGCTGAGATGATGGTAGCAAGGAAAGAATAAGTGAAATCTCATCCACATGACATTAATTGGTTTTCAATGTGTCTGTGTCCCTTTAATTGGACTTACTGCCTTCCCGTTTTTCCAAGCATCCCAGTCTTTTCCAATGATGTTTTGCCTTCAAACTTGGTCTGCAAAACATCTAAGCAGTTGGAGAATATTTATAGCTCAGGGCTGAAATGAGGAGTCTTTTGTGGCCCCTGAGCTTGCTTGATTTCTGGAGACGTTTCATTACCCAACTAGGTAACGCCATCCGTGCTCGTATGGAGCAGGGTTTGCTCTCATATTCTAGTGCAGGGGTCTTCAAACGTGGCCTGTTTGTGATTGGTGGACTTCAACTCCCAGAATTCCTCAGCCAGGCACACTGGCTGAGGAATTCTGGGAGTTGAAGTCCACAAGTCATAAAAGGGCCACGTTTGAAGACCCCTGTTCTAGTGGCTTGCCCTGTCAGTGTTGGTGAGAGTGTTGGGTATAACACCAAGATTAACATTAGGCTAACAATCAAAAATTAAAAAATACCCCTATCAAGGACGTTTCAAACAAGCTAACAGTAAAAAGCCCTCCAAGATCATTCCCACCAATACTGACAGGGCACACCACTACAAACCAAGAACAAACCCCACTCCCTACTTGCACTGATGACATTACCTAATTTGGTAGTGAAATGTCTGCAAGAAAACAAGCAAGCTCAGAGAGCATCAAAAACATCTAAACTTTAGCTTAATTGGTCTCCCGGTGAACAGTCTGCTTTCATTTCAGCTAGGGCTGGCCTGTCAACCATTTCTTCCAACATCTGTGGTCATTTCTCATTTCTTTCAGCCTTTTTGATCGTTCAGTTTGCACAGACACGTGTGACAACAGGGAAAACCGTGGCCTCGACCTTTGTTGTCAGTGTGATGCCTCCGTTCCTTTAATCGTTTGTTGATCTGTGTTATCCGCCTTGAATTCATTTCATTTCTGCAATGAATCGACTTAAAATGAAATTTATTTACTGGCCTGGCCCCAGGTTTGAGACTGCAATTCCCTACATGCCTTTCACAAGGCAGATACGAAGTTGAGCCAGATCAGAAAGCAAGAATTATACACAGTTCAGTAAGGAAAGGAAAAGAGAATTTCCCCAGCCTTATAGTGAGTTAGGAAGGCCGTATGAATCTTTTTGAAGAATTTGAAATGCTTCCACCCAGGTTACCTGTCACCTGGGCTGAGTTGCCATTTAGGAGACTCACCTGTCCCTTGATCCTTTCATGTGTATTCTCCCTTCCATTCTTTTCCCAGCCTCCCCCAATCTGGTTCTTAGCGCGGGCAACATTTGTTAGTCTGAGTTTATTTTCTTCCCAGGATGAATGCTTTGAGACACACAAGATGCCTCAAAGATAACTCAGATTTACAAGGCTGGATATTCTCTCCTGTTTTTTAAATTATTATTATTATTAATTATTTTATTCCGATAGTAAACTCAGTCCTAGCCATAATGGTGTCTCACTGCAAACAACACAAGAAGAGAACTTTTAGGAAAGGGAAGATACAATGGAACTTTTCCTTACGTCCACCAATAAGTAGGCACGCTAGTTAAAATGCAACCTCTCTATTTTCAAAAATGTGCAAAGATTTTAAGGATCCCACCTTTTTAAAAAAAAAAAAAGTTGAATCCCCGTTCAGAGTTCAAAGCGACAACCTTGTGAGAGCAAAACAGCCCTTCCGGTGGGTTGCTTCCATCAGAAGCGTTTTGAGGTGGAAAAAAAAAATTCCTCTTTTCCAATCTCAAAAACGCCTCCAACGGTGAACCAAACATCCTATTTCACACTCAAACTGGTGTGTCGAATCGCAAAGGGTTTCATGTTTCTGGCATCACACAGCAAATTGAGGGGGGGTCAGGAAAAGAAAAGAAAAGAAAAGAATATCTTTGCATTCCTGCAATAATCTGGCTGGCTCTGAGACACTTCGTTAGATGTGTCTTCCATTCTCATTTTGCTGAGGATTAAGCCAGAATCGCTGGGCTGCCTTACCTAGAGAATACGGCTTGTTTCATTCTGTCTTTCTTGTTTGGGAGCTAATGGATGAAGAAAGCACGCCATCATCTTTTGTGAGTGTGGCATACTTCTGTTTTTAGTCCAGGAAGAAGGAATGGTACTCCAGACAAAAAAAAAAGAAAGAATATCCTGGAGAGGAAAGATCTGGCCGAAGCGCTGCACCAGCGTAATACATTTGGCATGAGAATTATGTCCTGTCTTGCAGGCAGAAGAAATAGCAGCCACCTATTTTGACCAGTCGGTGCTCTGGGTTCCAGGAGAGAAAGCCATTGAAAATAAAGATTTTCTGAAGGATTCCAAGATGTTTGACCTCTGCAAAAACGTTACTGCATATTGGATCCATCCAACTCTGCTAAGACGTAAGGCTAAGGCATGACTAGAACTCACCGTCTCTTGGTTTCTAGCTTGGTACCTTCACCACTAGACCTTTCTTTCTAAAGGGTAGGAAAATGTGGTCATGTGACCGCATGGAGGGGCCAGCTGTCAGAGCTTTGGAAGCCGGTCATAAGGCGCCCTGGGAGGTCTGTCATAACTTCAAACATCCCTAAGCAACTGGTCATAAGTCAAGGACTATCTGTAGCTTTCCTTCCTCCCCTCTCACCCACCTTATGGATATTTTTTGCAGAACACATTTAAGCATGGCTAAGGGACGCGGTGGCTCAGTGGGTTAGGACGCTGAGCTTGTCGATCAGAAGGTCGGCAGTTTGGCGGGTCAAATCCCGAGTGCCACGTAACAGAGTGAGCGCCTGTTACTCGTCCCAGCTTCTGCCAACCTAAGCAGTTCGAAAGCACGTAAAAATGCAAGTAGAAAAATAGGGACCACTACGGTGGGAAGGTAACAGCGTTCCGTGTGCCTTTGGCGTCTAGTCATGCCAGCCACATGACCACGGAGACGTCCTCGGACAAGCGCTGGCTCTTCGGCTTTGAAACGGAGATGAGCACCGGCCCCTAGAGTCGGAAACGACTAGCACGCATGTGCGGGGGAACCTTTACCTTTTCCTTTTTAAGCGGACTATATTTTATTCGTTTAACCCTATAAAGGAAAATATTTGTAGCTCAGCGTTGAAATGGGGGGTCCTTGGTGCTCTCTGAACTTGCAGATATTGCATTACCCAACTAGGGAACATCATCAGTGCTAGAAGGGAGTGTGGTTTGGGGGAGGAGGAGGAGGACTATGGGATCCTTGGTGCTCTCTGAACTTAGTTCTTTTCTTGCAGATGTTTCATTACCCAAACTAGGGAACATCATCAGTGCTGCTAAGGTACCTATTAGCTCTGATGTTACCTAGTTTGGGTTATGAAACAACTGCAAGAAAACAACCAAATTCAGACAGCACCAAGGACCTCTCATTGTTTAATCCTATTTCCTAGGGTTGCCTAACACACTGAATCGTAAAGTACTATCACAGATGAATTCATATTACTTGCTGGGTAAATTGTGGGGTTCAAACACCACCTAATCACCTTAAATCACCAAGTTTAAGGTAATTTGAAAGATTTGAAACTGACAAGAGCAGAGACAGACACGTCCAGCCACCCTTGGTGGCTCTCTGATGATTTCTGTAAATTGCTTGGAAAAAATTTAAGCAACAAAGCTGCCAGAAATATTTTAAATGCAGCAAGGCTTTGCATCATTAAGCCAACAATGCTTTCCATCATATTCTGAAGTGGCGTTTGGAATCATGGAGGGCTGGATGAGCTTAGTCAAGGCGAAAATTAAATCCAGAACAGCAGAGATGCTCTGGATTAAGAAACTGACCAGCCTATGAGCAGCAGCAGTGATTATTCTATTCTATTCTATTCTATTCTATTCTATTCTATTCTATTCTTATTCTTATTCTTATTATTCCATTGCATTATTCCATTCCATTCCACTATTCTATTCTATTCTATTCTATTCTATTCTATTCTATTCTATTCTATTCTATTCTATTCTATTCTATTCTATTCAGCACCCAAAGGCTTGGAATCAATGGATGGAAACTAACCAAGGAGAGAAGCAACCTAGAACTAAGGAGAAATTTCTTGGCAGTGAGAACAATTAATCAGTGGAACAACCTGCCTCCAGAAGTTGTGGGTGCTCCCACACTGGAAGGTTTTAAGAAGGAGACTGGACAAGGATTTGTCTGAAATGTTATAGGGTCTCCTGCCTAAGCAGGGGGTTGGACTAGATGACCTCCAAGGTCCTTTTCCAACACTGCTATTTTGTTATTCTGATTATGGATCTCTCACACTTAGATCCAGACCTTGTTGACTTTGAAAAAGGAAATGAGGATCCGATTCCCATGAATGAGCAAAACCAAGTGGAGGGTCAGCAGGGACGCCAGTCATCGCGCAAGGAAGAAAGCCAAGGCCCCAAACGCCACACTCGGCAGCTGACTGAAGAAGACTTACCAGTGAACGACTATGTAAGTCTTTGGCATAAAAAAAAACAGGCATTGTCACAATTTGTGCCCAGCCTCCAGCCAAGTGGAATTTTTAGCAATCTTTTCTGCAGAGCTAGAAGGTCCCGCTCCTTCAGTTAAGCAGTCCTCCCCGCCACCACCACCAACAATCCTTGGAAAGTATGCTCAAAATTCCTTGCTTCAAAGCATTGTGAAATCTGAAAGAACGCAGCCATCGGGAGAGGCCAGAATAGCAAAAGATGAGCGCTATGAATTTGCACCAGAAAGCAAGAGTAGGGGAAGGAAGTAACAAAGGGACGAGTAAGAGAGTTGTTGCGATGGAGAGGGAGGGGTATGTTGCATCTTTCCCTTTCCAGAAACTACTGACATGGAGGGGGGAAAGGTGAAAGAACAGATGCAGCATTGCGGTGACATACAAGGACACGACTCTCGTAAGGAATAAAGGAAGCAGCCTTAGAGCAGATCCAATTATCTACCTCGCAAGCTCAGTCTTTCCCTATTTTGACTAGCTGGGACTCTCTAGCTAATCTTGGAGAGGGTAGATATAATCCATCATCTTGGTCCTCCTGCCCACAGAACAGGAGCAACAATTACGATGTCGTCCCAATAACTGGGTTTACAGACGGCAGTTAAATCATTGTGAAATCTGCTTGGCTTCAGCAGTGAGCAACTAGTGAATGTAAGACACCAAAGCAAGAATCAAAAAAGTAGCATGATGTGAAGTTTAGCACTATATTCCGATTCACATTCGGTGCGTTTCTTTAGCCACAGTGTATTTGTTGATTGGCTTAGCCCCTTGTGTAACCTCAACCAAAGACTTTCTGACAGATTTGGACTTGGTGGGAATCCATCAGCACGTCGCACAGGACAGGGATGTCCTTGGAGACTTACTTTTAAGATTTGTGGACTTCAACTCCCAAAGTTCCTCAGTCAGCCGTGTTGGCTGCAGAATTCTGGGACTTGAAGTCCACAAGTCTTAAAAGTTGCCAAGGTTGGAGACCCCTGTCCTTTGGGATGTGCCGATGGATTCCCACAAAGTGCAAATCCGTGGCTGGCTGAGGAACTCTCGGAGTTGCAAGTCAACAAGTCTTACAAGTTGCAGAGCCCTGCCGTAGATCATTGTGGCCCCACTTCTAACTTTTCCTAGGCAAGCCGGCTTCTAGCTTGTGGCTGGTCAACAAGTTCAGGCCATTGTTCCTAACGCATGAACCTTCCTCCTTTACCATCCCTAGACCGAGAACGGCCTCGAGTTCCACCCCCTTTGGGATGAGAGAGGATACTGCTGCGCCCGCTGCCGCCGAGCCCACCGCTACTGTCGCAGGATATGCGAGCCGCTACTAGGATACTACCCATATCCCTACTGCTATCAGGGAGGGCGGGTGATCTGCCGTACAATCATGCCTTGCAACTGGTGGATAGCGCGGATGTTAGGGCGAGTGTAAGCAATAATGCCGCTTGGTGGGTGTATGAAAGCCCTAATAAGCAGGCATATACATAGAATGAAGGCTACTGCTAAGCTTGTAAGCCGCCCTGAGTCTTCGGAGAAGGGCGGGATATAAATGGAATTAAAATAAAAATAAAAAAATAAAAGTAATAAAAATAAGCTTAGTGCAGTCCCAGGTCCATTCTGGCCGTCTCCCTGTAGAATTCTCTTGTAATTCTCTTAAAGGCCATTAGCATAATGTATGTGTACGTTTCTGCTACAACCACCTGGGTGGCCCAGATGCAATTATCTCCTGATAATCCTCTCTTGCATTTTTCCCAAACTGTATGCTTTACGCAAGCCATTTCTCCAGATCATTTTTTTTTCCCCTGTGCCTTTGCCCCTCGGATATATTGTTCGGTGTAAACCTTTCTGCAAAGTACTCAAGTGGGTGACTGTTTTTTAAGCAGCAAAAAGTGCACTGCAATCTAAGTGAAGGGGTTTGTTTGTTTGTTTTTTGGAATGCAAGCATTAGCTCATTTTAGTCTGCTGGTTCACAAACTGCAAATCAGATTGATCCCTACACAAAAGGGAAAATTAAAGGCCATTCAGGGTCTGCTGATGTTGCCAAACTAGAACCAAGCATGGCCATCCCATAGCTCAGGGGTAGGCAACCTCGGCTCTTTTATGACTCATGGACTTCAACTCCCAGAATTCCTGAGCCAGCCAAGCTGGATCAGGAATTCTGGGAATTGAAGTCCATGAGTCATAAAAGAACCGAGGTTGCCTACCCCTGCCATAGCTGAAAAGAACAAGTATCTTACGCCAGCATTCTCCTAAAAAGCCGCAAGAGGGCATTCTTTAACTGGAAATAAACAGGGTTGGCTCAATATCAGAAAAAGCTAGAAGTACATTTTGCAAAGTATGCCCCAAACTGTGCTTTTGCAGTTTCAATGGGATCTTATTTTGCCCCAAACCCCAAAACTGCGTATAACACCCCCCCACACACACGAGATTTGCAAATTAATTTCAGCAACTCAGGGTGTACACCCAAATATATTTAGGCAATCCTCCTTTGGAGCCCATATTTGGGCCGGCAAATCAGTCAGGAAGCAAAGTGTGGCTAAGTAAGACCACAACTGTGCTTAAGAATTCCCTTAAGCAAGGAAATTTCCAGTTTCTAGCAAAAATTGCCCCATGGCAAACGATGGACTTATTTAACAGCCAGAGTTTGCTTCTGACCATGGTGTTCTCTTCACTGCTGCAAAAAAAAGATCATAAAATCAGGTATAGTCACCATGTGGCCCTCTTTCCAAACATCATGGCTTATGACCCAAATTGCGGGCTCAATTATAGTTGTAAGTTGAGGACTATCTGTATGTTAATTTGGAGGAAGGTTAGAAATAAGGCTGTATATATTTCTAACATCAACAAAAGAAGCAATTCGTCCCCAGACACACATCACACTGTTAAGTCGTTAATAGCCAGAGAAATCAAATATTTGCTTCATTACAACTGTTCTCAAGAAATCAGGACAACCCGAGTGATGTATTTAAAGAGCTTTCAGAATAAAAAATGTATAAAGGTTTATTATGGGTCCAGGCAGATTCCTCTATTGAATACAAAAAATATATATATTCAAAGCATCACATAATACTGATGATAAAAACCATACTCGAACGGATGCAGAGCGACAGCTAAGATTAAGGACGCTCCCACTGAGTCTTAAAAATACACACAGAGACACAAAAATCACTACGACACAACTTCAAAAGGATCGCTGAAATCTGAGCTTGTTTTCAGTGTGTTTCCCCAGACAAGCAACGCCGACAAAAACACCTTCCTTTCCAAAGAATACCAGGGATTTTCCGAATGCAAGGAATTAGCACCAAATACCATTCAGTTTTGGGGTGGAAGGGCAGAGGCGGGCCGAAGAAAGCGGAAAGGAGTCCAAGAAGAGATTTATTTTTCAGACCACAACTCGACTTTGATTCAAGCCAAGGTGTTGTCCACGTATGTACTTATTTATGCACAGTGGTACATAAAACATCCAGCGGTACCTCGGTACCCGACTACTTCTAAAACTTGTCAAATTTGGTACTTGATGCATTTTGACACAAAAAGGTCGTTTCGGTCCTCGTCGTCTGGTTCTCGATGCGCTGCGATAGGAAGACGGGGACAGCCACAGAGGGCAGATGGGAAGTCAGCCAGGCTGGGAAGGTTGCCGACATAGGAAAAGCGGGGACAGCTCGGGAAGAGCAGACAGGAAGTCATTCCCAGCAGAAAGAAAGCATCAGTGGATAAGTCACGTGGTTTCTTTGGTACTCATTTTTAAAGTATTCCTTGCACCTTCCGGAACTACAGTCATTAACGAGTACCGAAGTAACACTGCACAATCATCAGGAGTGTCTTTCAGAAGACTATACAGGCAGTCCTCGGCTTACGACCACAACTGAGGCCAACATTTCCGTTGCTAAGCGAGACATTTGTTAACTGAGCTTTGCCCCATCGTACGACCTTTCTCGCCACCGTTGATAAAGGAATCAGTGCGGTTGCTGAGTTAGCAACACGGTGGTTAAGTCAATCTGGCTCCCTTTATTGACTCTGCTTCACAGAAGGTCGCAAAAAGGGATCACGTGACCCCAGGATGCTGCAACCGTCATAAATATGAGCCAGTTGCCAAGCGTCCAAATTTTGATCACGTGACCCTGGGGATGCTGGAACGGTCTTTAAGTGTGAAAAACAGTCCTAAGTCACCTTTTCAGCGTCACTGTGACTTCAAATGGTCACTAAACGATCTGTTGTAAGCCGAGGACTACCTATAGTAAGAAGCCTGGAACACAAGTCATATCCAAGTCATAATTTTTTCGTTGAAGGTTTTTTATGAGGCAGGTACCCAATTGTCATGTTTTGGTGTTAAGGACAAATCAGGACCCTTATTGCTTGACCAACCATGGTCCAAACTGCTGGGTAAATATCACATAAAGACAGTAACTGTCTGATAAAAGAGATTTTGGAGTGCTCATTGCACAGGCTGGGGTTCACATATAGCATTAAGCAACAAGATGGCTGGGCTTCAGCTTTGCATAGTGTGCAAATTCCACCCCTTGCATAACCACAGCTTTATAGCTTAGCACGTAGTGTGAGCCAGCCATTTACTATTCATATACTAGATCTGTCTTGGCACGATATGTGAAGCCTCTTCAAAGAGGGCCTTAGTGTCCTATCTACTGCCGAATCCGATTCTCCCACAGAAATCTCAAAGATAGGGCGATCAATTTCCTGCTGTTGCAAATCAGCACATTTATTTATTTTTTAGTTAATCTATCCTGTTTGGTGACGGGGGCTACAATTCCATTCCACTGCACAGGAAACTAGCTTATACAAACTCGTAATATCTGTCCATCTAGATTAACGTTACCAAAAGCTTTTTTTAAAAAAAAAAAACATGTTCCACCATATTTGGAGATCCTGTGAATTGGACCAGAGGCCATTTGACAACACAAAACATCTGCTCCCTCTCCCCCCCCCCCGCCCCCGCAAGCTACAGTCTCATTGGGGGCTTATATCAGGACCTTACTATTTTATCCCGTCCCTATCCATTAAAAGCAAGGGTCCAGAAAGAAAGAACGTTTATCTCTTTACCAAAAAAAAGTAGGGTCCGCTGATGACCCCAAAGGAAGAGGATGCAAAAGAAAAGAGGTGTCCTCTGAACATTTTTGACTTCTCATCGGAATTTGGGATTAAACCACACAAAATGCATTTGAGAATCCCTTGGGGCCAAGTCTAAAGGTCAAAAGGCAACTCCAGATGCGAGTTTGGTACAGGCTACTAAGATCTTCATTGCCCTTTGATCCAAGATGGAGAACTGGTTACGGATGAGCTTTTCCAACAAGCAAGTCTTGGAAAGCTTTAAAAATTGGAAGAGTTTTTTTTTTTCAAATTAGGCAGCGTTAAGATTTGCAGACTTCAACTTCCAGGATTCTGGAAGTTAAAAGTCCACACATCTTCAAGATGCCAAGTTTGAAGAGAAAAAAAATCCTTAGCTGGAGCCTCCAGATATGGATCCAACTGAAACAAAATATAGTATTTGAGCCCCAGGCTAAAGAGCTATGGAACTCTGGATTGAAATCACTCAAATGTATTTTTGGAAAGTTCTGGGTAGGATCTAATAATCCAGAATGAGAAGCATTATTCAAGGGGGGGGGGAATGGCCTTTAACTAAAAGAGGCAGCTGTTGGTTATACTACAATAGCAAGAATAGGCTAATATGAATTTAAATAATATGTCCACTTAAATAGATTGACGATTAATGACACAAATAAAGATAATGAAACTAACAGTAAATAGTACTATGAATAGCCTCCCTTTTTAAAAAAAATCTATTTTAAAACTACTGGTCCTTAGTAGTTTCAAATCTCAAAAGGAAAAGCTCCTTATTTTCAAACAAAATTCAAATAAAATCCCTAAGACAGCAGTCAAATCAAACTGGTTTTCCAAAGCTCAAGTCGTCAGGGAGGTGGCTCCTAAAAATCTTCTGTTTTTGTTATTTTTATTTGTTTAAATAAACCCTGCAAATGAAGAACAGAAAATAAGAGATTAAGAGACAGCTGTTTTTAAATGCCAAGAAATTACACATTAAGCCATAATTGGTCTGGGCCTTGCTACACAAACCAATCATCATAGTTTGTAAAAATGGTTTACACCTTATTGTTATGTGTCAGGCTTAGTGCAACGTGCACATCCGGCTGATGACCATCCCTCCTATTATTTCCCAAATCTGCAATCATCATTTCTGAAGAAAAAGCAGGTATCAAAAAGGACGTCTACCATTGATATGTCTAAAGCAAGGGTCTTCAAACTTGGCCCTTTTATGACTTGTGGATTTCAACTCCCAGAATTCCTCAGCCAGGCACGTTGGCTGAGGAATTCTGGGAGTTGAAGTCCACAAGTCATAAAAGGGCCACGTTTGAAGACCCCTGCCCTAGGCCAATCCTTGGCATCTCATCTCACAAACTGCAACTCAACCCAGTGGAGAGAAACCCCAAAAAGAAGCACTTCAGATCATTTAAATCAGTGTTTATGCTGGTTGGGGAATTCTGGGAGTTTGAAATCCAGGTTGCCAAGCTTGAAAAAAAGGGCCTTTAACTAAAAGAGGCAGCTGTTGGTTAAGTTATACTACAATAGCAAGAATAGGCTAATATGAATTTAAATAATATGTCCACTTAAAAACATTGAAGATGTTCCATTAATTTACCTGGATTTGGGCCATTTCTTTGATTTCAAAAAAGGAAAGGCTCCTTTCCAACACAGGGCAATGCAAGCTGCAAGTGCTCTTTATTGCAATGTATTTATACCTTGGAGTGTTGGGCAAATTCCTGTCTTGCAGCGTTACACCATCTCATACTGGTTACTTGTGATAGATCGGGAAAGGCAGCAGGCCAAGAAAATGCCAATCAACTATGAGAGAGAGGGAAAGACGGGATTAACCGGATGGCATCAAGCTAAATTATCTGTACAGATAAATCCTCGGCTTACAACCTTTCCGTTTAGTGACCATTCCAAGTTACAACGGCACTAAAAAGGGACTGATGACAATTTTTCACATTTACAACTGTTCCAGCATCCCCACGGTCACGTGATCCAAATTTAGGTAGTTCGCAACCGGTTCATATATAACATGGTTGCAGTTTCCCAGCATTGTGTCATCCCATTTTGTAACCTTCTGATGAGCAAAATCAATGGGGAAGCCAGATCTACTTAACAACCATATTACTAACAACTGCGGCGATTCCCTTAATAAGTGTGGCAAGAAAGGTGGTTTAAAAAAGGGCAAATCTCACAATGAATGTCTCACTTAGCTACTTTTAAGCTTGGGGACTTTGGGGCTGGAGGTATGTACTTCCATATCACTCCAGTGATCCCTGCCATTTCCATCAAATCATCTATCAATGACATTAATAGCACACTTCTGCAACTATTCTAAAGTTACACAAATGGTCATTAATCTTTGCACTGATCATTAATTAATTTCCTCGAATGGACTTCTAGCTCCGATGCACCCCCTATTTCCCCCATTACCGCATAACCAACAAGGTTTTACTGTAAAATTGGTCCCAACAACTTCTAGGCATCTTCTGTAAGGCCTGATGTGTGTTAAGGTGAGAATCCCTCTCCGTCCAAAAATCATTTGGGGGCTGGAGGGCATCTGGACAAACAAAAGGGGTTCCTGGACAGGAGCCAGCTGTTGGCACTGCTCAAGGAGAAAGAGAGTCTTAACTCAGCCACAGCTGGCCAGGGGTCCCCAAGTGCCTTTGCTAACAAGGTAATCAAAGATCAAATAGAGAGGAGGGGGGGGAAATCACAGGCGTTAGGACAGAGGAAGATCCTCAAGGAAGGCTCACCTGGAAACAAGCCGTGCCAAAGGAGATCCCAGCCACGATGCTCATCTCGGAGTCCATGGTTTGTATCACCAGGCTAAAACAACCCTTCAGAGACAAACGAGAGACGCCTTTTCACAAGGAACCAAAAAACACCCACACCCAGTCCATTTCAACCTCGACTTGACTTTAACCTTGTAATCAAAAGACCGCATGCCGATTTCTTTCAACCGGATGGAAGACTTGCAAAGACCCTCCAGCATGTGTCAATATTTGTGCAGCACAATCTGCGCTCTTGCTTTATTGCCGTGGACTTTGCAAGGATTAATAACCAAGACCTGCTCTTTATTTCAGCCCAACAGGAAGTAGGGAGATTCAGAGAATAAAAGCCAGGACCTCTTCACAATCTGGTGTTTGCGTTCCACGCCACACACTCCTTGTTATCTCACACCGTGCTCCATATCACGATCGTGGACACTCAAAAATCACTGTGACTTGAGCTAAACTAATTTCATAGACATGGAAACAATGAAAAGGTGAGGTTGAGGCTTAGGGAAGTTCCAGCTTCATTCCTTCTACCCAAGACTCCCATGTTCTGCTTTAACAGCTTTGAAAACTCCCTAACACATCCTCCCTCATTCCCTCTTGGGAGTACAGACCTTCTGTTGGCCCAAGCAAAGCCTAACGTGGCCCTTGGACCAACAGATGTTGTCTTATGGCACAGCATCAGGTGAACCATCCATCATGGCTTATCAATAAACTCTGTTAAGACCAGCCATGTCTTCATGCAAGGGTGGGCACCTTCGTTGCAGCCCAGGAAAAAAGGTCAAAATGGCAACATCGTGATGTCAACGAGAGACAAAAGGTGAAACGGGGAACCGATTTGCCACCTTATTTCTCTCACCGAAAAATTGGTTAACTTTGTGAGTGGCTTAATCTAGTTATTTTCATCTATTTCTCAGTAAAAGGTAGTAAAACAACAACAGCAACAAACTACCACTAAGCGGTTTGCTAGCAAATTGGCATTGGCCAATTTCCAGATTCTAGAAAAATCTAGAAAGGTCAGCAGGCCTTCACTTACGTGCTCATAAACTTTGCCTTCTGCTTTGGTGACATTCCTCAAGTCATCGTCGGTACAGTTCTCCAAAGGCTTGCAGCAACTGATGGGGATGCCTTTTTGTTTGAAGTAGTCACTCATTTTCCAGTCCATGAAATTCTCTACACCGCAGCAGTGCAACTGTGCAAAACCGAATGAGCGCTTGATGACCACGGCAAGACACACAAACTGTACCACCACCCTAAAATGGGACACTCTTGGGTCCAAACAGCCTATTGCAGGTCTTCCAGTGCTCTAACTTTGAAAGGGATCTTTTCTAGAACTGGCTTGGAAGTAGTCTACACTGACATCCAATACCTTTGAGAAGCCCATTTCAGAGTCTCGGATGCGGAATGGCTTGTGCCCAGAACTTGTGGGTCCTGCATCACTGGAGGGTAGCTGACTCAGGAATTCTAGGAGCTGAAGTCCATGAGTCATAAAAGAGCTGAGGTTGCCTACCCCTGCTCTAGGTTCTCCTTCTTGAGCAGGGGGTTGGACTAGATGACCTCCAAGGTCCCTTCCAACTCTATTATTCTATTATTACCACTCCAGGACCAAACCACAGGATCGACAATGTGTCTTCCCATCAAGACTTCACTCCAGTCTTTGTCAGCCTGTCCTCTGCTTATAATTTTATATCCCAGATTAATCAGATTATTATTAACTTCCACAACGCCAAGCTGGCACATCCTGTAGCAGGCGGTTGGAAGTACAGGGACCTATCTTAAATTCCCGGTTTTCTTACTAAATGGAAAATCACACAATATACTGAACGATGCATTTAAAATATTTTGGTCAATAGGAGTATGGGATCTTTTCAGATGCCAAGTGTGACGGGCCAGAAGCCAATAAATGTTTTTGGGGTGTTTTTTTTAAAATTCATCTGGTAAGATCCCATTCCCTGGTTTCCATAGTCAGGGGTAGGCAACCTTGGCTCTTTTATGACTCATGGACTTCAACTCCCAGAATTCCTGAGCCAGCCACGCTGAGGGGAAAGGGAGAGGTTTCGGAGCTGAGTCATGCTGGCTCAGGAATTCTGGGAGTTGAAGTCCACGAGTCATAAAAGAGCCAAGGTTGCCTACCCCTGCCATAGGTAAAGGTCCAATTTTACCAGAGTTCATAACCTTGGTTCTCCTACTTTTCAAGATTAATTTAGGGAGTACACTGGACTCCAGCTCAAAGGTGTTTCAGGGACAAACAAGCTATGGGTTTATACATTACAACAAACCATAAGTATATAAGCTATAAAAAAACACACAGAAAAATACAAGGTTTCCACTCACTGTTTTCTGGATGTCATCAATTGCTTTGCTAGGATCGTCTTTGGTCCCATTGTAACGCTTCACAGCATTTTCATAGTTTTTCTTAAAACTATCCTTTATCTGTAGGGAAAGGGAGAAAGTTCCATTATACACAAGTGCGGCTGTCACATAATCAAAAGACACCTCCAGCCAGTTGAATGAGTTAAAAGTAATGAGAGATGCCGAGGAATAAAAGCAGGGAAATGACAAGGCCTAACAACATATCAGTATGGTGGATTTTTAGAAAAGACTTTGTGGAAAATAGAAACGCACCACTTTCAAGATATCGTTCAAATGAGAGGTGTAATTTTCTGTCAGTTTCAAAGCGTGTTAAATTGTATTCTTAAAAAAACTGAGAATCCACGCATATTTTTATACAGCAAAAAATGGCAGAGCAGATGTTTTCAAATGCATTTTGGCACATTAAGCCACCGTGGATGCTAAAAATATAAAGAACTCAGAATTGGAAGGATTTACATTACAATCCACATTTTGCTTTGGATTCAAACGGCTTCTACACACAATCCTACCCTACATTGGCTATGCAAAATTTCAATCAAAAGTCAGACAAGCTCGTTTGGAAAGAAATTCCAAAGTTTTACAGAACATAAGAGAAGCTTTGAACAACTTAAGGGCAATTTTACACACACTATCCCCAAAGGTCTTTACTAGGAAATTACATACCATCTCAATCCAGCTGGACTCTGGATAAATGAATGGAGTTTCTTAGGAAACTGTGTTTAAAAAATGGAGATCGAATATGAACGAAATAACCTTTGCTGGAAGGATTTTTCAGGAATCTTTGCTGTTTGGCCAGCTCCAGCTTTCAATGAAAGCAAAAAGGGAACATACTGCAAACTTCCTGAGGAAAAACAACAGGAAGTTCCATTTTTACTCCATTAAAACAGCAAATTATCGAAGATACAGCACGCACCTCATGTCTGAAGACAAAACCCAGAATGGCAGCGACCAGCACCACAAGGAAAATGAGGGTTAAGAACATAGCATACTGTGAACAGAAAACAGGAATGAATATCAAAATGACCCTCATTGCTTGTGGTACAAGAGTAAACAATATTATACAGGTAGTCCTTAATTTATGACAATTGGAACCAGAACTTCTGTCACTCAGCGCTACGGTTGTTGAGCCAATCCTGATTTTACAACTTGTAATGCTGCAGTTGTTAAGCAAGTCACGCATCCGTTAAGCGAATCTGGCTTCCCCGTTGACTCTGATTGACAAAAGCCGGCTGGGAAGGTTGCAAAAGCGGGGGGTCACATAACCCCAGGATAGTGCAACCATCATAAATACATGCCAGTTGCCAAGCGCCCAAATTTCAATCAAGTGATTGTAAGGACACCGCGACGGTCATTTGGGGGGAACACTAGCCACGAGTCTTTTTTTCCCAGTACTGTCATAACTTCAGTGGTTAAAGAATTGTCGTAAGTCAAGGAGAACCTGTACCCCAGCTATAACAAGACGCTTTGCAGGGGGGGGGGGGGCGGAAAGTGCCAAATCATAAAGTATGGTCTAGTTGAGTTAAAATTCTGTCCTGTATTTAGATAAAAAACAGAATATACATTTTCTATTGCTAATCAAAGAAACCAACAGGATAGCCTGAAGGTGTTCCGCACGGACTGAAATCGCAAATCCCAGCCAAGCTTCTTGCAGTTCAAACAAAGGCCATTTGTTGGAACAATTACCAGTTTCAGCATCCATGTGCTTCCGCGACAGGTTGCAAAACAGCCAAAGGTGCCTAGCAGGGCGACCACCAGCCCCGCCCCAATCAGGACGTAAGGAACATTGCTGGCCTTCTCGTTCAGCAGGAAGAAGTAGACTTCCAGGCTCACCTTGCCCCAAATGCCAACGCCCAGGAGGAGGATGCCGGAGAACTGGAAGAATAGAAGAAGAAGAAAAAAATGCATAAGTCAAAAGGTAACATCTCAGAAGACGTTCCCCTGCAAACGAGCCGTTCCTCGTACTCAAGACTTCTCCGTGGTTCTGTGCCTCCGTTGCACTGATGCAGGCCAACTCCGCTTTGAGCCGATTTCATTCACATTTAGGTCAAGAGTACATATAACCCCTTTCATTCGGAATCACTGCTGGGCTCCTCAAGCATGCATGTAGAAATGTTTGAGGGATGGGAGACCCACCTTTCCTTATTGGGGGAGAGGAATCAAATTTTACAGTTCCCCAAAACGAATTCCAAACATGGGTTGCAAGGATTGGTTCAGATTACTAGCAAAGGGAAACCGTCAATTTTTTCCCCCAAAAGGGCTGAAAAAGAGGGAGACGGCATAAGAGAAAGCAAAAAGGTGTATCCCTGCTCACGATTTGTGGCTGCGTACAATTTGTTTAGTATTTACTTATATCCCGCCTTTATTATTTTATAAATAACTCAATGTGGCAAATATACGTAATACTCCACCCTCCGCCTATTTTCCCCACAACAATCCAATGGGGGGGGATTGGACTGAGAGAGAATGGCCCAAGGTCACCCAATTGGCTTTCGTGGTTACGACAGGACTATAACTCACTGTCTCCTGGTGATTGCCCCAAAGTCACCCAGCCAGCTTTCATGTATAAGGCGGGACTACAACTCACCATCTCCTGGTCATTGGGCCAAAGTCACCCAACCGGCTTTCGTGGCTAAGGCGAGACTAGAACTCACTGTTTCCTGATAATTGGCCCAAAATCATCCAGATGGTTTTTTATGCCTAAAGTGGAAACTAGAAATCTCAGGTCTCCTGGTTTCTCACCTAGTGCCTTAACCAGTAGACCAGGGGTAGGCAACCTTCCAGCTGGCTCAGGAATTCTGGGAGTTGAAGTCCACGAGTCATAAAAGAGGCAAGGTTGCCTACCCCTGAAGTAGACCAAACTGACTGATGATCCACGATGGTCTTTCCTCCTAAAATTATGCAGCCCATCATCTTGCTTTAAGGGTTCAGAATGAGGCTGTACTTTTTAAAACTCTTTTTAGAAGTTTTTGACAAACAATGCTCACCATGCTATAGGACATGTGCAGCTGAACGGCACAATAGATCATTCCACCAAAGTAAGGATTTATCCAGCCTCTGTGAAGTTTTGTTTTCTCTTTTACTTCCCACTGCACACTGAGCCTCTTTATCTCAGAAGCAGGTATTTTTCTCACTCTACAACCAGCTTCCACCACGTCCTTCAGAAGTGAGCCCTTGGGAATTTTCCCTCCCACCCCAGATCCCACTTCTCCACCCACCCCCACGTTCACAGATCCCCTTCCATTTCTCTTCTGTAGAAAGAGACAAATAAAAACAACAATACCTGCATTCAAAAGACCAATTCTGCAACTCCCTTGGGGGGAAAAAACCACACTCACCTGAATCCAAAGCCTGGAGCAGCAGAGTTGAAAGGAAAAGACACGGTTACTAACTGCATTCCATACATTGCTATTCACACACACACACACACACAGAGCAAAAAAAAAATCCTGAAAAGCAAACTGGCAACTTTTTTTTTAAAGAAAAAAGCAGAAAGACTCAAGACCTTAGGCCTGGCACCTACCAGAGAACATCAATATTCTTTACTATATTCTTACTACATTCCTTACTATATTCTTACTATATTCCTTACCATATTCTCTGACCCCTTTCCTTGAAGGAAGGGGTTCTCTACCTTATCCAAGCAATGTTATTTGATTACAATATGGAGGAGTTTTGGTAGTTGGGAGAGAAAATATATTTCACTGGGGATTCGTCGGAAACAGAAATAAGACAAGCATGTTTGAAAGTATTGTCTTTAGATTTTGTATATGGTGATTTTTATAGAGGTAGTTGTGTCTAAAGACTTTGTTTCAAATTCTATCAAAATTTACAAACCATTTGGATCTATTTTATTCTTTTCCTCTCTTATCAGTAAGAAGGAACACGTTTCTGTACCCTCAATGCAGTAACATCTGTTTAATCATTTAATAACTTATAACCTAACTTACAGGAGATTGCAAAAAGTCCTGATGCCACTCTTTACTCGATGTCGGTGGAAAATATCCAGACTTTACTAGGACTGTATTAACTACTGATGAGGCATTGTATTTTGCTGGTTAACAGCAAAATATACTGTAGATGTAATACAAATGAAGTGGCAAATGGCTATAGGTCAAGGACACTGTACCATCATTTGTTTGGACACATTCATCTTTTTAAATAATGCTTCTTAAAATTAACTTTATTATCTGTGTTCTTATTCATCATTAGATCATGCTCAGTGCACTTTTATATATGCATGATGTATGTTTAGTAGCCGACAATTGGATATTTTACTGTTTCTGGCCATATGGCTGTAATAAAAACTGATTTGATTTGATTTCAATGTGTCCTCTTTAGATGGGGAGGGGGGGAATGTTGAGAGACAAGGGGATGCTCTGTTCTTTTGGGGTGTCTATTTCATCAGGCTGTATTGCATCTGCAAGAAATGCCTTTGTTACTGATCCCAGAAGAGGTAGGAAAAGAAAGAGGACGCATGGACGCACATTCCTTCGAGACTTTGCTTCTGTTCTCTGAATGTCTTTAGAGACCAATTCTGCAAGAGGAAGGAGATGGTTCTTCCTGCTGTGTAGAAAAAGGAGTTGCAAGAGTCTCTCCTTGTGTTCACAAGTTTACAAAGCTCACTGCAACTTAAATAACTTTCCAACGACTCTTGATCAAGGCACAAGGGCAGAGGAAAAATAAGAGACTGAACTTGGCACCCTGATTACAACCAGATTATCTCATCAGTAGATAGAGAACTAAAACAGCCCCACCTTCACCTGAGATCAATCACCTTTCCTCTTATTTTTTTTTCCTGTTTGGAAAGAATTCTCAAACTTCAAAGTTGGCAGAATAAGGAAGCTCTGAAGCTACAATGGCTGAGTGCTGACACTCGTTGAAGCCACGAGCCACAGTGGCTGGGTCCCGTTCGCACAACCTCAAGTATTACGGTTAAATGAGCTTTGGTTAAATGCAGCAAGCTCGTAGGCGTGGCAGGGAATTGCAAAGTACTGGAGGGCAATGGGAAGAACAGCCTCCCTCCGTCCAACAATATTAGGTGCAGTGTTGCATTCATGCAAGGAAAAACTCGGCTACTGCATTCCCATCACATGCAACGCCTAAACCGGGGGTAGGCAACCTTGGCTCTTTCATGACTTGCGTGGACTTCAACTCCCAGAATTCCTGAGCCAGCAGTCCACGAGTCATAAAAGAGCCAAGGTTGCCTACCCCCCCCCCCCCGGCCTAAACAACTACTAAGCCAATGCTGGCTGAGGAATCCTGGGAATTGAAGTCTACGTATCTTAAAGTTTCCAAGTTTGGAAAAACTGCCGGGGTAGAACTGTACATCGTCTTTGCACAAGCTGTAAGCTATTGGCAAAGCTCACCTCCAGGCAGGTGGGACCAGAGGCCCCATCACGGGCTGTGCTACATGATGGGGCTTGTAGTCTTCCCCCCCCTCACCCCTTCTTTTTGCAAACGGCGCCCCTTTCTTTGCAAGAGGCAACTTTTGGGGGTGAGAAACGCCAAGAAACCCTGTCCCTCTGTCCAGGGCGGGTGGAGGGGCGGGTGGGGGGTGGGGAAGAGACCCCCCTTCTCCGCCCCCCATTGTTCCCTAGACCCTTCCTCACCCAGAAGATGAAGGTGTAGATGAGGAGGACGCTCTTCAGGCAGGTGATGACCGGCTTGGTCTGCAGCCTCCGCGATGGGGATGCCATCCCCGACCCGGACCAGGCGCTCCGCCGCTCGCCCAGACGAAGCCAAGACTCCCAACTTGTTCCAGCCGCCAGCCTGAGCGGAACAAGCCGAGCCTTTCCGGAAAAGGCCGAAACCGAGAGGCGTCTTCTTCCCGGCCAATCGCAAATCCGGGCGGACTTGCCGAAGCTCTCCGGAAATTGCCGAAAGAGGGACAACCCCCCCCCCCACCACGTAGGGCCGGGGTAGGCAACCTCGGCTCTTTTATGATTCATGGACTTCAACTCCCAGAATTCCTGAGCCAGCATAGCTGGCTCAGGAATTCTGGGAGTTGAAGTCCATGAGTCATAAAAGAGCCGAGGTTGCCTACCCCTGACGTAGGGTAAGCCAACGTCGGTCCAACCTCGAGCGTGGCGAGTGGTTTTTTTTTTCTTTTTCCGGAGGATTCCGAAAGGCTACGCTCCTTTCGCGAGCCCAATCGGAACCATCCGGGCCTTTCCGGGACATCCCGAAAGGAGGCAGGAGCCTCCTTCGGCTTTTTCCGACGTCTCGCCTGCCTTTTTTTTTTAACGTGTTTTAGCAGCTGCCCGAGGCTGGTTTGCGGGGGAAAAAAAAGGCGAGGATGCTTTGCTTGCACCGTGAGATGGCGCCAGTCCACCAGCAGCGGCGGATTTCAGAGTTTCGGCGCTTTAAAAGTTCAAAACGGGCTCAGGGACCCCAAGGGAGACCAGTTTTGTCTCGGTTTTGTTTTGTTTTGTTTTGTTTTCCAAACGGGGCTCGATAATAATAATAATAATAATAATAATAATAATAATAATAATAATAATAATAATAAGAAGAAGAAGAAGAAGAAGAAGAAGAAGAAGAAGAAGAAGAAGAAGAAGAAGAAGAAGAAGTTGGAAGGGACCTTGGAGGTCATCTAGTCCAACCCCCTGCTCAGGGAGGAAACCTTATACCATTTCAGACAAATGGCTGGCCAGCCTCTTCTTAAAAACTTCCAGGGTTGGAGCATTCACAGTTTCTGGAGGCAGGTTGTTCCACTGGTTAATTGTTCTAAATGTCAGGAAGTTTCTCCTTAGTTCTAAGTTTGCTTCTCTCCTTGACTAGTTTCCATCCGTTGCTTTTTGTCCTGCCTTCAGGAGCTTTGGAAAACAGCTTGACTCCCTCTTCTTTGGGGCAGCCCCTGAGATATTGGAACACTGCTATCATGTCACCCCTCGCCCTACTCTTCGTTAAACTAAAAAGGTAAAGGTTCCCCCGCACATGCGTGCTAGTCGTTTCCGACTCTAGGGGCCGGTGCTCATCTCCATTTCATAGCCGAAGAGCCAACGCTTGTCCGAGGACGTCTCCGTGGTCATGTGGCCGGCATGACTAGACGCCAAAGGCGCACAGAACGCTGTTACCTTCCCACCGTAGTGGTCCCTATTTTTCTACTTGCATTTTTACGTGCTTTCGAACTGCTAGGTTGGCAGAAGCTGGGACGAGTAACAGGCACTCACTGCTACGCGGCACTCGGGATTCGACCCGCCAAACTGCCGACCTTCCGATCGACAAGCTCAGCGTCCTAACCCACTGAGCCACCGCTTCCCTTAAACTAGACATACCCAATTCCAGCAACCGTTCCTTGTATGTTTTAGCCTCCAGTCCCCCTGATCATCTTTGTTGCTCTTCTCTGTACCCTTTCCAGAGTCTCGACATCTTTTTTACATCGTGGTGACCAAAACTGGGTGCAGTATTCCAGGTGTGGCCTTACCAAAGCATTGTAAAGTGGTATTAGTACTTCACGTGATCTTGATTCTATCCCTCTGTTAATGCAGCCTAGCACCGTGTTGGCTTTTTTGGCAGCTGCAACACACTGCTGGATCATATTGAAGTGATTGTCTACTAGGACTCTAAGATCCCTCTCACAGTTCCTACTATTGAGCAAGGTATTTTGCATCAACAGCTGCAAAAATTCCTCTCGGGTCTGCCGAGTTTTCCCCCCTCTTGGCAGAATCCAGCTCCTCCTTTAAAATTTCAAAAGAGCGCCTGTCCCGACCTGATTCCCAGGCATTTTTTTGCAATTATTCGTCTCATGAGCCGTCTTCTTTATTTTGTTCTTGATTAGATCATCTTACAGTAGTCCGGGCTACTTGTTTTGTTTATTGCTTTTAGCTAGTTTCTCCCACCCACCCCCCTTTGTCGTTTTGTACGCCGTCCAGGATGAGTTGGGCAGCCCGTACGTTTAAATAAACAAGCGAGCGAACAAATAAATAAAGATTTCCTCCCGGGCTTCCTCCGTCCTTCTGCCTCTTAAGGTTGGAGGCGGTGGTTTCGTCACAGAATAACCGAATGGGAAGGGACCTTAGAGGTCTTCTAGTCCAACCCCCCCCCCAAACGGGAGACAGTCTCTAGTCTATACCATTTTGGACAAATAATTGTCCAGTGTCTTCTTAAAAACCTCCAGTGTTGGAGCACCCATACCATCTGAAAGCAACCCTAAGGAGAAACTTCCTGACAGTTAGAACAACTAACAATTAACCAGTGGAACGACTTGCCTCCAGAAGCTGTGAATGCTCCAACACTGGAGGTTTTTAAGAAGAGACTGGACAGCCATTTGTCTGAAATGGTATAGGGCAGGGGTAGGCAACCTTGGCTCTTTCATGACCCGTGGACTTCAACTCCCAGAATTCCTCAGCCAGCATGCTGGCTGAGGAATTCTGGGAGTTGAAGTCCACGGGTCATGAAAGAGCCAAGGTTGCCTACCCCTGGTATAGGGTTTCCTGCCTGAGCAGGGGGTTGGACTAGATGACCTCCAAGGTCCCTTCCAACTTATTATTATTATTATTATTATTATTATTATTATTATTATTATTATTATTATTATTATTATTATTATTATTATTATTATTATTATTATTATTATTATTATTATTATCCCATTCGGCGCTTAGAGTTTCTCCCAAACGTGAAAGCTGAGCTGTCAAGCTTCCCACGCTGTTGTACTTAAAAAGTTCAAAGAAGAAGCACGCCCGGCTGGCCGCTTTGATCTTGCAACCATCCCTTGGCACACGTCAAGACATCTTCCGGGCTGCACATCTGGAAAGACTCCCGACCGGTCCTTGCCTGCCTTTGCAACCCTGCAGCTGTTTGAGCCTCTTTAGGAAGTGTGTTTTTCAGCCACCGCGCCGCCACTTCGCTCTTTCGCCCCCCCCCCCCACCTCTCCTTAAAGCAGACTCTGGACAGCCTCGGCTGCCCCCACATCTGGGCAGCATTAGCCCAGCCTCTGACCTGTCAAAGAACAGGCTGCTGCTTGCTTTGCAGGCGAGTTTGCAGAGAGTTAAGACGGATTTCCTGGATGGCGTGAGAGAAAGGAACGAGGAAAGATCGCTACAGGAGACGGGTAAGGGTGGTGGGGGTGACTTTTCTTCCTGTACAAAGTTCTGCAGTCAAAGTTTTGTTTTGTTTTGTTTAAGAAAGCCGTCCATCATTCAGACGTTTTTCGGAAGAGGCGGCGTGGTTAAAATCAGAAAGAAGGCAGTATTTAACCTATGGCAGTATTAGGGATGGAAGCTTAACAGAGAGACACCCGACCTAAAATTAAGGAGAAATTTCCTACCAGTGAGAACAATTAATCAGTGGGACGACTTGCCTTCAGAAGTTGTGGGTGCTCCCACACTGGAGGTTTTTTAAGAAGAGGCTGGACTGCCATTTGTCCGGAATAGGGTTAGAGTTTCCTTCTTTGAGCAGGGGGGATGGACTGGAAGACCTCCAAGGTCCCTTCCAACACTGTTCTTCTGTATCCTGTAAGACTCGCTGACCTAGTGAGGCTGGTTAGAGAATTGTTCAGAATTATGTGATAGTGTCATTTTTTTTTAGTGTGAGTTTGGTGGGTGTTACCCATTTTGAGGTGCGGGTGTGTAGTGATGCTGAATGGGTTTATCACCTTGGATTAGAAAATGCTGGAGTCTTTGTTTCTCCTTTCCCCAACTTGGATTCTCTAAATGTCCGAGTACAGTCCAGCCCATTTGGTACAATCCAACTAAAGGACCCAGATTGTTGGGGGCAATAAGCTGACTTTGTAATAATGCCGCTTGGGGGTGTGTGAAAGCCCTAACAAGCAGGCATATACATAGAATGAAGGCTACTGCTAAGCTTGTAAGCTGCCCTGAGTCTTCGGAGAAGGGCGGGATATAAATGTAATAAAAATAAAATAAATAAAGGGCTTGGAGTCCAGACAGGCTGGTTTATTTATGCAATGGGACAAATGGTGCTTTCCAAGTCCGTTTCGCAATGCAGCTTAATATGAGCTTTGCGGTGGACAGGAAAATACTCTTGTTACTCACAGTAAGGCAATCAGAAGGAGCAACGGTTTTTTTGTTTTTAAAAAAAGAAAAACAATTGGAAGTTAAAATCAATTATGTCTTCTGGAGCAGATCAAAGGCTTTGCAGGAAAACAAACGTGTTTAGATTTGTGTTCTCTGCCCTGTTCCTCACCAACAATCCCAGAATTTAGGCAAAGAGTTAGTTGGTTCTAGCTAACTTAGAAAGTGGATTTAATATTCTCATGGAGCATTTCCTCTTTGGATAATAATGTGAATCATGAGCTATTGTGTGTGGCGTTTTTTTTTATCCATTTGAGTTTCTGCCCTTTAATTTTTCCTGCAGCCTCTTTATAGGAGAAGTCCTTTCAAACTGCCTTCCTCTTTACGTGCAAGTATTTATTTAATGCAATTGCTTGTGTGCTGCCCCCTTAAGCATGGAGTAAGCATGTGCTTTAACTTGCGGTAATGATCTACCATTTGGGTGGGTAACTCTTCGGTCCTGGGTGGGTTTCCTACTTTCTCAGGAGGGGATCAGCTTGATGGAGTCTCTCCAACAGAACCTGTTGGGATTTGTTTTCAATACCCACCTAGCCGAGATCTGAAATTCAGAACTTGAAAAGGTAAACTATTAAAAAGTTCAGGAAAGATCCTTGGTTTTGCGTGTCTCCCTCCCTTCTCCCTCTGTCACATGAGTAAATGTGCAGAGCGAATTTACATCTTTTACACAGTCATTCTCCTTGCCCCTCTCTTGTAGTAACCTCAAGCCTTTTTTTTCCTTGGTTTTAGATTGACTTACCAACTACAAAGGCATGCTGATATTTCTATGCTGGCTGCAACCTTCCTCTGAACGCAGAGATGTTTCAAGAGGCATCGCTCGTCTTCCTGCTTCTCTGGCCCAAATTGGTGTCCTCCACATGGCATGCAGGCGAGTACTGAGTAGCCACAACTGTGGAGGGAGATGGAGGACTACAACAGCCCAATGTCTTGGGGGAGTCCATGATAACATATTCAGATCAATCCTGGCGCTGTTTCTGTTATGTACAGAGATGCCATCTTTAAGGCTAAGGAGAAATTTCCTAACAGTGAGAAACAATTAACCAGTGGAATGGCTTGCCTTCAGACGTTGTGGTTGGTCCATCACTGGAAATTTTTGAAAAGAGATTGGACAGCCATTTGTCTGGAATGGTATTGGGTCTCCTGCTTAGCAGGGGGTTGGACTAGAAGACCTCCAAGGTCCCTTTCAATTCTCTTACGGCTGCAGATGCAGAGACCAAGGGTGGACAAACTGGACCACACGTGAGCCTCAGTCTCATTTCTGCAACCACCAACACCCCAAGCCTCTTGAAATAATGCTACTGATAACAATGAAACAGCAGTGCAATTTTGGTTGTTTGGCGGCATGGGGAACACTTATTGCAACGTAAATTTTAACAAAGCATGGTTATAACGAATCCTAGCTTAGCATGATGTACAAACCAGTCATGTATAAATAAGATGACCACATGGTAGTCTCTCCCTGCTGGATAATAGGTCAAGATTAACCAAATGAATCAATTGTCCAATTTTACAATGGGACAAAAGTATATATATGACCCAACTCTGTCTGGTCTTGGCAAAGCCACATCTACCTGGAGAACACCTGGGATGTATTTCTGCTCCAAAGGAGCTAGTCAAAGAAATTCGAGAAGTTAAGCAATGGAAGGGTAGCTTCAAATAGGCATCACACATTCTTTAGCCCCCAAACTAAATCTGGAATACTACTCTGACAGGATAAGAGAGACAGAAACACGTAAGCATATGGGTCTGGGGCCATCTCTTCAGATGAGTAAATATAGTTCTTCCCACGCCACAGCTTTCCTGTGGTCACAGGATCAGATGCTATATTTTTGTAAAAGTTTCCATGCCTCACTTCAGGCCAATGGGAGAGTTTTTGGCAAATGGCCAGTCTACAGCGGTTAGACACAAGTGTGTGTGTGTGTGTGTGTGTGTAGGGGGAATCGCTCATTTCCCCTTCCTTAGCAAATTTTGCCTGTATGCCTTATTAAAAATCCATCCATTGCTTGCTCGCAACAGCTAACAAGCAAATATTCTCAGGGGCGCCCTTTTTCCCTCTTCGGTGGATTTCAAGGTTTTGGAAACATTGCTGCCGATGTGTTTGGCTCATTGTACATGAGGCTTAAAAGACCTTGCCTCTTCTTTTAAGTCCCAGTTTTCTAGACTGAGAAAGAGTTTGCTGGGTCAAAGCAGCTCCGTCATACTCTGTATCCAAGCTGTGTTCTTTTGATTAACAGAGAGCTGGTTAAATAACAGAATATAACAAAATAACAGAGTTGGGAGGGACCTTGGAGGTCTTCTAGTCCAACCCACTGCATAAGCAGGAGACACTGTACCATTCCAGACAAGTGACTGTCCAGTCTCTTCTTAAAGGCCTCCAGTGATGGCGCACCCACAACTTCTGGAGGCGAGTCGTTCCGCTGATTAATTGTTCTGACTGTCAGGAAATGTCCCCTTAGTTCTAGGCTGCTTCTCTCCTTGATGAGTGTCCATCCATTGATTCTTGATGATGATTAATCAGTTCACTGACTAATGATGAAATAATGATCCTTAATCAATTCACTGAATATTCAAATGAAGCTGGATGAAATTCGACCATGGCTGTGGAATTCAGTAGAAACTCTGCCAAGTAAGTAGGATAGCCCGAGATACTTTAAAACAGAATTTCTGAGTCACTGCAAAGAGCACGGTCATTCCAAATATGCCACCTGACAATTGTCAACAAACCTTTAGTCTAGCTAGCCTCAGATCTGGCACAATATTTGTCCCTTTCTTTGACTCTAAACCAGGAGTCCCGAACCCCTGGGCCACACAGCTGTTGTTCGTCTCTATTTACAGCTTCTCCCCAGTTGATGATGATAACTTTATTGTCACTTTGAATGTACACCAATCGGCATACATCAAAATGAAATTTCGTTGCATACAGCTCTCAAAGGGTCACCACCTCCGATATATACTCCTTGTTCGTGGCCCGCTCAAATTTCACATTGTCCATTTTAGTCTCTAGGGAGTGAACGATGGCAAACAGGACAGATGGAAATGGGGCTCCATGTGGATTAGCCCTCAAATTCGCTTGTATTCTGACAACCTCGCCTTCTTTCCTTTTTCTGATGCTGACTCTTCCACCTTTTCCTTTAAGAGGCCTTGCTTCTTTTCACCCCTGGAGCACGCTGCCGCCACCACCAACTCCTCCAAAAGCCTCTCTCTCTTCCTCTGGGCCTGCCGACAGCCTCATCCAGTTCCTTCGCTCCATAAGCTCCAGGTCCTCTCCTCCTCTGCCTCCTCTGGAAACAGCCCTGATTTGCAATACAATCCATCACTAGGCCAGCAGTCAGATCTTGCTGCTGGTAGAACAAATTCAAACAGCGCCAACGACTTTTAACGGTCTCACCAACAGTTCCAAAACAACTGGAAACTCACCATGCCAGAAAAGATTGTCGGTCGTATGTCGTATGTTACCTTAGTTCCACCATGTTGCTCAAACACATTAAAATCTTCCTGATCATGTGGCCTATAGCCCTTACTATCCCTCCCAAAACTATTTGCCTTCAAGAGCCAATGCAGCCGCAGCCATTCCAGGCGCCGCCATCTTGATGAAAACATCACTGCCCCAGCTCCACCTCAGATCATCAGGCATTAGATTATCATAGGAGCGCAAACCCTACTGGACACTGAGCAGGTGAGGGATCTAGGTGGCATGCTCCTTGTCCCTCCCCTCCCATCTGTGGAAAAAGTGTCTTCCATGAAACCGGTCTCTGATGCCAGAAAAGTTGCCGCTGCTTTAAGGAGTGGACTTTAAAAAAAAGTGTTCTGACCTGTAGAGATGGAGGTCAAGGATATGAAGGGACCGTGTGCAGCAAACTGCCTGCCTTAGTATCCTGTTATCCGCATGTCTATGAGCTCATTCCAATTTGCCAAGGACTGCCAGGAACCAGCTAGATATGAGAGACTCTGCCCTGGCTGGGATGTTCAGATGTTCTCTAAGATTGACTAGGGAGTACACCAATAAACAATGCTTTTGCTGTGCGTTATTTCCTGCTTGTTAAAACTGTATAAAAGACAATAAACTCTGCGCAGGCAGACAGACATTTTGGGACACCCTGCGATGACTGGTCTCTGAATCCGACACTGACCCAGTTCACCCATGAGAGCATAAGCCCTGGTACCACTGCTTCAATAGTAGTGCATAAAGTCTAGGTGGTGAGAGCAGAGTTTGCCAGCATTGTGTGCTAGGGACATCCCTGACATTTGGGGATGTTGACTTTTGTGTCCTCTTCTTAGCCGAAGTTGCATTACAAACAGCTGATGGTCTATTGTCGTAGCAAGCTGAGTCTGCTCGTTGCAACCTTAAGGAAGAGATCCTGCTTTTAGCCTGGACCAATTCAGCACTGTGCACAGATTTCCAACGCTAAGCTGGAGCCGAATAGGAGAGAACAATTTCTGCATTCCACAGAGGCGGCTCTGTGACAACCGTATTTATGAATTCTACAAACACAACGACTGTATTTCTCAAGAAGGCTGACTCAACCCTTTCCTTGCAGAAGGTGGTAAAGCAGACATCAGACATCCCCTTGAGGCTGGTGGCCTGGAAATTGAATGCCAGAGGAATTTTGAGTGGGAAACGAATAAGCCGTGCACTTTTTAAGGTCTTTGATCCTCTTAGTATCTAGAGTAGAACTGGTTCATCCAGTGCTTTTTTTGTAAAAGAAAAAGGTGCCGGAACTCACACATGTCATACAACCCGCCTTGCCTACCCTACACGTTTCCATTCAAAAAAGCTACCAGAACTCCGTTCTGAGCGTTCTATGAGAAAAAAAGCCCTGGGTTCATCTGCTTCTCTCTCAGAGCCACGGAGAACATCTTAACCAGAACAATCTAGAAAAACAAAACTGCCCATTCCAGTCAGATTCCCCAAACAATAAAATAATACTTTTATTCAGATGAAGCAAGATGGCCTGTTTTCAAGAGTTTCCAAACCGTTTTTAGGGGGTCTGAGTAGCATGCTTTGTAGCCCTTGTGGAATTGCACTGTGATGCTCACCCTAGGGTTTGTGGCATCCAGCCCACACCGAGCCTCCGCGTCCTTCCACTTAGGAGCACAATGAGACTACTCTCAAAGCAAGCCAAACATCTGGCATTTGGCTTAGCAGACACAGAGTTTCAGGACAAAAATAAAACAGGCCTCATTTCAATCACGTGTAACTAAAATTAGATGAAAAAGCACAGGATTACTTGCAAGAGGGAATCGCAATGACTCAGAAAATAGAACCAGCCATGGAAAAGATGACTTGTATCACGTAGAATGGGAAGTAACCCAAAAGAAGCGTCACCTCCTTGGGTTAAATTCCATCGACCGGTGCTTCCTAATCCACTCAGGGTCCAAATCAGTTTTCTGCAGTTTGCCACTGAAATTATTTCTCTCCCTCGTGTTCTGCTGAAACTTCACAAAAGTGGCAAAGGAAACAATAAAGAAACGGGCTTCAGATCAATCCTGGGACATTCTTAGGAGTGTTCCTTCTTTTAGTGATGGGATGAACACTCTGGGAAAAGACCGGGTGTGTGTGTCAGCTATAGCTTCTCTTTTCCCCCCAAACTGAAATCCCATTAAGTAGGACCACAGTTTTCCCAGACTAAGAGAAGTTTGAAGGTACTTCATCTATGCAGACAATACCAGAAATTGCTTTAGTACTGAGTTTTAAACTAATGAGGGTGAGGGGGGGTATTTTCTATTGCTACAGTATTTTCAGGTCTTCCATGGATGGAGTTTATAGTCATACAAGAGAAATGCCTTGGGCTAACTGTGCTGACCACCACAACACTGTGGAGTCATCTAGAGGAGCAAAGGATCCTACTGGGACTTCCTTATCCATGAATAAAAAGCTCTCCTCCTGTTAGCTGGTTTTGCAGAACATGCTAACCCCTTCGTGGTTTGTGGCTTTGCGTAATGTATGAATCCAGCCTACTGGATCAATCAGCCATGGTTAAGCAAACCACACCTTGGCACAGCAAGCAGTTCCAGGCATTGGAAGAAGTCCATTTGGAAAGTCATGGGCCCACAATGTGAGCTCCATGAATAGATTTAAGTTCTGCCTTGGCTAACTCTGTTTCCAAGTGACTCCTGCGGCTTCATAGATAAGAATGCGCTTAATCTACGGTTGCTGATGGGGAAAATGGTATTCCTCCTTTTCTGCGTAGATTGTTGTTGTTGTTAGCTGCGAAGTCGTGTCCAACTCATCGTGACCCTATGGACAACGTTCCTCCAGGCCTTCCTGTCCTCTACCATCTTCTGGAGTCCATTTAAGCTCACGCCTCCTGCTTCAGTGACTCCATCCAGCAACCTCATTCTTTGTTGTCCCCTTCTTCTCTTGCGCTCAAACTTTCCCAGCATGAGGCTCTTCTCCAGTGAGTCCTTCCTTCTCATTAGGTGGCCAAAGTATTTGAGTTTTGTCTGCATAGATATGCAACAGCAAAAACTGTTCTGAACTGTTTTCCCTTTTTGAAACTAGTACACCAATACATGCAACATATTCATTTTGGCTCTCTAATATGAAATTTACTCAATTGCCTTGGGTGGTCAAAAACGTAACTTTACAAAGTCACCTTGATTACGGCACAAAATGTTGAAAAGTAAAAGTAAAAGACTTTGGGTTATGTTCCTTTCCTTTGGTTTTGAAAAGGGGGGAAACTAAACAAAAAATCAAGAACGGAGGTCCTCAAACTAACAACAGTTCCAATTCAAAACCAGTTAATTTTTTTAAAAAAATGCATTTTTCACATCTGGTCTGGCCACATTCTGTTGCTCGTTACCCAGTTCAGCTCCATCCTATTATTTACCACTGTTCTGATGGGAGATAGTCATTGTGAATATCCGAAGGGAGACAGCCTGCCTTGCTCTCTCCCTTCAGGATAGCATCTCCTGGTTCCCAGATATTGACTGCTGATGGTTGGTCTTCAATCTGTTAAATTCATTTATTCAGCAAGACTCATAAATTATGTCTTTCCTCTGAGTAGTGAGACATTCCAGTGACACAGATCCCCAGTAGCATTCAATCATACGTGGTTATTGGACATGGACTATTTTGACGAAGATCTTTCCGTAGGTTTTAATGGTTTACTTTTCTCCCCCAGGGTCTAGGTATGCCCCTACAGAAAGTCAAACGGACGACAACGTGTATCTTACAGAAGCCGCCAATGTTCCTGCTCCAGATCATCAAGGTACCCACTGCCATTCTGAGCTTTATTGTCCTGAGACCCCAACAGGGTCAGATCTGGTCCTTCCACCTGGCTGGAGTGTACCTTCTTTGTGGTGTCATCAAGAGATGCTTGCAAGGAACTAAATTGCACGTAGACTTGGCCATTTAAAGTTCTTTGCAACATTGTGCCAATCAAGTAGATCTATTAGGGGACACATGATTTAGGCTCCTGAAAACGTGAAGCTGGTCTTATCCCCAAGTTTACAGTGTTGGGGTGACTTTCTCTTATAGCTGTTGATGATGTAAGTTCTCACTTGGAATTTCCTTCTTGGAAGACCAAAATAGGACGGTTGCTCAAAACCACCATCAGTAGACTTCCTTCTTTCCCCCAAAAGACTAACCCCCTGGCCACCCATGGGATCCTGTGGGGACCATTAGTAGCTACAATTTGTGACTGGGAAGCTCCAGCAGAAAAGTAGAACTGATCTTCAGAGGAGAAACTAATAATCCAGACAAAAGTCATTTACTGTGGTTCTCAAATTCAGGATGAAATGTCTAATTAGGGACAGATGGTTGGGGAAATGTCAAAGCTATAGCCACTTCTGTAGATCTTTATTTTCAGACCAGGGACATTTTTAAAGAAGAAGAGAAATCTATTTAACAGGCAGGGAGCACCTTCCACTTATCATTACATCACAACATGTCTCCACATATTGTGGTCAGGAGTTTGCTCCTTGATTAGCCTATAGGCATGATTCATAGACTCAGTCAAATCCACTATCTCCTCTTGCAGGAATTTCTGTTCAGAATAGACAATAAACCAAACAGAGTGCAAGGAAATTATGATGATGGCAATCCTTCCTCTCTTTTTCTAGTGTTATGGTGAAACCATTATCTACTTCAGGGGTGTCAAACTCAATTTCATTGAGGGCCGCATCAGCATTGCGGTTGCCCTCAGGGGGCCGGGTGGGTATGGCCAGGGTGGGCGTGGCCTACTGGGTGGGCGTGGCTAGAGTGCATATGGCCTACTAGGTGGGCATGGCCAGCTCTACATCGTTCGCATTGAGGGTGCCTATGGGGGCCTGGGCAGGAGTGGGACAGATCTGAGGGTCTCTGGCAGAAGGAGGGTCTCTGGGCCAGGGCCAAGGCAGTGGGGGCCGTTCCCTCACTGTTTCCAGGATGGCTTCGCGGGCCGCATGAAACCACTTCGCGGGACGGATCCGGCCCTCGGGCCTTGTGTTTGACATGTCTGATCTACTTAATTTTATATACACTACATGCTACCTTTTCCAATTTTCGTTCCATCCATAAGTTGCAATGAAATGAAGCTATGCCAGACAAAGAACCAAACAACAAGCCATTATTAATATTAGTTGACAACATGGGACACAATGGACCCACACGGGATGGCCACTACTGTAAAGGCGGCCTCGTTTTTCACCTCCATCTTATTGTCAAAACTGGAACAGATAATTCTACAGAAGCAAGTGATGCCTGAGATCAGGGGTAGCCAACCTTGGCTCTTTCATAAAAGAGCCAAGGTTGCCTACCCCTGCCTGAGATCATAAAGAGATCTTCTTTATTAGCTTCACTTTTCCTCTCTCTAGTTCCTCAGTGGTGTCATCCATTAATCATTTACAATGGGGAGGCCACCTGCTATTCACCCCGTGGAGGAAATTACCGCAGTAGCCTGGGGACACGCTGTGCCCTCTCCTGCAACCGTGGGTATCGCCTGATCGGTCCGAGGTCTGTGCAATGCTTATTGAACCGCCACTGGTCTGGGATTATCTACTGTAGACGTGAGTATTCACTGAAATTCCCCTCTGAAAACAGTCCCCACCAAAACCAAAATAACCCATGATCAGTTGGCTGTATATGTATCCAAAGTTTGAGGTTTTGCAAATCAAGCAGACAAGAGTTTGGCTTATGGATTATAATAGCCCATAATTTATGCCACATGAGAGGTTGGGAAAATAGCCCAGATTCACACACTACGATATCACAATGGATATCTAAAATCATACTATAGTGCAATGTCTGGACAAGATTTCTTTAGAAAAAATACTTGAACTCGTCCTTTTTCCAATCTTTCCAGGAATACGTTGGCCTAAATTTTCACTGTAGAAGGACTAGTAGTCTCTTGGCCTTTTTGGAAAATTGGATTAGAGCCCCCATTTACAGAACCATGCCACCAGACTCTTAAAGGACAAGATTTAAGCACTATGCAACTGGATGAAAATTTCAGCCAGTCCATTTTGCCTAACTCCTGGAAGAAATTTCTCTAATAATGGTCTCTCTTCCAACTATAGAGTGAAGTGCTAAACAACCTTGAATTGATACTACATTTTCATTACAAAGTGAAGGCATTAGCTCTGGGTGCAAAGCATCCTGAAAAGCAGGGAAGAAACAATCAAGGAGGTATTCCAACAAAAAATTAGGACCCAGTTCAAGTTCATTATAGGAGATGAACAAGTTGAGCCTGAGGGTGGGGTCAAATGCACCATCAGTCTGGAGTCTCTACGCCCCCTTAAGTCCAGCCCCACCCCAAAATCCGTTGTTTTTTTTTTCTGGCACCAATTCGCCTTCACCATTAGCAGTTCAGATTCTTGTTTATGGTTGTATGAAATAAACTTGCAGTACTTTTTAATTCTATCCTGGTTTCTGATTTCTTTGCACCCGACATTCATTGAGCGATGCTGGCTCAATTGTTCAGTCTCAATGCAGTCTGTTTTATAGCAATTGGAGAGGAGATTACGGAATTGCTTATAAAGTGGGATATAACTCAGTAAATAATGTTTAGATTCTATCTCTTTGCAGAGTTGCGGTGTCACACATTGCCAGCACTTCAGCATGGGTCATACCACTGCTCCAATGGAGTGAAGGTTGATTCTCACTGTGACTACAGTTGCCAACTGGGGTATCATCTGGAAGGTGACCACAGGCGTACGTGCATGGAAGACGGGCGCTGGAGCGGTAGCGTGCCAATTTGTGTAGGTAAATTCTCACCCTTCCAGGGCTGTCCTCCTTCCAGCCTAAGTCCAAAAGGAGAAGTCGGCTTGGCCCACCTACGGCTCATAAATGTGAAACAGTTGCTCCAAACTGGAGCCGAGCATCTTTATTTCTCCAAAGCCACCCTTGTCTCAAAGGTGCTTTTCTGAAGGCAACTGGACTTTCTTGGGCGTTTTCCTTGAAAATATTTTGCTCCTCAAATGAATATAAAGATTTGTTGCAAACTTAAGCTCTCTACAAGAATCTGAATTACTAATGGTCCAAACAAATTGATGCTAGGTAAGAGTCAGTTGAATTCAATGTGGGTGGAGCTTAGATCTCTTGTAGGCATGAAGAGATTCGAGACTGCTGACACGTTTGACCCCCTCCCTCAGGCTCAGCCTGGTCATCTACACCAGTTGCCTTTTGGAAAAGCACCTTTGGGACAACCACGACTTGGATGATTGAGAATCTCCCCAGATTCTAGTATATAAAAGACAACAATGGTGACTGCTGGGGTATGGGGTATTTGGGAGGATGCTGAATATCTACCGTATCATTCTCTTCTCTTCTCCAAATCCACAAAAACAGCTTTGAGTTGGTCATGGTCATCCTCAAAACAGAAACACCATATGAAACAATTGGTGGGCTCGCTCACTGATCCAAGAGGCACAACATTCACATTGTCCTGCCTAGCAATATCTATTCTAATTTTTTTTTGTTTTTTTAATCCTTAAAATACCTGAGTGTTGGTCATTGGGGAGAGCTGCAAAACCATCATGACATGATTCCGTTGTTCCGTGTAAAGGCAATCCTAACTCAACAACCATTTTGGCACCAGTGATGCAGTCACTAAGCAAAACATCCTGTGATTATGATAGACTGACTCCACTTCCCATTCAGTTGTTAAGCAAGTCACTGCGGATCATTCACCGAGAGGTCATTTGATCGCAACTTGCCATTTTTACTGCTAAACAGGCAGTTGTTAAATGAGGTGTCTTTGGATTGAAACAGCAGGGAAATAATTAGCAATTCTGTTGCCTGCCTCTTTCCATGAAATTCTTCTCCCATTCTTCCAAAATAGACATAGACCCCCCTCAAATCCGGTGCCCAGATTCTCGAGAACGAACAGCAGAGCCTGGCAAATTGACCACCACAGTTTATTGGGATCCACCCCGCGCGAAGGATTCGGCTGACGGCGTCATCAAAAAGTGAGCTCAGTGGGGACACTAAAGGGTTCAAGGAAGTCTGCTTTGTGGTGACCCTATGCTAAAAGCCTTTCTGTCGTTGGAGTCCAGACTGAAACGCCGGGGCCCAGAACCAGGATCTGAGTTTTCAGAAGGAGACCATCTTATTCGCTATGCTGTCTATGACCGGGCGCACAATCGAGCCACCTGCAAGTTTTTGGTGAGGGTCCGAGGTGAGGACACGAGAGGGCAATGGTCTAAAATTTGACAGGACATCCCTTTTTCCTTCAGGCTGCTATCATTACCAACATGCCTGTGGTCATGTGTTTTGTGGGGTCCCATAGTTGGATTCGTACACCGTGTTAAGGTATAGCATGATAGAATAGCCTACTAGTAGGGTACAGTGAAGATACTGGAGTAGGAAATCCAGCTAACAGGTCCATCTCACGGATGGTGACTTTAAGCTTCTCAAGAACTTAGCCTGTATCTCATAGGATTGTCACTATCAGGGGAAAAAATGGGAGAGAGAGTGCTTTAAACACCACCTCCTATGGGAAAGGGTATGTCTGTCTTGAGAACGAAGATGCTAATAAAATGGTTGATTTGGTTTTGGCCCACCCAATAGGAACCCAACCTGGCATTGGTAGCTTCCTTGATTACACTTTCCGTAAGAGATAGAGCACGACTAGAGGGAGTTGCCTGTAACCATCCGGGCAGGCATCTCTACAGCTTCTCCAGGGATCTTCTGAAGGGTTGGGTTTTTGTTGAGCCCAGGAGTCCTTCTCATTTGAGGCCACTGACTTTCCCTTCTCCAGTGAGTCGCTGTCCCACCTTGAAGGCGCCCGAACATGCCTATCTCAGCTGCACTTCAGCAGGGAACAATTATGGTGCCGTCTGCGAATACCAGTGTGATGGAGGCTACGAACTAGAGGGTACCCGTTCACGGGTCTGCCTGTCCAGCCGCCAGTGGTCTGGTTCTCAGCCCAGCTGCACCCGTGAGTAAATCTAGGATTTGAGACAAAGGGGGCCGTGCAGAACAACACAAAGGATTCTTGGTGATTCAATTTTAAGAGCCTGAATTCAGCTCTGATCCTGCTCTCAACTTCAGTCTGTTGCAGAAGTCCTGGCAGCAGGAAAAACAATCAAGCCATGCCCCCAAAGGGAGGCAACTGGACTTGTTTTTAAATTTTAAATTTCAAATTTTAATCCCATTTATATCCCGCCCTTCTCCGAAGACTCAGGGCGGCTTACAATTTTAAAGCACAAATTAATGTGCTTAGCAATAGCCTTCATTCTATGTATATGCCTGCTTATTAGGGCTTTTGCCCCCCCCCCCCAGAGGCATTATTACAAAGTCAGCTTATTGCCCCCAACAACCTGGGTCCTCATTTTACCTACCTCGGAAGGATGGAAGGCTGAGCCTGGTGGGATGCGAACCTGCACTAATTGCAGGCAGCTGGTGTTACTTAAGGAGGCATCAGCCCACTGCGCCACCAAGGCTCCTTTTCTTGGAAGACCATTCACTTCTCATCCAAGAAGCTTTTTTCAGTTCAAAGGTTCAGAAGCTTCTTGGATGAGAAGCGAAATGTCTTCCAAGAAAAACGAGAAAGTCCAGTTGCCTCCTGAAAAAAATACCACCTTTGGGACAACCACGACCTGGAGGACTGAGACTCTCCATAGAAATTAAGCCAAGCCAAAATTGATGGCATCAAAAGGGTCCAATTTCATCCATCCTGCCAGCTTGTGCTCTTTTGTTAAAAAAATAAAAAAATAAAAATGGTTTGTTGGACAACTCAACACTAAACCACCGCTAGCAAACAACAGTGGCTTTTGGTTTGCTTTCCCACAAAAGCTTTCCCTTCCAACACGGCCCAGCTAGTCAAACATTTTTGGGTGCCATTTGGATTAGAGCCGCTCAGGTAACTTGAGATGGAGCAGAGGAAGGAAAAATGAAAGGAACAAAAGAATCAACCTCTACTTCAGACATGTCAAACACAAGGCCCGGGGGCCAGATCCGGCCCGTGAAGTGGTTTCATGCGGCCCGCGAAGCCATCCTGGAAACAGTGAGGGAACGGCCCCCACTGCCTTGGCCCTGGCCCAGAGACCCTCCTTCTGCCAGAGACCCTCAGATCTGTCCCACTCCTGCCCAGGCCCCCATAGGCACCCTTGATGCCAACCATGTAGAGCTGGCCACGCCCACCCAGTAGGCCATACGCACTAGCCACGCCCACCCAGTAGGCCACGCCCACCCTGGCCATACCCACCCGGCCCCCTGAGGGCAACCGCAGTGCTGATGCGGCCCTCAATGAAATTGAGTTTGACACCCCTGCTCTACTTTGTCCTTTTTACACCCCCCCCTCCAAGCCATGCAAATCAACGTGGACGTCAACTCGGTCACAGGACTTTTGGATCAGTTTTATGAAAAGCGCCGGCTGCTGGTTGTCTCGGCTCCTGACGCCTCGGACCGCTACTACAAGATGCAGAATGCCATGTTGCAAGTAAGGCTGACCAAGGAGTTGGTCCCTTCCAGCCCTATGAGTCTATGATCTTCCCCAGGTCCCTGCTGCCTTCCAGAGCCCCAAGGCTCTGAGCTGCTATTTCGCTTGTTTCTCCATTGCAGCAAGCGACCTGTGGGCTGGAGGTGCGTCACGTGACTGTGATCGAACTGGTGGGCTTGCCACCTCATGACGTGGGGAGGATCCGGGAGCTCCAACTCTCCAAAAAGATAGTTGAAGAACTGAGGTGAGTGGGAACCAAACTACGACAAAATATGTCCTGCGTAGCCACAGGAACCAATTAGAAATCTCATTTGCCCTCTTGCGAGTTATCAGAAAAGTGAGAACTTATTAAAAAAAAAGCTTTTTTTTTTAAAAAAAAATGAGATGGTACCAGCAGAAGAGAATATTTGCAGCTCAGGGTTAAATTGGGTTCTTGGTGCTCTCTGAGCTTGGTTGTTTTCTTGCAGATGTTTCATTATGCAGCTAGGTAACATCTTCAGATGTTCCCTAGTTGAGAAATGAAGGGCCTGCAGGAAAACAACCAAGCTCAGAGATCATCAGGGACTCCAACACATATGGTACAATCAACTTATGGAACTCCCTCCCACTAGGTATAGTGAGAAAGGTTGAAGACCACTCAAGAACCACATCTGGCTCTCCAAAAGGGTGCAGTCTATTTTTGTTCCCGTCCAGCTCAAGGAGCATTTCTCAGCCTTGGCGACTTTAAGAGATGTGGACTTCAAGTCCCAGATTGCCCCAGCCAGCATGTCTATGATGTCCACATGTTCTGAGCTGTCCATACATCTTTTAAGTTGCCGAGGTTAAGAAACCCTGTTTGAGAGAGCAGCCCATCCGGGGAATCAATTTGCCTTTAATCTAAAAAAAAAAAGGGGGGGGGCAAGGCAGATTTGTGGAGGATAAGGCACAGATTTGGCTCAGCCTGCAGGCGCTGCTTGAGGAAGGACAAGAGGAACAAAATAGGCAGGTCTGACACTTCCCCCTCCTGCCCCCAGCAACTGAATTTCTCCAGCAACATCTTCTCTTGATGGTTTGCTATCTTCTCTAAGTGTCGGTTGAGCAAAAGAGCAGCTGACCTCATCGATATTTCTGCAAAACACTTTTTTTTTTCTTGCAGGCAGCTCCTGCACCTCACTCATTCTCGCTTCAACGTAGTGTTGATTGACAAATACGGCGTAGACCGTGACCGCTACATTCAGCCAGTGACGCCTGACGAGCTGTTCTCCTTTGTGGATATGTACCTGCTGAGCACTCAAGAACTGCTACAGCAAGAACAGAACAGGGACACGTGCGAGTGACAAGGAACTGCCTGGTTGCCTTCGGCCACCAACTTCAGCCAGGTGGCCTTGTTTCCCATTGGCCTTGGTTAGGGGTGAAACCGAAAAGCAGCAGTTGGATTTCAGTCAAGGTGGCAGCAGACGTTTCTTCTCTGATCCTGTCAGCAGGAAAGCAGCGTTCTCATGCCTGGTTAATATCTATCAATCTTGGAGGGACTGTTTCAAAGGAGATGCTTTCTCAAATCTACATTTTTTCCCCCATAAAGGCTCTTCTTGCCTGGATGATAATTCTCTTCCCCTCGTAAAGTAGGAAGTTGATGGGCGGACGTTGATGGGTGTAGTTTCCATTTCCCATCAACCTCAGCCAGCATGAGCAAGGATTTCCAGAGTTGTGGTTTCACATCTAGAGCACTTCAGTGCAAGACCAGCTCTAGCAATGAGATAACCAAGATAACTGGTGAAGAACAAGATCTTCTGAATTGTCCTTTCTGCTCTCTTCTTAGCTCAGCTCTTCTTTGGGCACATGCCCCAAAGGTAGGGCTCACCAAAAATTGAGTTTAATTACAAACTCATGAACTACATTTTTTTTAACCTAGCATCCTGGTCAATTATAAGCCAACGTTCCTGAGTTTGGGGCTCTTCAATCAGAGATGAACCAAGGCTAAAAATCACAGGGCTTTCCAGCTTCTTAAAGTAGTCGAGCTTACTACTACTATAAAAAAAGAAGATTTTGCAACTTGGATATGATGTCAGGGGAAGAGACCTTCCAAGAGACAGAGCGAGTGGAAACCAAGGAAGCAAATCTAGTTACAGGAGCTTATTTTGCTATGAGAACATCAAGGCTACAGGCAGAAGAAAACCAGTGCGAAAGAGAGGCTCTTTTAGCCTGACCTTTCCAACATGCTTCTCCATAGCAGTACTGACAACATAGCATGGACTTCCCAGAGCCCAGACTGATTTCCCCCGCCCCAGCTAATTTTTAGGAAGTTATCAAAAACAAGAGCTTTTTAAAAGCACATTTCAATAGCTTCACCTGTGCCTCTTGTTATGATTTCTCATTGTTTGGGAGAGTTGGATTGTATGCTTTTTTAAAAATGTGGTTGTTCTTATTCCGACGTTGCGATTGTTGAGCATCACAAGATTGAAGGAGGTTAAAAATCAGGTAAACCCATGAATTTGTAAGAGTGCTGGCTTTTAAGAGCAGTAGGAGGCCCGGTGGTACAGGGGTTATGTGAAATATTGCAGGCAAACTTTGCCCGCAGTCTGGAGTTCAATCCTGACAGGGCTCAAGGTTGACTCGCTCTTCCATCCTTCTGAGGTCAATAAAATGAGGACCCGAATTGTTGGGGGCCATATGCTGACTCTGTAAACCGCTTAGAGAGGGCTGTAAAGCATTGGGAAGCAGCATATAAGACTATGTGTTATTGCTATTTTAAAGCACAAAAGGGACAACTGGGGCCCTTCTGCTCTTACAGGCGACTCTGCCTCTTTAAGTCTTCAACTTCTGTCACATTGTCTGGGTTTGAAGACACTGGAAGACTAACATGTGGAAAGCAGAGGATGCCTCCCCGGCATCCTTTAATCCTAGATTAAAAACCGTCTGGGCCAGAAGGCCACTTCAAGGAAAATATCTACATATTAAGAAGGGGGTTTTGTGTTCCTACAAACTTTCTCAAGGAAATCAACCCTTTGGAAGGGCAGATCCTGAAGCTGAAGCTCAAGTACTTTGGCCACCAAAATGGGAAGAGAGGACTCCTTGGAAAAAGTCCCTGATGTTGGGAAAAGAGGGAAGGCGAAAGGAGACGGGGATGGCAGAGGGTGAGATGGTTAGATAGTGTCACTGACACTGAATATAAATCTGGACAAACTCTGGAAGACAGTGGAGGACGGGGGGGGGGAGGGGCGGGGGGGCAGGGGGGGACTGGCATGCTGTGGTCCCTCGGTTTGCAAAGAGTCAAACACGACTTAGCAACCACAATACAACAAAAACAATAACAAGAGCAGCAGATAGTTGAAGGCCGATATAAGATCATAAACCAAGCCTGGCTAGATCAGACTGAAGATGTAATAGTTTCCAAGAGAACAGCACATCCTTCTTTGGGGCTGCTTCCTTAAACCAGGATTAAGACAACGGCTGCTTCTGCTGCTGAAGACCGTAGCCATCCGGATGCATTTGTTCTCCATTCATTTACCCTGTCTCCTTTTAAGACCATTTGCTTAATAAATTCTTTTCTGTCTTGGATCCTCCACTTTTCCACTTCAACGGATAATCCAAGATCTGGGCATCAGACAAGAAAAACAAGACTTCTGGCTGTGTCTTCTCTTCATATTCATGTAATTTCAGACATCCTTCTACCCCCTTCTTCCATCCTCCCCTCCTCCCCACCATTTCCAGCACTATAAGCTTTCTTCGTAAGTGGAAAAATATACAAGAATGTGATTAGCTCCTTTCCGCGGCTTCCCGATTTACAGTAGACTTTGAAGTGCAACGTTCAGGACCGTATGGTATCCGAGATTTCAAGGCCAGTTGAATTCCTGCTGCTTCTGCAGGACAGATTTGAACTTTATTTCTGTGACCCTTTCCTGCTGACTAGCGAGCAGGCAGCCGTGACATTTAAAACCGGATGCAAGGAAATAGCTTACATCCAAAGGGCTTTTTAACAAAAAAAACAAAACAAAAAACCAAGGACAGCACAGGAATGGGAGCAGGAAGGAGAAGAAGGAAAGAGCAGAAATTTTTAAAAAAAAAAATTGTAAAGGCGCTTTAAGAAAAGAGCTTGAGCGCCAATAACATAGCAAAACTTAAGATTCTCCAAAATAAAAAAGGCTGCCCAGAAAACATTCTCTTCTTTAGAAGGAGCCTGTCTGAACAGCCATTGCAAAATTAGCTCCTGTGCTACGGGAGACGGACAGTTTTGGGGCCAGCTCTCCAGATTAGACCCCTCTTTTTCGGATTTGATTGTCCAAGCAAGTTACGGCTTCGTCTTGATCATGGTGGCCCGAAGAGGAAGGGTTCCTTCAGCCCAGGATCCTGGATACTTGCGCATTTTTTGCCAAAGGTTGATCTCCTCGCCTGTGGAATCCATCCAGTCCACTGCCTGGCCATTACTCATTCCTGCAGAAAGCAAAAGGAAGGGTAAAGAGGAGACATCAGTACTGGTGGTAGAAGAAAGAATGGAATAGGAATAGGAGTAGGAGTAGGAGTAGGAGTGGGAGTAGGAGTAGGAGTAGGAATGGGAGTAGGAGTAGGAATAGGAATGGGAGTAGGAGTAGGAGTAGGAGTAGGAATAGGAGTAGGAATAATTGGAATTGGAATAGCAGTAGGAGTAGGAATAGGAATAAACATAGTTGAAGGGACCTTGGAGGTCTTCTAGTCCAGCCCCATGCTCATAGTAACATGGTTAAGTGAATGGTTAAGAGCCTTGGTGGAGCAGTGGGCTAATGCCTCCTTAAGTAACACCAGCTGCCTGCAATTAGTGCAGGTTCGTGTCCCACCAGGCTCAAGGTTGACTCAGCCTTCCATCCTTCCGAGGTCGGTAAAATGAGGACCCAGATTGTTGGGGGCAATTAAGCTGACTTTGTAATAATGCCGCTTGGGGTGTGTGTGAAAGCCCTAATAAGCAGGCATATACATAGAATGAAGGCTACTGCTAAGCTTGTAAGCCGCCCTGAGTCTTCGGAGAAGGGCGGGATATAAATGGAATTAAAATAATAATAAAAAAAAATAATAATAATCTGGTTTCCTCATGGACCTTGCTTGTGAGGTGATCACAAAAGGGGATCCCACAGCCCTGGGACACTGCAACTGTCATAAATACATGCCAGTTGCCAAGTGTCTGAATTTTACGACGTGATCATGGGGACGCTGCAACTGTCGGGTGAAAAATGTCACACTAAATCAAATGGTTGTAAATCACGGACTATCTACGCATGCATACACAAACACCCCTTCAGCCTGAAACTCTGGGGGGACACCTGATCCACTGCAGAGCATCAAGGAGGTCCAAGATAGTGTAAGGATGAAGGTACTGATCTGGCGCCAGGGAGGCCTGAGTTCCAGTCCAGTCTAGAGGAGCTTCTCATCTCTCAGCCCAACTCACAACATTGTTGTTTAGAGAAGGGGGGGGGAAAGGGGGATAAGAGAATCTATCTACAAAGGGCAGGATACAAATCTAACCAAAAAATAAATACACCTAAAGCCCATTCTGGGTCTGCCAGAGCTCTCAGCCCCATTCAAGACATCCGTAAGACTAGTAGAACCTCAACAGATCCTGTTGCTTTCTCACCATTGCCAACTCCAAGCCGGACACCACCCAAGAAATCATTGCTGGACAAAGGCTCCCGGTCCCACACTGTGAGTTCCAGACAGATGTGGGACAATTGTTCCGCAAAGATATTATTGTAGACCAGCGTGTGATTGTAGTGAGGATTCAGAGTCTTCTTCACCACCGGGGTCTTCTTCTTTGTGGTCCTGTTCTTCAGAGGGAGCAAATACCTGCAGACAGGAAGGAGACAGTGCTGATTTGTGAAAGAGACTCTTACGATTGACACTCACCAAAATTAGTTGACCCAGAACCAAGGGGCAGAGCAGAATGTATCTCCTTGGGAAGTTCTGCTTCAGCTACAATGCATTGCTAGTCCTTAAGATCCCACCGAGAAACGTCTCAGTGCTCAGAACAGGATATTTTTCATGACTTGTTCGTCCACCCTTTTACTAGCAAACTAAAAGCTGGCAAAGAAGCTATCTGCATAATTGGTGTAAGGTCACAGTGCCAGTGTGTGTGTTTTTTTTTCTTAAAACAGGAAACAGAGTTCGATTTCCATTCAATATTCCACAGTTTACACAGCCTGGAGTCAAGGACATTCATTCAACATTTGAGAATGTGACAGTTATATAACTTACATCCGGGCACCCACTATACACAGGCCAATGTTCAAGACAGCCTCTCCAATCCCTCTCTCTATTTAGCACTCATTTAAAAGCCTCTTCCATTGCTCACCCCTTCACAAAACTGTCCGATGTCCCACCAGATTTGGCTGCAGTCAAGTTCTTGGCTTCTTTGATCCAGACTTGAAGTTCACCGCCTTCTTCCTTTTTGCCTAACAAAAGACCTTGAGTCACAACTTCAAAATAAAACCATCCAAAACAAGTTTCCTTGAACCCAGATGACTATTTACACTCCTAACTAACCACACTATGAAATCTGAGACCCAAGGATTCTGCCTTCTGCAACCAAATAGGTCAAAGCTTCTCCATCTCACGGGAAAAGATGTGTTTGAACATCGGGAGCTAATGAGAAACAAAGCCTCCAGGTACCTAGAGTAGATGGCTTTCGTTTTTCTTTGTTTCCTCCAAGGAAAAGCTGTTTAAACATTCCGAGTCCTCACCTTTTTTCCCATTTCCTGCACCAAGATGTTTAGCGGGTGGAATGAACTTCAAGGACACCACTATCTCGCCTCTATACTGAGAAGAGGCAACAGGCTCCCCCAGGTTCTAGAAGAGAAAAGGGCGATGCCACGGATTAATCATACCCAGAGCAATTCCTGAATGTGAGGTTATGGCACCCAATCTGGCACTGGCAGGATTTATTCCTGGAAAGAAAGCTACATGTGAAATGGGGCAGGGGGGCAACCAGTGCTTTTTTGGTAAAAGAAAAAGGTGCCGGAACTCACACATGTCATACAACCTGCCTTGCCTACCCTACAAGGTTCCATCCAAAAAAGGTGCCGGAACTTTTTTTCTGTGAGAAAAAAAGCCCTGGGGGCAACTATTCAGAAGCAGAGTTAAATGGGAGATAACGTGGAGGAGACATTAAAAGGAATTGCATAGGAGTTTAAAATGCCGAGTTTAAAAAAAAATGCAAGGAAGGAATTATTCAGAGTATAAATATTGAATTTAGAAAGTGAAGGAAGGGATTATCCTGAATATATAACCCGGTACGTAATGAATTCTGGTTCTTCGGGGCCAACATCACCATTGACAGGAACAAAACATATGGAAAATGTCTAAGACAGAACAAGCCTCAATTCATAAAGCCTCAAGAGTGGCTTTAAAAAGCTGAAATATGGAGAAGATCCACGCTTAAAGAAACTAAAGGTCTGTGGAAACAGAGCAGCCTAGCTTGGCACCTAGGCTGAGATGCCAGAAAAATATCATAGCAGAGCTTCAACCGACGTGGTGTCTATTTTCAGACCACTAGTCCCATAATGTATAGGCCACATGGGGCTAATCTTTCAGTGGGGTTGAATACACTCACTCCATGCTCATGTACCTCTAAAACATAGCTGCAATCATGGCATATTAGCTAAGCCACATTCTACTAGGTGCAAGCTACCATTTACAAGCAAGAACAGCCAAGTTAGTAGAGCAAAACACAGAACACGCCAATACAAATTGCAATAATTTAAATGCATGAATCCAAGCTGCTTGTTGGACAGATGCCCATAGAAATAAACAAAGGTTATACTCAATGCTTCTTGGTAGCCCCAGATGTTATTTCCTGTTATTTCCTACTTCCTGTTATTTGCTACTTTTCAAACAAATATAATCAGTTTTCCCGTGTTTTTGCATCATGTAGCTTAGGTTATACTGTATCGCCCTGGAGATTTTCATATAGCACAGGCAGAGAGGCAAAAAAGGGAAGGAAGAAAATAACTGTCTTTAAAACACACTAGAACAATTAGAAGGGACGCGGTGGCTCAGTGGGTTAGGACGCTGAGCTTGTCGATCAGAAGGTCGGCAGTTTGGCGGGTCGAATCCCGAGTGCCGTGTAGCAGAGTGAGCACCTGTTAGTCGTCCCAGCTTCTGCCCACCTAGCAGTTCGAAAGCACGTAAAAATGCAAGTAAAAAAATAGGGACCACTACGGTGGGAAGGTAACAGCGTTCCGTGCGCCTTTGACGTCTAGTCATGCCGGCCACATGACCACGGAGACGTCCTCGGACAAGCGCTGGCTCTCCGGCTTTGAAATGGAGATGAGCACCGGCCCCTAGAGTCAGAAACGACTAGCACGCATGTGCGGGGGAACCTTTACCTTTACCTTAGAACAATTAGACAGATTTTTAAGGAACCAAAATTTGTTTGAACTTTGATTCGCAGTTCAAAACTCTTAAGCCCGTCACCCTGTTTCTGCAGTGACAAAACTAGTTTGGCTGCAAAATGCTCATACCTAAATGATCAGAAAAACAAGTCTAAGCATTATTCAAACCGGTCTTTCGCGTATAATTCTTCAAACAACTGGCCAGAAGCGGGCACTTTCGGATCAACAGTAAGTAAAAGTAAGTACAGTAAGTAAGTAAGTACAATAACTACAGTCAAAAGACCTTCCTCACTTGACCAAAGCAGTTGTACCCACCATCCTGGATATGTCACCATCATGAGGACTTTAGCATTGTCCATTTAAGCAGGAATAGAAGAAAATCTAAGTTCTATGTGCTTTCCTTGGCGTTGACCACATTCCCTGCCTCACCTAACTTATTTTTTAAATGATGCTGACAATTACTAAAAAATTCAAGCGGGAGGCTAATAGGCAGAATTGGTTTTATTGTTTGTTTTTTAACTTTTTATTATGTTTTAGCAGCTTACGTGTGACTGTAAGCCGCCCAGGGTTACCCTATGGTAAGACAGGCAGCCAATAAATTTTATAAATGAATAAATTTTATAAATGAATAAATTTTATAAATGAATAAATTTTATAAATGAATAAATTTTATAAATGAATAAATTTTATAAATGAATAAATTTTATAAACACCAGCCTTCACCCATCACCATTAGCTCTGAGAACTAGATGATGGCTACTTGTGAGAAAGAAAGAAAGAAAGAAAGAAAGAAAGAAAGAAAGAAAGAAAGAAAGAAAGAAAGAAAGAAAGAAAGAAAGAAAGAAAGAAAGAAAGAAAGAAAGAAAGAAAGAAAGAAAGAGGGAGGGAGGGAGGGAGGGAGGGAGGGAGGAAGGAAGGAAGAATGAAAGAAAGAAAGAAAGAAAGAAAGAAAGAAAGAAAGAAAGAAAGAAAGAAGAAAAGAAAGAAAGAGAAAGAAAGAAAGAAAGAAAGAAAGAAAGAAAGAAAGAAAGAAAGAAAGAAAGAAAAAGAAAGAAAGAAAGAAAGAAAGAGGGAGGAGGAGGAAGAATGAAAGAAAGAAAGAGAGAAAGAAAGAAAGAAGAAAGAAAGAAAGAAAGAAAGAAAGAAAGAAAGAAAGAAAGAAAGAAAGAAAGAAAGAGAGGGAGGAGGAAGGAGGAAGGGGAAGGAAGAAGAAAGAAAGAAAGAAAGAAGAAAGAAAGAAAGAAAGAAAGAAAGAAAGAAAGAAAGAAAGAAAGAGAAGGAGGAAGGAAGGAAGGAAGGAAGGAAGGAAGGAAGAAAGAAGGAAAGAAAGGAAAGAAAAGAAGAAAGAAAGAAAGAAAGAAGAAAGAAAGAAAGAAAGAAAAGAAAGAAGAAAGAAAGAAAGAAAGAAAGAAAGAAAGAGGAAGGAGAGGAAGGAAGGAAGGAAGGAAGAATGAAAGAATGAAAGAATGAAAGAATGAATGAATGAAGAAAGAAAGAAAGAAAGAAAGAAAGAAGAAAGAAAGAAAGAAAGAAAGAAAGAAAGAGGGGCCATCTTAGAGAGACCAGAATGTGCTAGAGAAACTCACACTTTTGTCTAGTGGGAAATGTTGGGATTGGCCATGCCTCTCATGGCTGCCATTTTGTGAGAGCACAGGCATACCTTCTCAAAATCCCACATGTGACCCAAAGGCTGCTAGGGCTACTAAGGTTGTTGTCGGTCAGTTTATTTACATCTAAAGAGAGCGAGCGACTTTGAAAGTCCGTTGCCAAAATACCTTCCATGAACACCCAAGACCTACATTACTTTGACGGCAACGGACAGGAACTCTGACAGGTTTGACTAACCTTTTCATGCAGGAGAAGGCACTCTTCCAACTGGCTGTCAAAGTTCCAGGTGTCCATCGGGACATCCACCTCTCCCAAGAAGTGATTCCGTCCAAAGCGATCATGATGCCAAACAGAGAACTGCAAGATTCTGGTCAACAGAAGAGACTTCTGGATCTCATACTATGAGAAGATGAGTCAAAAGGATAGTCTTCACCAACAGCATTTCCAAAATGCGAGCCTTTTTTGAAAAGCTGGACAAAATACTGACTTGTCTTCCTCACAAGGCAAGTGACATTTTTGTCCTCTAGATATTGTTCAATTACCAATCTTGGCATCCCAAGCCATTGACTAGCCCGGGGGTGGGGAACCTTGACTCTCTTATGACTTGTGGACTGAATTCTGGGTGTTGAAGTCCACAAGTCATAAAAGAGCCAAGGTTCCCCAGCCCCTGGACTAGCCAAAGGCAATGGGCTTTGCTGTCCATGGGTTCCGCACTCAATTCACACATTATATGAAGCCAGAGTTTAAGAATGATTTGTTTGGCAAAATGTTATCAGCTGAGATTGTGCATCCTGCTACGCAAATAAACAAGGCACAGTGGTGATTTGTTAACCATCGATTCATGCAGTTCGTTAAGTCAAAACCATACAAACCACATTAGGACTAACATTTTGTATGATTCCAGTCCCAGATTTTCACCAATGAACCTAAATAGTGCTACGGTCCCTATATCAGCATATACAGTACCTAAAAAGAAGAGGGGGGGGAATCTTCCCCTTCCTCTACAACCAAAAAGCAACAGGTTTGGCCCAATTCTATGCAGTCCACCTAGCTGGAGCAACCTAAAGGACTTGTTAGATTGTCCCCTAATACCGTAATACATTTTGCCCTGGTTCCACCACAACTAACCCTAACCTTATATTTCCCCACAAAGTGACAATCCTTCCGTCTCCTAAGGCCCAAGACTTAGGAGTCCACCTGGATCTTCGTTAACTAGATGCCAAACTATAAGAGAGAAAAGTCTCTGGAAAGGAAAGGAAAGGAGTCTAACGCTCACATACAAACACACAAACGCACACACACAGGTACACACGAACCTTTAGCAATTCATTGTAAAGGGGATTGACGGTGTTACGTTTGATAGTGGTTTTTCGCTTGCCCTGACGAGACTTGTCTGGCAAGAGGTATGTCTTCACGTATCTGCAAGAGACCAGGAGAACCAATTCATGCCCAGAAGTTTCTTATTTCTTATTTAATTTATATGCTTTATTTATTTAATGTATAATTTTTGTTATTTAGATAATAATAAAATAAAATAATAAAATAAATAAAACAGTGTGACAAAAGACTGAAACAGTAAAACAATAACTATAACATTTGATATAAAATTAACAAACACAGCAGGGGGATACAAATGGAGTGGAGGTAGGATCGTGTCTTTTAATCCAGGATGACACATCGTCATTTGGGCCCCAGGCCAATTAGCAGAGCCACGTTTTAAGGCTCATTCTGCACCAACCCTGTGGAACACGCTGCCCTGGTTCACAGGAGCCACGCTTTGATAAACAAACCACAATCAGCTCCATTCACCTATCCTAGGTAGATAGCATGGATCCCAAACTCAGCTGATTCTCACAATACAAAAAGCACCTACAATCCGAAGCAGCACATTGTCCAAACTTGGCTGGAGACTGGGCTTAAAAGGCAATTCTGAAGACACCGATTATAGATAGTCCTCAACTTACAACAGTTCATTTAGTGACCATTCAGAGTTACAACAACGGCACTGAAAAAGGTGACTCGGGGCCGTTTTTCACCCTTACGACCGTTGCCCTGTCTCCATGGTCACCTGATCAAAATTCAGACGCTCAGCAACTGGCTCGTTCTTATGACAGTGGCAGCGTCCTCTGTGTGTGTGTGTGTGTGTGTGTGTGTGTGTGTGTGTGTGCGTGTGAGACGCAATGCGATCCCCTTTTGCAACCTCCTAACACGCAGACTCAACGGGGGAAGCCGGGTTCACTTTAACAACCATGCGACTCACAACAACCGCAGTGATTTGCTTAGTGACTGTGCCAAGAGAAGCCATCAAGTGGGGCAAAATTCACTTAACAAATGCTTCGCTTAGCAACAGAAATGGTGGGGTCGATTCCGGTTGTAAGTCGGGGACTACCTGCACGCCTGCCCTCGTAGCTTCTTCGAAAGGTAAAGGGGGCCCCATCCCAGCCACCCTGCCCCATCCATTGCAGCCCTTCACCCGCTGGGCACCTACGGGTTGGACCGCTTCTTGGCTGGGTCAGCATATGCCAGGTGGCGGCACTCCTTCACGTGGATGAAAAGGGCCTGGGTTTTCTCCTCATAGCTCAAGGAGAAGGCGATCTCCCCTGTGACGCTGATGTTCCCAAAGTCGCCTGCCCCACTGTAAATGCTGACCATGCTTCCCAGGGTGCTCTAAGAAAAGAGAGAGAGAGAGAGAGAGAGAGAGAGAGAGAGAGAGAGAGAGAGAGAGAGAGAGAGAGAGAGAGAGAGAGAGAGAGAGAGAGAGAGAGAGAGAGAGAGAGAGAGAGAGAGAGAGAGAGAGAAAAAGAAGAAATAAAGGTTTATAACAGGGGTCTTCAAACTTGGCCCTTTTATGACTTGTGGACTTCAACTCCCAGAATTCCTCAGCCAGGCAGCCTGGCTGAGGAATTCTGGGAGTTGAAGTCCACAAGTCATAAAAGGGCCAAGTTTGAAGACCCTTGATCTACACACACACACACACACACACACACACACACACACACACACACACGACAAACCTACTTCATTCCCCTCAGATCTTCATTCCTCTCAGTGCACGCTGGCTGAGGAATTCTGGGAGTTGAAGTCCCCAAGTCATAAAAAGACCCAAGTTTGAAGACCCCTGGTTTTTATAAGTTATCTGCTGGAAAAAACACTCACTGCATAATTTTCATCTGCAGCCTCATGGATCAGCTGTCGGCCTCACCTTTGTTTCCATCTCTGGCCATTTTCAATCCACCATTTCTTGGAGCCAAAAAGCCATCTTCCAAAGCAGAAGCCAAACAGGCAATCTGGGCTCGCCCCCCCAAAAAATGGCAGGATTGCGCTTCACATCAACCACACCCAACCAGTGGTCAGAGATTCAGATGGAACTGGAATCGAACATCTCTAGACCATGGTTTCCCAACCTTGGTAACGTTAAGATGCATGGATGTCCGCTCCCCAAATTCCTCAGCCAACCATGCTGGTGGGTGGGGAATTCTGGGAGTTGAAGGCGATGCATCTTAAAGGTGCCAAGGTTGGGAAACTTTGGTCTAGAGACTCATTAGTAGCCCACTCCTGTTGTACTTCAGCAATGTGTGTTTCTTCCACTGAACTAGGCGGGCAATCAGGATCTCCTCTCCAGAGTCCATGATGCAAGTTATTAGTAGAGAAACTCACCAAGGATGTTCCACTTTGCATGCTGCTTCGGCCTGCCCTTCTCCGATGAATTTCAACTAAACTGTCTATGTCTTCCTCCTCCTCCTCCTAGGAAAAGACATATATTGAAAAGACATATATTGCTACATAGGTAGCAATAGCACTTAGACTTCAACTTGTTTCCTTTCAGAGGTGTGGAGTTTAACTCCCAGAATTCCCCGACAAGAATTCCTTGATCAATGCGGTCCTTGTTAAGAATTCCAAAACTCAAAATCCACACCACTGGAGTAAACAAGCCCAACCATCATTTCCACACATTCTGATTTCCCAGCAAAAATGGCTAGATGCTCGAAGCCTGAAAAACCACACGGAGGCTTCCTAATGATGTGTGAACGTAGCCCAGGACGAAGGCCGCCCTTTCTCAGGAATGTCCTCACAACTTTGAAACCATCCTTCTCTTTCAACGCTTATTACCGCTTCCACATTGAGGCCTGGGACTGACTTGCTTCGGTCTCCCAGAATTCCACTTTCATTGACCCGGTCCTCTGGACGGAGATCAATCACAGACTTCGTGTATTCTGCAGAAAATAAGCGAAGAGGTCAGAGAAACCACTCGTTTTAATTTCATGGAGGCAGGAAGGAAGGAGATGAGCTAGGCCTCCAGAAGCGGTGAATGCTCCAACACTGGACGTTTTTAAGAAGAGACTGGACAGCCATTTGTCTGAAATGGTATAGGGTTTCCTGCCTCAGCAGGGGATTGGACTAGATGACCTCCAAGGGTGTGGAAAAACAAGTGATCCGAATCCCGACAGTGAAAAGTGATGGCTGGGTCAGGAGCTAAACAGACGTTGGCGATCTAAAAGCCCAACTCTTCAACCTACCCAACAGAATGTACAGCAGCCCTTCCTGTCTTACCTGACGGCCTCTGAATTCTCCTTGGATTTTTGCTGAAACCGCACTCTGAGTCCCGCAAAAGGCTTCCTAGGAGGGGTGGGGGGGGAAGGCAATTTGTGTCAGGTTCAAATAACCAGGAAGATTTGCCGAGTTCAAAGGACTGAAGAGCCTATCGTTGTCACCTACATACGAGAATCTGATCGGCTGACAGTCAAAGCTAAAGTGGGGCTAGTTAGGGGTCAAAGGAATTCATGGGGGGGAGGGGGCTGGACTGAGGTCTCTTGTGAGAACCCAATGACTCCAGTCTGGTGACATGTTTAACCCTGCCTTTCAACTCAAGCTGGTCTTCTACAAGCTGAAGTGCAAACCAAATCTACTGCCTAGAGACACATTCAACTTTTAACAAGTGCAGTTGCAGTCTATTGAGTCCTAACTAGTGCCTAATTGATCTTATTCTACTCAAAAACATGTGTCAAGCAGCATATTCCAATATTCAAGACAAAATCTTGGAAGAAGAGGCTTTTGACTTCCCCAAAACACATTCTCTCTCTCTCTCTCTTTCTTCCTTTCTCTCTCCCTCCCTCTCCCTCCCTTTCTCTTTCTCTTTCTCTTTCTTTCTCTTTTTCTTTCTTTCTCTTTCTTTCTTTCTTTCTTTCTTTCTTTCTTTCTTTCTTTCTTTCTTTCTTTCTTTCTTTCTTTCTCTCTTTCTCTCTCCCCCCCCCCAAGACCACCAGAATTGCTCTTCATGCATCAGTAAACATAAGGTCAGTCCTAGAGGAGATCAACCCTGACTGCTCTTTAGAAGGCCAGATCCTGAAGTGGAAACTCAAATACTTTGGCCACCTAATGAGAAGGAAGGACTCACTGGAGAAGAGCCTAATGCTGGGAAAGGTTGAGGGCAAGAGAAGAAGGGGACGACAGAGAATGAGGTGGCTGGATGGAATCACTGAAGCAGTAGGCGGGAGCTTAAATGGACTCCAGAAGATGGTAGAGGACAGGAAGGCCTGGAGGAACGTTGTCCATGGGGTCGCAATGGGTCGAACACGACTTCGCAGCTAACAACAATAAACATACGCTATCTGAATCAGAGTGGGGGGTCGCCTTAAAGCCAACGGGAGGGGTTAGGCTGGAAACCTTGAAGCCCGGTGGGCTGAGAGTGCTCTTCTTCTCTTGGCGAGGGCTGCAAAAACAAGTAAAAAAAAGAACACAGGATGAAATCTCTTAGATCCAACCAAGAAGTCCATCTGACTCAGCTTCCTAGTGCCCAAGGGTGACCAGATGTTTCCAGAAGAACATCAGGTTATTGCCTTCATTCTTTATTGGACATGAAGGATCTATTTTTGGTTTCTTGCCATGATTTGTCTCCTGCTTCTCCCAACATAATATGACTCCAAGACATTCATCAGAAATGAAACCAGACATGAAGATGGAGGATCAAAAAGGTAATAACACAACAGGGAAGCAACAGAACTTTAAAAAATAACTCTTTGAGGACAGCACAGAGAAGGAAATCACTAGCTCTTCCTTTTCAGCTAATAAAGCTGACAGAGAGGTCTAGATTCGCGTAATTAAAAAAGCATCATGTAGTTGAGCGTGTTGACTATTAATTGCAGAACGCACTAATCAATGTTTTATGTGTGGTTGACTAAATTATGCACAGACAAGTAAATTCACCCATTGTATTCAATATTAAATCATGGCTTCCAAATTCATTGGATGGGATCAAATAATATTTTAAGTCTTCAGACATGATTTACAAGTTCCAAGATGCTAAGCCACAAGCACATCATACAATGGTTTAATGCACTGTGTGAATTCAGCGATAGTACAATTACGTTCACAGAAAGCTGTATTCATTTAGTCAATAAAGAACAAAGTCATGGGTTTACACCAGGGGTCTTCAAACCTGGCCTGGCTGAGGAATTCTGGGAGTTGAAGTCCACAAGTCACAAAAGGGCCATGTTTGAAGACCCCTGGTTTACACAATATCTTAAACAACAAACCAAGATTGCAAACCACATTGGCTGGAACCAGATTGCTAAGCCACCAGCAATCACATTACAGTACTTTATCTTAGCGGGTTGGTATGAACAGAGTCTACTTGCATCAGGCACAATTATGGGTCTAATGACTTTCTGTCTGCCCCACGCCCTTGCTAATCAAATCTTTCTCGTACCCCTCGCTCTTCCTCAAAAGATTTAACTGACAAGATCCCTGATCTAGACCTAGATCTGACCTAGATCGAGTAGAAGTGGGACCAGAGGCTGGGCGCGAGCCATCCAAGCTCATATTCTCAGTAGATTCTGTGTCGCTTTTTGGATCCCGTGGCTCAGGAGAATCGGAGATCAAGCTGGAAGAAAACAACCTAATTAGATCAGGAGCAAAAAGAATCCAGGTCAGCCAGGTTCATAAGCTCTCTGCAACTTTCTCAGGGAGCAGAGAACCCATGCTATCAAGCTATCATTCCCAGTTGTTTCCCTATTAGAGTGTTTGGAAGCTGTCCTTTAACCACATGTGGACAGAACTAGGTTGGAAATAGTTGTGAAGTCCTTGATTTTGCTCCAACATCACCAGTTTGATTAAGCACAAGAGTGGCCATCTCTTTGTGATCTTTACCATTAGCCCTAGGGAGTTGGACTAGAAGATCTCCAAGGTCCCTCCCAACCCTATTATCCTGCAGAATTATTTCTACAGCCTGGTATTCCAGTTACCACCCAGTACATGATCCATTCCTTTTTTACTCATTAAGCAGAGTGAGTCGGTAGACTAGGCTGAATTTCCACACTTTTGTTATGACTCCCCAATTCCATCCATTATATCAGGGCTCTTCAGACTTGGCCCTTTTATGACTTGTGGACTTCAACTTCCAGAATTCCTCAGCCAGCGCGCTGGCTGAGGAATTCTGGGAGTTGAAGTCCACAAGTCATAAAAGGGCCAAGTTTGAAGAGCCCTGTATTATGTTCATTAAATCTTCCTTGACAATGAGAGATGTGGGTTTTTTGGGAAACTGTGAATCAGAAAAGCATGATTCGAATTCTGGTCCTGGAGATACTTCCTGGGGCCACCGCCCAGCTCTCCATGAATAACCAGCAGATTGGCTGGCAGCGGCACAGACTATTTATTTCACGCATGTTGAGCAAAGGTGCAAGAAACAATGGATCTCACTGCAGCCCTGATACACAGAGGACGAATTACCTGGGCTCCTTGCGTTGCTGCTGAGGACTTTTCGGCGGCGCTTCGGAGTCACTTTTGGGGTCCTTGCGTTGAGCTTTCTGAAGAAGCACTTGGCTTGTCGTCTCTCTTTTGCTAGCTAAATGACCAGAGAGGAAAGGGTCATTGTCAACATACAGCACAGACACCACTCAGCGTAAGTCCTTATTTAAATATGGAGTAATGTCAGGTCTGCCATCGCTCCAGCCTGCTTCGCTTCACTGGCATCCTGCCATAAATAAGGGGGCGGGGAAGGGAGAGAATGGGGATGTAGGGAGGAGGGTTGACAGCAGGGTAGGAATGACAGGTATCAATCTGGAACAGACTGGGCGGAACCAAGGACACAATCTTAGAATGGAATGTGAAGCTGGAAGGGACCTTGGAGGTCTTCTAGTCCAGCCCCCTGCTTAAGCAGAAGAACCTACACCATCTCGGACAGGTTATTGTCTAGTCTCTTCTTAAAGGTCCCCAGTGATGGGGCGCCCACGATTTCTGGGGGTTCCACTGGTTGATTGTCCTCACTGTCAGGAAGTTTCTCCTTAATCCCAGGTTGCTTCTCTCCTTGATCAGTTTCCAACCATTGTTTTTCGTCCTGCCCTCTGGTGCTCTGGTGAACAACCTGGCTCCTTCTAACTTTGAACACTATTGGACACTCACAAACTGGTCAAGGGAGGAAGGTCTGGGAGAAGGGGAAAAAGCAGCATTTACGGCGGAACAATCAGATCCAGCTTTGCTTACGCTGTAACTACTTGTCTTTAATATACCTTTCGCTTCAAAGGGAGTCGGGGGTCTTTCTTTCCTAAGTGTCCAAGCTGGGACTAGCCTGACAGGTGCTGAATAAGCCAAACATGGCTGGGTTCCTGCACAGGACCTTAAATAAGGCCTTCTTTAAATGTGGGGGGCTGAATAAGCCAACCTTGGCTGGGTTCCCTCATTGCACTAAGCCTCTAATACCAGTTTCCAGCCCGTAATTGACGGTGTCCTTGCAAATTGCTTTCGGACAAAGAAACCTCACCCTGTGGTTTGCGCCGAAGAGACATTTGGATGATGTCACTGCCCAGCCGAGGAGCAAAGCGGTGCATTCTCTGGTCGTAGAACCAGTCTCCTGTGGCTTTCTTCAGATCCCTGCAGAGGACAAAGCGGAGAAGGGAACAGCCGTCACTTCTAAGGACATGAATCTCCACCCCATCCCAAAGTCCATTTGGTTAACTCAAGTATGAATGTGCATTAGGTGAAACAAAAGAATAGAATAGAATAGAATAGAATAGAATAGAATAGAATAGAATAGAATAGAATAGAATAGAATAGAATAGAATAGAATAGAATAGAATAGAAGCTGGAAGGGACCTTGGAGGTCTTCTAGTCCAGCCCCCTGCTCAAGCAGGAGAACCTATACCATCTCAGACAGGTGATTGAGCAGGCTGGCTGGGGAATTCTGGGAGCTGAAGTCCACAAGTCTTAACATTGCCACGGGGGGATGGTCCCAGTCGTGTACAGAACCCCAGAATGTATACAACCCCCATCGCAACGTGCAAAGCAGGGGAGCAGACTTACGCCTCCTTGGTGCAGACTTTGCAGCGCCAGCGGCTGTCAGCGCTGTAGGCGCGGCAGTCGCGACAAACCAGGTGATTGCAACCCCGGCAGGTGTTGGCTTTGGGGCTGACCCGGCCCAAGCTCTGCTGGCAACGCGCGCAGGTTCGCTCGCTGTACCGTTGGCTGCCCCTCTTGGCCCCTTTCCTCCGGATCTCCAGCAGGTCGTTCTTCAGACGCCTGTTTGGGGGCGGGGGGGGAGGGCAGAAAGGGTTGACTTCATATGGAGATCAGGTGTGGTTCTTTATACACCTCATCTGATTTTTTCCCCCGAGACCCAGATGTTGTTCGATTCAGCTCGGATAGAAGGAACAGCCTCAAAGCATTGCACGTTGGCTTGGAAAAAGATGACAAGAAGGGCTTGGACTAGACCGCTTGGCTTATCAAAGACTCAAGGCTCTTCTGAAGAACAAAAGCAGGAAGGGTTTCTGCCCTCAAGGACCATCTGCTTCCCACTCAGTGTCCTAAACTGAGAATGGCAACACACTCAGGGGTCCCTCTCCCTCCCTAATCAGCCTCAGAGCTTCGGGCAATGACCCCACGTTGGCCAACCGCTCACCTAATTCTTCTCTCTTCCACTTTCCGCAGTTCCTCATCTCGCTGGAGAACTCGGATGATGAATTCGCTCTCCGCCTCCGAGAGAAAAGACAGGTCTATCGCCTCCATCGCCCCTGGAAACGCCACCCCTTTCTTTTGGCCGTGGGCTTGACCTCCCAAAGCTAGATAATATATAAATTTGAAAACGTATGAATGAAAGCAACAGCTAAAAATATAACAGTCCTTGTTATGAATTGCTGCATTGCAAAACACTCCTGGTCTATCAGCCTTTCCGGGTAGAGCAAATAGGAAACATGACCAGATGAGCTAATTCTACTTTATTATAGGGCTAAATTAACAGAATCTTGCAAGTCTGAAAATGCAAGTCTCCTATCATCTCCTTCACACCCTGGGAGCCTTCCAAGCCTCTTTCTCTGCCCATTATGCAGCTTATCTAACCATTTCCGCCTCCCCTAAGGTCATCCCCACATACCATTACAGGTAGTCCTCAATGTACGACAGGGTCAAGAATGAAACTTTGGCAGCTACGTGACTCTTTGTTTCAACTTGCCATTAGAGTGGGGGGTGGGGGGGTGTTGCTTTAGAATGGGTTAGATGGAGAAACGAAACCTCTACGATTCCACTGAAGACCGTGAAAGCCTGAAACCTTTCCAAGGACACCGCAGCAGGTATGGAGAGGAAGCAAACGGTTCCCATAACAAAGTGAAATTGTCTGCATGGCTGGCTCAGGAATTCTGGGAGTTGAAGTCCACGAGTCATAAAAGAGCCAAGGTTGCCTACCCCTGACCTAATTCAAATAAACCTCATCTTCCTTTTTACCACACCTGTCTTTTCTTCCTCCAAAGCCCCTTTTCGGTTACATCACCACCGTAACCGGGTTTACTATGAGCCAATAGGATCAAAGTGTGGGAACAAGCAAGAGAATCTTCCTTCCAAAGAAGATTCAAATATAGCCCACGTTATATTATTTACTGGAGGGAAAAAAAACAGGAGTCCAAGGGACATGGATGATGAAGTTTTAAAACTAGAGAATCTTGTTCTGCCTGATAACAGCTGGAGTATAAATAGCTATTTTGAAGGGGGGAAAATATCTGGGAGCCTGCAAATTCGAAACTAGTAAAATATCCATGCCCTTGATTGTCATTTACAATACATGACATTCGATAAAAGGGCACAGGAGAGATTGGAACCTTAGCAAATTAAGTATAAGAACTATTCGTGCAGTAATGTAGAAGAGAAGTTCAGAGGAGTGACCAAGTCAAAAGGAGGTTCTTTCCAGCCCTATGAAAGTTGACTCTTATAATTCCCAGAGCCAAAAACAAACAAACCACTTTAGCAAAGACTTGAAGCTCAGCCACTGCATTCAGTCAAACCCAGTGTGTGTGGCTCCCCATGCAATGTGTGAGCCAGCTATGGCTGACTAGAAATGGGTCTATTCCAGGCCTCTCGTTCCAAGCAGAGTTTGAGATCCTGAATCAAGGAGAAGATTTGAAATGAGGGGTCTTTGGTGCTCTCAGAGCTTGGCTGTTTTCTTGCAGATGTTTTACCTGACTCAGCTAGGTAACATCATCTGTGCTAGAAGGAAGCAGAGTTTGTTGAGTGAATGGGGGGGGGGAGGAGAAGGGGGAAGGAGGACGACAACTGTGGGCTCCTTGTCGCCCTCTGAGCTTGCAGACGTTTCATTACCCAACTAGGTAACATCATCAGTGCTAGACGGAAGCAGGGTTTGTTGAGTGAATGAGGGGAGGAGGAGAAGGGGGAAGGAGGAGGACAACTGTGGGCTCCTTGTCGCTCTCTGAGCTTGCAGACGTTTCATTACCCAACTAGGTAACATCATCAGTGCTAGAAGAGTGTGTGGTTTGGGGGGGGAGGAGGAGGAGGAGGAGGAGGAGGAGGAGGAGGAGGAGGAGGAGGAGGAGGAGGAGGAGGAGGAGGAGGAGGACTGTCGGATCCTTGGTACTCTCTGAGCTTGGTTGTTTTCTTGCAGTTGTTTCATTACCCAAACTAGGTAAACATAATCAGTGCTAGTCTAGCGTTAGCACCAATGTTACCTAGTTTTGGGTAATGAAATGTCTGCAAGAGGAAAAACCAAGCTCGGGAAGCACCAAGGCCCCCTCAGACTTTGTGATCCCATCGATGTCTTTCAAGCATTCCTTGCTCAACTCAACCAACCAACCTCGTGTTTTCTGGCAATCAAATGCCCAAGATGATGCCCGAAGTAAAGAAAAAAGGGAAAAAAACCATCCAGTTTATCCGCATCCTTCTGTCTTCACCCCAGCATTTCATTTCAACTGCCAAGCCATCTGACTTTTACAAGCCAGCTTCGGGCAGAACGCCTAAGAGACTGACAGTCAGAAGGAGCATTATGGGCTGTACCGTAATGGCTGGCAGAGAAGCCAAATGCCCAGACCTGTTGGAGCACTTTCCAAAGAGATAACAAGCAGTCCAAAGAGGAACCAGGGACCCTGCTCAGCTTAACCCCAAGTCACTAAGAGGTGGAAAAATGAGGTTTAACCAGCTAAGATATTTTTATTTTTTTTGCTTTCTAGCCGAGTCAAAGTTTATCAGCCTTCTCCAGTTGCACATTCACAAAATTGTGTATAAGACCACTGCTGGGGTAGGGGTGGGGGTGGGGTGGGAAGGGGTGGGAAGGTTTTGCATTTGGATGCCTTGCAAAGAATTGAAGCTCATGAACCAGAATCAGGCTTCAAATGAACTTTGCAAACAAGGGGCGTGCAAGCCAGCTAACCCTGCTCCCCTATGAAGCATTTGCTTTTAGGCATGCAAAACTACATCAGAGTGTCTATTCTGAGCACTGCTGACATTTTACTTTCCAAAAAGAAAAAAAGAGAAAATGAAGATTGATGGAAGACAGTCTTCTCATTTCCCCTATTGTGGTTTGTTCTGTACGGATATGAGTAAAACCACTATGACAAGTAGCCACTGATAGCCTTTTTGACCTTAACAAACTACCAGTCACCCACCCCCACCCCCATTTCCATCAGTAGCACATGACCCTTTCTCTTCAGAAAGGCGAGCCACATCAACAATATCAAGCCCTGTCGACAATGAACAACACCAGTTTGACTGGGATGAGGCCAAAGTCATTGGCCACGCCAAAACTCGTCACACACACAAATACATTGAGGCCTGGCACTCTAACAAATGGATCCGCTAATAAACACATCAACTTAAAACCAGAGTATTAACCCAGGGGTCTTCAAACTTTGGCCCTTTTATGACTTGTGGACTTCAACCCAGAATTCCTCAGCCAGCCCTGAGGGCTCTGCCAGCTTACTGTCTAGACCAGGGGTCTTCAAACCTGGCAACTTCAAGACTTGTGGACCTCAACTCCCAGAATTCCTCAGCCAGCCCAGCCCTGAGGGCTCTGCCAGCTTACTGTCTAGACCAGGGGTCTTCAAACCTGGCAACTTCAAGACTTGTGGACTTCAACAACCAGAATTCCTCAGTCAGCCCTGAGGGCTCTGCCAGCTTACTGTCTAGACCAGGGGTCTTCAAACCTGGCAACTTCAAGACTTGTGGACTTCAACTCTCAGAATTCCTCAGCCAGGCAATTCTGGCAGTTGAAGTCCACAAGTCATAAAAGGGCCAAGTTTGAAGACCCCTGTACTAACCTATAAGAAACTGGACCATCCAAACAAGCCAACAACGACAGAACTGACCACCTCACCAGTTGAATTTCACAACTTGTGAACCATCAGTCACGTGACCAACTGACTGGCTGAGGAATTCTGGGAGTTGAAGTCCACAAGTCATAAAAGGGCCAAGTTTGAAGACCCCTGATATAAACAGAAGGAAAAAGGAACAAGACACTTAACCTTAAACCCCACTGAGATATTACCTAGTTTGGTAACGAAACGTCCAGGAGCTAAACAGCAAGCTCGGAGAACAAATCACTGCCAGAAACTTTCCTGCTAACTCAGTGCTAAAAGGCCAGCTTAACAACTTCTCATGGGTAGCAATGTACGCTGACATCAACAAGTTTCCAAATGGGATTCAGATCACAACAACAGCAGGATTAAGACAGGAAGGCAACATGACAGCCCTCAACCACAAGTAACACCTCTTCACATTGTTCCCTGTAACAGGAACACTCTTAGATACACAGACACAAGAGTTGCAGCACTGTACGTTGGACAATTAAACCACGCATAAGAGACCAGGAAATGAAAATAACCACACTAAAATTGGTAATTAAAGCACCATCTCAGTTTTTTGCAATAAACCGTCAGCCACTGTGCCGTTTTTCCTACCCGCAAAACATTTTTTGCAGAATGCGAGCCTTTGTACCCATCTTCACCCATAAAAGACATCCTCACCCCCAAGCCGTAATTCAGCCTCAAATTTGAACCGAACGGGGGAAAAAGAGACAACAAAACATATCCAACCGTTCAAGAAGCTATTCTGAATTTGGTTTCAACTTCCTCTCAATCTCCAGACCAGGGTTTATCTTTCACACACACACACACACAAACTTCCCAGTTCAGCTGTCACACGCTTTCTGAGGAAAGGAGGAAGAGCAGTAACAAAATGCTGCTCCACACTAGCTTCTCGAAAGACAAACAGTGCCTGAGGAAAAGGTCCCCACCTTTTTTCCACCCTCTAAAAGGGCCAGCGCACAAAGGCAACAAATTCACACACTCCGCTCCAAAGAACAAGACAGCATTGAAAGCTGGAACTAGCTACTTTGGGCTACTGAACTGAGCCCCCAAAAGCATAAACAGGGCACCTCCGTGGAGTTCTGTGACATCCAACAAGGACAGTGTTAATCAAGCAAATTTGCTAGCATCGCCCTAGCAGAGTGAGCGCCTGTTACTCGTCCCAGCTTCTGCCAACCTAGCAGTTCGAAAGCACGTAAAAAAATGCAAGTAGAAAAATAGGGACCACCACGGTGGGAAGGTAACAGCGTTCTGTGCGCCTTTGGCGTCTAGTCATGTCGGCCACATGACCGCGGAGACGTCCTCGGACAAGCGCTGGCTCTTCGGCTTTGAAGAGTTGGAAACGACTAAGCACTCATGTGCGAGGGAATCGTTACCTTTACCTTACTAATGCAGGCCACTCCCCACCAGTTCTTGAGAAGTTAACACAAGGGAGAAAAGGCACCAAATATTTTATTTATTTATTTATTTTATTTTAATTCCATTTATATCCCGCCCTTCTCCGAAGACTCAGGGCGGCTTACAAGCTTAGCAGTAGCCTTCATTCTATGTATATGCCTGCTTATTAGGGCTTTCATACACCCCCCAAGCGGCATTATTACAAAGTCAGCTTAATTGCCCCCAACAATCTGGGTCCTCAACAGAATAATCACCCCAAATGCTAAGTTGTGGGGTTTTTTTAAAAACTTTGGTTAAGTGAACAAAGCAGAATTGCTTGGCTTCATCCATCATAACACACATTATCCTCAAGCCACTGTTTGCATACAATAGCTGGGAGCTGACACACTGGATTAAGCTGCATACAAGCAAACCAATACATAGGTAACAAAATTGTTCTGGCGCTCAAGCTTACTGGATTTAAGGCGCCATCCTAGAAACCAGGAGATTGTAAGTTCTAGTCCTGCCTTAGCATGAAAACCAGCTGGGCGACTTTGGGCCAGTGCCTCTCACCCAACCCTAACCCAGGTTTGTTGTTGTGGGGAAGATAGGAAGGGAAGAGTATTGTGTGTATTCGCAGCCTTGAGTTATTTATCAAACTAAATAAGGCGGGATAAAAATCGATACAGGAGCCTCCGTTTAGTCTTGCAAAAGGTTAAGCTGCAGCTCCTGAGTGTGCACAAAGTCCCCCTCAATTCAGAAAGAGCCTAAATACCTGCTTGAAGTCATCCGGTACAATTTTTTTCCCTCCCCCCACCTCCCAAACCACACATTTCCAAAGGTACAGCTGACCTGACATTGTTTTTCCCAGACATGCTCCATGCACCAAATAAATCATACCCTTCAACAAATTGCACTAAGCCCTTACACATTCCAGTTGGCATGGCAAGTTCTGCAGATGTGGCCATTTACGCTTCACTAATCATGATCTGTGGCTCAAGGGATCTCACAAACCCCAAAGTGGTGTCACAGAGACGAGGTCTGAATTTCCACCTACTTGTAAAGACACGCCTATAGTTAATGGTACAATTTGTTACTAGACCATCCAGCATTATAGTCAGGTTTCAGCACCAATCCTTGTCTAAACGGAGGCCCCGTATTCCAATCCAGGAACCAGGATACAACTAAGGATACTTAGAAGGGGGGGATGAGGGGGAGAAGAATTTTATTAAAAAAAAACACAACAAACCACATAAACGCTGAAACCTGTTTCCTGCAATGACTTTCATTGAAGGAGATACTCCACTTCTTGGGAAGTTGGCGAATAACCACCACCCCCCTTTGCGCAACCTGTACCTCTGAGCTTACACAGAGTGCCACCCACCCTCCCAACATCTTGCTAAGCCTGAGTTCGCTAAATCGATCACCCCAGCCAGCAAACTAGCCAGCAATCCGCCTTGCTTGCTGCAAAGCCGGATCGGAGCTCCTTCCAGCCCATTTCGGAGCCGGTCCAAAAGCGAAGGGGGAAAAAGGCTCCCAACCTCACCCGGTGGCTGCGGGGGCTTCTTTTCCAAAGACAACACACACACACACACACACACACACACACACACACACACACACACACTTCTGCACAGGCTCCGGACCAACCGAGATCCGGGACTCGGAACAAGCATGGATGGCCACGAGTTCAAGAGAAGGAAGTGGGAGAAGCCGCGCCCGAAGAGGCGCCCACCTCGGAAGGTCCGGAGCTCCGAGTCCCAGAAGGCTCCCTGCAACCCGCCGGCTCCCCGCGAGGCTCTCCTCCCCGCGAGTCCGGGACAGCTGGAGCAGCCCCGAAACACGCCTTCACCCGAGGCGGAGCCCCCGGCTTAAAGGCGCCGCGCTCCTCCCGAGCAAGGCGGCGGCGGCTGCCTCGGGCGCGCCACGGTCCCCGTTACGCGGGCAACCTTCTTTTACATGCCTGCGTTCTTCTTCTCCCCTCTTTTTCTTCTTCTTTCCTCCTCTTCTTGCTCTTTCCCTTCCCCTCGTTTCTTCTCCTCCTCCTCCATCTCCTCTTCCCTTCCTTCTTTTCCTCCTCCTTAATAATAATCAGTTGGAAGGGACCTTGGAGGTCATCTAGTCCAACCCCCTGCTCAGGCAGGAAACCTTATACCATTTCAGACAAATAGATGGCCAGAGGTCATCTAGTCCAGCCCCCTGCTCAGGCAGGAAACCTTATACCATTTCAGGCAAATGGCTGTCCAGTCTCTTCTTAAAAACTTCCAGTGTTGGAGCATTCACCCTTCCGGAGGCAAGTTATTCCACTGGTTAGTTTTTCTAACTGTCAGGAAGTTTCTCCTTAGTTCTAGGTTGCTTCTCTCTTTGGTTGGTTTCCATTTATTGCTTCTTGTCCTGCCTTCGGGCACTTTGGAGAGTAGCTTGACTCCCTCTTCTTTGTGGTAGCCCCTGAGATATTGGAACACTGCTATCATGTCACCCCTCGTCCTTCTCTTCGTTAAACTACACATCCTCAATTCAAGCAACCGTTCCCTATATGTTTTAGCCTCCAGTCCCCCAATCATCTTTCTTGCTCTTCTCTGTACTCTTTCTAGAGTCTCGACATCTTTTTTACATCGTGGTGACCAAAACTGGATTCCAAAGACTCATCTCATTCCCGACACTTTTTTTGGGGGGGAACTGTTTCCATCTGGCAGACGGCACAGGGTAATAAAAAAACAAAGACGAATAGGCTGAAAAATAGTTTTTTATCCCAGAGCTGTAACTGTATTAAATACCGAGATGGTGTAAGTTCTTCTCCTGCTTCAGGGGTGGGGCTGGACTAGAAGACCTCCAAGGTCCCTTCCAGCTCTATTCTGTTCTACTACTACAGGGGTTCCCAACCAGGGGTGCAGGACCTCCTGATGCCTGCATTCTTCTTCTTCCCTTTTCTTCTTCCTTCTTCCTCTTCTTGTTCTTTCCCTTCCCCACCTCGCTTCTTCTTCTCCTCCTCCTCCTCCATCTCCTCTTCCTTCTTTTCCTCCTCTTCTTCCTCCTCCTTCTAAAGACTCATCTCATTCCCGACATTCTTTTTTTTTTTTTGAACTGTTACCATCTGGCAAACGGGACAGGGTAATAAAAACAAAGACAAATAGGCTGAAAAATTGTTTTTAATCCCAGAGCTGTAATTATATTTTAAATACATGCTGGCTGAAGAATTCTGGGAGTTGAAGTCCACAAGTCACAAAAGGGCCAAGTTTGAAGACCCCCCTGGGCTATACGGTCAAGTAACAGCCCTGCCGCCGTTGTCAAATGCAGTGCTTGCTCCAGAGTAGGACAGGAAGCAGGGCTGACCTGCTCCAAAATGCAAAGATAAGCTCTTCTCCAAAAGCAGGGTAAACAAACACGTTTAGAGTTTCTCTAGCAATCCACACCACACTCATTAGGACAGGGCTTTTCAACCTTTTCACCCATTGGGCCACTTTTAGGATATGACAACATCCGAGTACCACCAGTCGCCTAGCAAGGTGTCAAAAACTGGATAACCAACAAAAAAAGAAAAAGAAAAAAAAAGTGATGAAGTACAGGTAGTCCTCGAATTACAACAGTTCGCTTAGTGACTGTTCAAAGTCACAATGGCACTGAAAAAAATGAATCAGTTGCCAAGCATCTGAATGTAAATCACAAGACCCTGGAGATGCTGCAACATTCCAGCTGATCAGCGCTTCTTCCGGGCTCAGCAGACACGCCAGGATCAGCGTTGAGCTCCACCTGGAGCCTGGCGCTGATCCTGGCGCTTCCGCTGAGCCCCGACAGCCCTGCAGCTCCAGCCGTCTCTCGCTCAGGCTTGTGCGGTGCTGCCACCGGTTCAGCTCATTCGCCTCCCCCGCTACCACTTCTCTAGGATGGTCACGTACCACCTGCCCGGTGCCAATGTACCACAGGTGGCACCCCTACCACTGGTTGAAAAGCCCTGCATTAGGAGATAAAACAGGTGGAATAATTAGTTTGCCGATGGCTTGAAAGCAAACAAACAGTAGCTTTATTCTCCTCGTGCATATCTTTGGTCCTGTATATATTTTATATTTTACCTTCTGTAAAAATTGAATAATAACCAGAGGGAGGAGGAGTGTGTGTGTGTGTGAAGGAAATGGGAGAAAAAGGGGAAGAAGTGCAAGGAATAACAAAAAAAAGAGTAACTTCTGACTTCAACAGAGTTACTACTATGAATGACATTGATATTTTGCTCAAAAATTCAATAACACACAGTGTTTCTGTCCTACTATTGTCCTCTTGCATATCAGCAACTGAAGGCTTGTAATCTAATTGCGCTCTAGTTCAAACCTGGTATGAAAAGGTGATAGAGGTGGTAACCTACAGAGCAAACAAAAAGCCAGCTAATATGACTCACTTTTCGTTTTCCCTGGGCATTAGCGCTGAGCTCTGATAAAAAAAAAAGAACCACAACCCTTTAAACTAAACATAGACATCGCCCTAACTAGGTGTTCACTGCTTCTATTGTTATCTCAGAGGGAGATAAAGTCAGATTAAGGCTGCCCCAAAGATCAGTTTTACCATGCAATTGTCTTCCTTGTTCACAACATGACAAAAGGAATTAGAATCAAACCTTGTTAGTTATTGCACTGACTATTCTTCTTTTTGTTCACTGGAAAACCGCACTGGCTGGCTTCTCATTTATGCATCAAATTTATATGCCACTCATCTCGTGGCGCGAGGCCAATTAAACCAGCATGGACTTGTTTTTACCTAGCTGTTGCGTGAATCCAGCCAGGACACAACGGTTTGCAGCTTAATTTAATGCACGAACACAGTTATTCTGGGTTATTCAACCAACAATGGCGATGACAAATGTTTTTGTGCGAACGGCTGGGTTTAGCTTACGTGGTTTGTAATCTTTCCCATGATTTGGCAGACATGGTAGGAAAGAACCGTGTGAATTTACAGTAGCAAAAAGTTACTCGGTATGATGCAGAACCTCCAGCAAATGGTATAGCTCAGGAAGAAGTCTGGAAGGATTGGCTTATTTTGCAGAAGCCAGCAGGCATCAACTAGCTGTCCAAATCACTTCTATCGCCTACCTATGTTCTCCGTCCCTGCCAGGGTTCAAGGATTCATCACAGTTCTGATTGCATTCACAAAATCCTGAAATTATGTGACCTTTCCGGCCACCAACCTTCCAGTTTCAAAAAGTGGGAAGCAGCTCATGAAGAAGATCCAGAATGCGGTACCATTCCCCACTTCTTCCAAGATCCCCTGAGCCACAGAGAAGACATTCCCCATACACTACTCAAGCGGCCGGCAATCTAGATCCAAGACTAGATGGTCTACATGTGGGGCGTACGATTTCACATGTTCAATATGCAAGATTTGGGTTTTCCAGAGTTTCCTGTCCAGGTCCTGAAGCAAATCCTGGATCCGTGTGGCCGTGACCTCTGCCCAGCGCTGCCATTCTTGTTTGGCTGAAGTTGTGAAGGATTGTCCGACGTTCTGGAGGACATGGTGGTCCTCCAGAGCGACTTGATTTTCTCGGCCACGGGATGTTGCTTGGCGGGGACCCTGCTCTGCTTGCTGGGACCACTCAAGTGCCTTTCCTGGAAAAGTCTCCACGTTTTGGTGTAGGTGAAGGACCCCTCCCACATCTTTTCTCAAGACCTGGCAAGCGACTGGCCAGCCTGCCTCCGACGTCGGGATCAGTCCCAGGTTTACTCTGTCAGCCACACCCCGTAGTTCCACCTCCAGCCAAGGAGAGAGAGAAGAGGAAACACTTTCTCAAATCAAAAGCATTGGTTTGTCTTCCTAGCTTGGTTTCTACTCAAACCAGGTTTCAGGGTCAATTTTGAGGCTTTTTCTACTCACCTTTCTATTATCCCCCTGGTGAATGTGGCACCGATCCTGAACGCCGTTCAGATGCAGGTTCCTCCGTAGAGCTTCCACGGCATGAGGGTTCCACTCACAAGCGTGGACCAAGGCAGCGCCAGCATGAATTAAATACGGGAGAGTGAAATAGCCAATCCCTGAAAAGAAGACAAATGCACTCAGTCGTTACATTATCTTTGACTGACAGCCCTCTAAGCTTTGTTTACACAGACTGCTGCTTACAAGCATTCCTCCACCTTTTATCTGTACCACTCAAGCACTAGCAGCTCTTAATAGCAGATCCCGCAGAAACAGAATTGATCGGAGCAACTGCGCAATACTTGTTGCCTGTCACAGCTTAGCAAGATGCGTTTAAACCCAACCCGCACACTTGTTCTTTCACTGATCCAAACAGCCCCACAGGTTCGGCATTCCAAAGAATCCTCGAGATTCAGAAACACTTTGTACCCAAATTAGAATTTCAACAGTTTCTGCTATTATCGAAGCATATTTACCAGCATAAAGATCCACCACGACTTCTCCTGTGCATAACATAGAGGCTATCCGTAGCTTTTCAGTAATGTTTCCCGGAGACAGCATGCACTGGGTCACATCAAAGCTGTATCTGTGGAGAAAACACAGATGCAGGAGACTCGGTACCCATCCTAAATTGCCAAGACATATACTAAGCCTAAGTCTAAGCTTTGCTAACCAGTAGGGCTCATGGCTCTGATGGAAGAAAAAATTGGCAGCCTAGATTAACCAAGCAGATGTTCATCTTTGCTCGTTTTGGAAACATATCAACTTATTAGAGATCTTTCTGTCCCGTCCGGCAACAGAATTCCCAAAGGGACTAACAGAAATCAGATAACTTCATATCCAGAGTAAAAGACACATAAAGTATGGGAAATGAAAACTACAGGAATAGGAAAAACAACATGGCACTTTGAACAGGCGTTATCTGCTTTAAGATCTCCACTACAGGAAATCTAGCTAATTTCCAGTCAAAATACTCTACTGTGAAGACTTTTTCCATCTTAACTTTCAAGCAGAATCTGCTTTCCTACAATTTAAGACTATTGTTCATTGCACTAGTGAACACCACCAACTTTCTTAATTAAACTTAGGGCAACCTTGGAGGGGTTTTTTTTCTGACTCATGGACTTCAACTCCCAGACTTCCTGAGCCAGCCATTCTGGGAGTTGAAGTCCACGAGTCATCAAAGAGCCAAGGTTGCCTACCACTGGTCTAGGATCTTTCGTGTGATTCCAGTGTAAGTGAAAGAGGAGTAAAGGAGAACCTTTCCTCTCTTACCTGATTCCATTGTCCACCTGTTCAACCCAACCATCCTCACCCAGCAGCAGGGTCACAGCAGGAGAGCGAAACACATCTGGCTGCACTCGCCCCCGTTTGGCTAAACGCCGGGCCCCCAAAACACTAGCAACCACCTGCCAAAGTTCTTGGCCTAGAACAGAGAGTGAATGAATGAACGAATGAACGAGCCTTTATTGTCAAAGTACAACCATGTATACATTGAGATTGGCTGAGCCTCCGTTCGTGCCCCCAACCCCAACTCACAGTGACAACAAACCCTCCATCTTATTACATCATGTGAGCTAACTGCACAACACATCGGCTTTGCAAGTCAATCATGCATAAAGTTTATAAAATTATTTCCCGTTCAAGAGCCTAACAGCCCATGGATAAAAGCTGTTCTTCAGCCTGTTGGTACGGCTGGCTATACTCCTATATCTCCTACCCGATGGTAGGAGAGTAAAGAGATACCGACCAGGGTGTGAGTCGTCCCTGAGAATTTTCCTCTCTCTTCCAAGGCAGCGAGCACATAATTTCTCACTACAATGTTGTTCAGTTACACCAAAAGCAACCAGGAGTCTCTTGTAATATGTTTAAGCTTCAACATGTAATATTTATTACAACAGTTAAGTTTCTAAAAGAAACCGTATCACCAGATGAATAAAGAGTAACCTTATCTTCAGATGGCAGTTCTTATATTTCACTGTGGTCTCACGTCCAAGTACTAACTCTGTTTACCTTTGGGAATATCAGTCCAGATTGACTTCTATCACCTATTTGCATATTATCTGCTTTGTTCGTATGTACTGTCTGTATTGAATATAGTTTGTTCCGCATTAGTTTAATGTGTGGTAAGAATTTAGCCCAATTTAGCCCACTGTGGTTTATTCAGCAAACTATGGTTAAATAAACCATGGCTTGGGGCAATTGTGAAGCCCAATCATTGTAATTCAGCCCACATATGTGCAATTGTAGTTATCACATCGGCTTCTCCTGTTGCCCCAGGCCTCCATCTCTTCCTCCTATTTCTTTTATTATGTAAATTCCATGCAGTAAAGATCCAGCATGCCATAGCTTCGGGAAAACCCTGAGCACCAAGTCACTACTATGTAAATAACAAATACTAACCTTAACAAGGAAAGGAAATTAATATTTATAATGGGAGAGGGGGAAAAAACTGTTCAGTCCCAAATTAATAGAACTGCATTCTAGCTGTTTTAATCTTGCATTTCCCCACAGTTTCTTTCTGCAAAAATACTTATTTGGCATAAGGAATAAAAGTCTGGTTTTGCTGAAGAGGGATCCCCCATTGTAAAATTATATTTGTGATTTGTTTGTTTGTTTGTTTGACTGACTTCTATAGCTGCCCATCACAGTAAATGACTCTTTACCCAATTCTCTCCACTGCTTTGCTCTAAAGCAATCCTCGCTTAGAAGAACAAGGTCCCCATGCCTCTGCCAGGACCGTGGCAGATCTTTCTCTAACTCTTCTGACCACACAGCACCATGGATTGACATGAGGTGTTGTAGCTCACTGTGTAGTTTCTGAACAGGTGAACGTACCATAACTGCTTTCGAAGGAATAGGATTCTAAGGAAGAAAAATAAATGGTTAGTTTCCTCCGTGACACACACACACAGCTTGCTTCACTTCTGAATCCTCTCTAAACATCTAAGCTGTGTGGGGTCCTTGGTGCTCTCCGAACTTGATTATCTTAGCTATACATCCTAGCTGTATGGGTGCTTATGATAAAAGGTTTTTTAAAAAGCAGAATACTTTGAATGTGTTAATCAAAACCCCGATGGTTCCCAAAGCATTACATTACACAAGCTCAGCTCTTTGGTGATATTGGAACAGTTAAGCCAATGGCAGCACCAGTACCAGCCCAGACCCATGGCTACATCAAAGAAGCTCAACCAATGTTACCAAGTAAAGCAAGCAGAAAAGCTGGAAGAAAACAAGGAAGAATGGGGAAGAATGATCAGAAGCAAACGGGACAGTATTTATTTCCAGCTCCAGAGATAAGTCTAGTGTTAGGCAAAAAAATATGACTTCTCAATCTCAAGAAGAGCTTGACTTACATGGATCCATGTCAGAGTGCAGGTCTTTCCATGTGGGATGCTCTCTTTCAGCTGCTGTAGGTGCTGCGGTGTGAAGCTTTGACTGAGTATAGGCAACGCCGTAGTCCCATCAGGAAGTTTCTGCACTCGATAAAAGGAGTTGAAAATCCCTTCTTTCTTCAAGAGTTTTCTGTAATGGCAATAAATTCATGAGGATGGCCACAGAAGTCATTGCCTTTGCTACAGAAAAGGTCCCAAATGGAATAGCAGATTGAAATCAGCACCAAAGAGAAAATGAATCTGGCTTCACCAACAAGTGGCCTGGCCTTGAGAATTCATCAAGACTTAACAAGAAATCTATTGATGGCATAGCAACAAAGCAGGAAAGCTGGGCGTGATGGAGGGAGAGATTAGATATAGGTGGGTAGATGAGAGAGAAAGAGAGATATGATTGAAATAGGAAAAGAGAGGGAGAAGATAATTAAATACAGAAAGGATAGAAATAGAAGACAGGCAATTATAGATAACAAATGATAGAGACAGAAGATAATATAGATAGAAGTATATAGAAGTAGAAGATAGACAGTGATAGAAACAGAAGATAGATAGATAGATAGATAGATAGATAGATAGATAGATAGATAGATAGATAGATAGATAGATAGATAGATAGATAGATAGATGATAGATAGATATAGACAGATAAGATAGATATAGAGATACAGAGATAGAGATATAGAGATACATAGATGTCAGACGATGATAGATAGATATAGATGATATATAGGTGAGAGATGAGATGATAGATAGATAGATAGATAGATAGATAGATAGATAGATAGATAGATAGATAGATAGATGATAGATAGATAGATGATATAGATAGATGAGAGATGAGATGAGAGATGATATAGATAAGAGAGAGAGGGAGGGAGAGATATGACAAACAGACGATGACAGATATAGATAGATGATAGATAAGAGAGAGAGATGACAGACACATGACAGATAGATAGTGAGAGATGAGAGACAGAGATATAGACAGATTCAGGGGCCAGGTTGAAACGAACTGGGTATCAGGCGAAGAAGACCTGCCCACATCTAAACCCCAACGCGCTGCCTTCCTACAAATCTGCCCTCACACCTCAAAAGCTGAGCAAACTGAGCCTCGGCAACGAGAGCCGCGGTGCCGGCAGAGGACGAAGCGTCGGGCTCCATCTTCGGCAATCGCCACACAATCAGCGCGGAAACGGAACCCACGTTTGAGCGCCAAGGCTTCCGGGGGGAAGGAGAAAAAGGTGGGACCCAATGAAAACGAAGCTGGCGGCGGCGCCTTTCGGCGACGGACCGGAAGCCGAGGTCGTGAGTTGTTTGGTGGGGGGGGGGGGAAAGCCGCGGTGGGCGGAGAGGAGGAAGATGGCGGGCTTGTCGGTGCGGGACCCCGCGGTGGACCGGTCTCTGCGCTCCGTCTTCGGTGAGGTGCTCTTCCCGCCAGCCTCCCTCTCTCCCCGGGGCGGCAAAGCCTCCTCTCCACGCCGCCTTGGCGCGCCCGTGCCTCGCCGAGGGGGACTACAATCCCCATCACCGCCAGCCGGGCTATCTTATTTAATTTAATTTAATTTTAATTTTATTAAACTTATATACCGCTCTTCTCCCGTAGGACTCAGGGCGGTTCACAAGGTTTTTTTTTAAAACAATGCAACAAGTTACAAAACTTAAAAACAATTAAAATAATTACACTAACCTTGAAATATAATATTGAGGGGCATGGGAGATGTAGTCCCCTCCGTGGGGCCCTGGACTCTCTGGCTAGTTTTGTGGGGGATGCCTGGCTGCCTGGAAGTGCATAAACTCCAGTTCCCATCATTCCCAGGCATTAGCACTTGAAATGTTTTGCACGCTCTTTTTTTGGGGGGGGGGGGGAGAAATGCATGCAACTTTAACATCTCTTCTTAAAATTGCGCTCATCGGTGTATATTTTTAAATCAGCTTTCACATATATTATCTGTCTATGAAATGTATATGTTATGGTCTTCTGTAATTATTGAAGCGAATTGGTCTTAAAACACTTTAAATCTGGGTTGTTGTTTTTTCATTTCTTCTGCATACTGTATAGGCCTGGGCAATGTTGTAATGTTGGCATTTCACTCTTTCTAATGTAAATTGAATCCTCAAAGTCTCTGTAGAGAAATTCCTGTCTTCGACAATATTTTTCCACTTCTACGTAGGTTTTTATAATGCAACGGCATAATTTAGCCACAGTAACAAATGCCACTTTAACTGGACTTGGTATCATGCCTGGGGGTGATGTATTATTGTTTGCCTAGGGGCCCCTGTATTTTATTTTTTTAAAAAAATGTCTGCTGTAAGATTATTTCAGTCTGGGCTGTACCTGAAAAGGTGGCTGCCTAATTGCAAATATGCCCACAGATATTGATGACCTGCTCCTGTCTTTCTCCTGTAGTGGGGAATATCCCTTATGAAGCCACAGAGGAACAGCTAAAAGATATCTTCTCAGAGGTTGGACCTGTTGTCAGTTTCCGGTGAGGCGCTTCCCTTTTAGAATTCCCTGAGAACTGGTTCATTCTTAGGCCTGGAGGATTTAGAAATTGTGCAGAGAAGGGGCAGAAGATGAGGTCTTTATGAAGAATAACCAGAGTGCATGTATTGGACCACAGTTTCCATTCTTGAAATCTTAATTAAAATCATTTAACCAATGAGAAAGGCCTCTGTCTGAGAGCCTAGATCACTCATCCCCAACTTGGCATCCTTCAGATATCTCAGATGGATCATGCTGGAGCCTCCATTACTCTGGAAAACCACTGCAATTGAAAATATACAATATGTTAAAGAGATGGGAGTGCTGGGCTCTCCAAATACAGGTAGCAGTAGTGAATTGCTATTTCCAGTGTCCTTCACCATTAGCTACGCCTCTACAGCAACATCTGGAGAGATCCTGCTCTGGCTTAGAAATAGTTTCCTTTGTGGGATGGGGTCATCAATTAGTTTTAATTCTAATGTTCTCATTAGCAGCACCCCGTCTCCATCTCTCCCTCTCCCTCTCTCTCTCCCACTGCCCCTCTTCCCTCACCCCACCCCCCGGTGTCTCACTTCTCTTCTTGGGCATAACTCTCTTGGTTTTCTCTGGTCTGCCAACCAGATTGGTATATGACAGAGAGACGGGCAAACCAAAAGGCTATGGCTTTTGTGAGTATCAAGATCAAGAAACCGCCCTCAGTGCCATGCGGAATCTCAATGGCCGAGAATTTAGCGGAAGAGCGCTTCGGGTGGACAATGCAGCCAGTGAGAAGAACAAGGAGGAACTGAAGAGTGAGTCTGAAGGCCCATCAGAAGGGTTAGAGAGGGAGGAGTGTGACATTTTACAGCACGGGTGACCTATGACCTCTGGCCCTAAGGTTTCCCTTTATTTCTCTGCTAGGCCTGGGCACTGGTGCTCCCATCATAGAGTCACCCTATGGAGACCCTGTAAACCCTGAAGATGCTCCTGAGTCCATTAGCAGAGCAGTGGCCAGCCTGCCTCCTGAGCAGATGTTTGAACTGATGAAGCAAATGAAGGTTGGAGGGCCAGCCAGCCAGAGATCATGGAGGAGGGGAGGGTTGCTTGATTGTCTTGTTAGTTGCAGGAGAGGGAGGATCCTTTCCTAGAAGCCAGGTTGACCTTGGGTTGCAAGTCAGAAATCTCATGTCTTCTGCCCGTCTATTTAATAGAAGTATTTCCATCTCTTTTTGCAAAGGGGAGGAAATGTAACCTTAAATTAGCAGGTGTTGGAAGTTGGAGAATTCTCTCTCTACAGAAGTAGAGTAGTTAGCTGGAAGTGCAGGGCAACACGTTGGATGCAGGAGAAAAGCATGTGGGAATTGGAAGAAGGAATGAGTCCCATCAGGGGCAGAAAAAGAGCTCATAACTTGAACGGGTTCCTTGCGGAACCAAAGACTGTTTTATACCAGATCAGGTTATTCTCAACCCATTAATACCGATAGGCTTTTGGGTTTCTAGATAAAAAGTATGCTCACCTTGTACCTAATTGGTCTTTTTGGGGGGGGGGGGTTAGGGTTAGGAATCACTTCAGACTTTCTGAAGCAACTTTCCCCAACCTGGGGGCCCGAGGTGGAGGGGTAGGAGGGAGCAGAGATCGCATTGGGGGAAGTTGTTTTTAAAATGGGCATTCTTAACACCTTGTGGTTGCTGAGCATATATCCTACCTGTCCCACGGTGAACGGTTCCTTCTCCCATAGGGAATGCAGTGTGTAAGAAATGGAAGTACTGGAGATATCAGTAGAAATGGCTTTTTTCATATTGAGCTGTGGAGAAAAGCTTCAAAGGTTATTGAAAGATGACAGGTCAGTTGTTCCTCGTGTTCTAGAGTCTCCTCTTTTCCATTTTTTTCCCCAGTTGTGTGTCCAGAACAGTCCTCAGGAAGCACGGAGTATGCTCTTGCAGAATCCTCAGCTCGCCTACGCCTTGCTGCAGGCCCAAGTGGTGATGCGTATTGTTGACCCAGAGATTGCGCTGGTACGTTGGTCACCTTTGCGGTCTTGGGATAAGAGGCAGAGCCACGTGCCTTGAACATATGCCTGTTATCTTGAGAGAGGCGTATTTTATTTTTCTCTCTTCTGTCATCCAGAAAATTCTTCATCGCCAAACCAGCGTCCCATCTCTGATTCCTGGAAATGCACAGCCAGGGCCAGGGCAGGGCCCTGGTCCCGGGCCAGGAGCCGGTCCCGGGCCAGGACCTGGGCCAAATGCTCAGATGAACCAGCCGAACGTCCCTTCTTCTCAGCCACAACCAATTGTAAGCAGCTCTTGTTTTGAGTTGAATCTTTTCCTTCGGTTTGTGTTGCATATCTCTTCGGGTTGAAAGAGCATGTATTAATTTGGGGGTATATTGTGATCTATAGGAACGCGGTGGCTCAGTGGGTTAGGGCGCTGAGCTTGTCGATCAGATGGTCGGCAGTTTGGCGGGTCGAATCCCAAGTGCCGCGTAACAGAGTGAGCGCCTGTTAACTCGTCCCAGCTTCTGCCAACCTAGCAATTCGAAAGCACGTAAAAATGCAAGTAGAAAAATAGGGACCACTACGGTGGGAAGGTAACACCGCTCCGTGCGCCGTTGGCGTCTAGTCATGCCGGCCACATGACCACGGAGACGTCCTCGGACAAGCGCTGGCTCTTCGGCTTTGAAACAGAGATGAGCAGCACCGGCCCCTAGAATCGGAAACGACTAGCACGCATGTGCGGGGGAACCTTTACCTTTATATATTGTGATCTGCAGATATTCGTTGGCCATATCTCTTCTTTCTGTTTTTAGGTATTGCTAAAATTATTTCTAAAGTAGTAAAATGATACAGTAATAACCACCTTATAAAATCAGTAATTATAAAACTACTAGCCCACTAATGGTAAGCAAATTAAAATAGACGGGAAAGCGATGAAATCAATCAGCACATCAGCAACATAATCAGCAAACTAGCTGGATTGCAGTTCCTAAATTCATTCATTTTTAAGGGCCTGCAAGATTTTTTCTCTGGTTTTGCTACAAAAAGCTAAAACGTCCAGAGTTAACTAAGGAATGGATAAAGTCACAGCTGGGCATAGGGTGCCTGGAATTGGGCCCTGCTAGGGAAGGCTGATTATTATTTTAATTTGTTGGATCTTTTCTTTGTGGAAATATTAATGTGAGTTGGTGCCCCAAACTTGTCATTTCTCAAGTGTGTCATTCGGTGAAACTTTGACCAAACTGTACCAAGACAATTATTCTTATATGGTTGGTATCCTGTTAGATAGCAAGGATTTGTAGGATACTGCACAAAAAATATCTCATTAATTACTGACAACTGGCACGTCACAAAGCTGGCGTTATTTCCCTAACCAGGGATTTTGTTAGTTTTTGACGGGTGCAAGGGTCAGTCTCCCATCTGGCGTGTCCAGTTTCAAGTTAGCCAACTCTGCAGAAATCTGTGAAACCTCATTGTGCTTTTTCTTTCTCTGAGTAGGGCGGGATGCATGTCAATGGAGCTGCTCCTCTGATGCAGCCCCCCATGCAAGGAGGAGTACCTGCTCCAGGGCAGATGCCAGCTTCAGTGCCCGGACCTGGCCCTGGGCCCATGGCTCCAGGAGGTGAGTGGGTCAATACGTTGTTCTTTCCTAGCCTATTTCACAGCTCTCGGGGCAGAATCAAGCATGATTGGAGTCAGAACACATTGGCGACATAAAATAAGCAGGAGAAACTTAGCCAAACTCAGTTTAATCCTGCCTACTTGGGAGTTAGCTCTTGAATTCATATTTAGTCATGCTTAAATTTGTATTGAATTGCCCCATTAAACATTTAAAGCTGCAGTCCTATATGCAGTTAATTGGGAGCAAGTCCACCAAATTTCCCTGGGTGTTCATCTAGGTCAGAGGTAGGGAAGCCTGGCTCTTTGATGACTCGTGGATTTCGATATCCAGAATTCCTGAACCAGCCATGCTGACTCAGGAATTCTGGGAGTTGAAGTCCACAAGTCATAAAAGAGGCAAACTTCCCCTACCCCTGACCTAGGTAAACTTTTGTCATTTAAACTAGATAATTTAGACAAGAAGATGGATAATGTATACATGAAGCAATGGATTTATGTTGGATGGCAATTTATTTTTTATATCATTCTGTAAATAATATTTCGGTGAAAACTGCTGGTTAATTTTTTTTCACTCCCAAGTGGCCAATAAGTAAAATTTCCCAAGCAACGGCAGTGTGCCATACCAGTCGTTGATTTGAGCCCCTTGTCTTGAGCGGAAGCAAAGCGAAGTGAGCATCAACAGTTAAACATTAAGTTTTGCTCATCCTTGGTTTCTGAGGCCCCCTAAGTTGAACACATTTCCTCTTCAATCACAATGATACGAAAATCAGGCCTGTATTGTGTTCTCCCTGTTTGGGCTGCTTTGAACAGTTCCTTTTCAAAAAACATCTAGTTGACATGATGTTATCGCTTCCTTCGATTTGAAAAACGCTTTGGAAATTCTGATCTGGACGATTTAAGCTGGCCAGCTTAGCTCCCAAGCTTTTCCCATTTTCACTAATTCATCTCCCTGAACGTTTCCGCAAATGTTCTCCTGCAGGTAGCATGCCAGGGAGCAGCCCGATGATCTTGGAACGCGGACAAGGTAAACCCACCATTCCCCCTTGGTTGGTTGGAGCACAGATCTCTAGGAGACTGAAATCTTACCAGCTCGGGACAGTGACAGATTTGAATTGAGAGGGGACTCTGTACCGGGAGTTTCCTACAAGCAGGGTGCAATACATTTGCAGCTCTGTAATCCTTTTTATGCAGCCCTGAAGCTCCCTCCGGTTCCGTGTGAGCAGATCAGGATTTCATCCTATTGTGAAGTTGGAAGTGCATGAAAACAGGCAGCATAAGCCCTCTAAATAGAACATGCAGCTTTTTTAAAAAAGAAATCCATATCGGGGAATCCAGCATCCCCCCAGCCCCACCCGTTTGCATGATGCAGCTCCGTCCGCTTTGCATCAGCACACACACACACACACACACACACACACACTTAACCCTCCTAGAAGTGTACTGTGCGTCTCCCGGCTGTCAAAACAATTGCCCGCCACAACGTTTTCCGACTAGCTCGCGGCAATCATGTAGCTCTGCCAGGATTTCTGTAACTCTGTCCCTCCGTTTCTCTTTGCGCTTAGTGGACAGTGAGAGCGATGCTTTCCCCAGTAATGCTCCATCAGGTACTTGCATGCAGAAAACGGGAACGCCACCCTTGGTTGAACTCTCCCAGGCGCCCGCCCCCCCCCCATGGGTTAGTGCTCGAACCGAGTTGCGCCTGCTTTCTTTTGTTTAGCCAGCAGAGGGTGCTGCCGCCCACTTTTTTGAGATGCTTTTCTTGTTTTGTTTTTTGGACTTACATTTTCTTTGCACAAAGAAACGGGGCTTGCTTTGTTCTGGTGATGGAGGCCAAAGAGGTGTATGACTGGAAACATCCCTGCGTGTTATTCTACCTTTTGCATTCAAATGTTACATTACTTCTGCCCACCCCACTCCCCACCATGCTCTCTACATGGGGGCTGCCCTTGAAGTACACCCGGAGGTTTCAGCTGGTGCAAAATGCGGCCGCGCGGGTGCTTATGGGAGTATCTCGATACTCCCATGTTACACCTCTCCTGCGCGAGCTGCATTGGCTTCCGGTTGCCCTCCGGGTGCGATTGAAGGTGCTGGTAATTACCTTTAAAGTCCTACATGGCTTAGGCCCGGGGTACTTGCAAGACCATCTGCTGCCAATGTCAACGTCCCATCGCCCAGTTTGCTCCCACAGAGTTGGCCTCCTCAGGGTTCCGTTGGCCAGGCAATGCCGGCTGGCGACCCCCAGGGGGAGAGCCTTCTCTGTGGGCGCGCCGACCCTCTGGAATGAACTGCCTCCGGAGCTGCGGACGGCCCCTGACCTTCGATCCTTCCGCCGTGACCTGAAGACATGGTTGTTCCAACAAGCGGGCCTGGACTGACCATGGTTTTTAATTTGGTTTTTATTGTGTAAATTGTCCCGTATTTCTTATATTCATTGTTTAATTCTTTTTTAATTTTTCTATTTTATGTCTCTTAATTTTTATTGTTGTGAGCCGCCCTGAGTCCTTAGGGAGAAGGGCGGCATATAAATTTAATAAATTCTAATTCTAATTCTTTTCCCAAAGCCCTTAAAAAACTGCCTTGTTGGGTTAGGCAAAATCCCTTTTTTTTTTAGCCCCAAGCTCTGATCGCTTCCAGGCTGCCAAATGTCCCAGCAGCTTACTAGCTGTGATGTAAATAACTATCAGAAGGTGGTGTGTTTCAGTATATTTATTTTCTTAATTTTCTTTCCAGTCCTATCCCTGGGACAAATTGCAGTATTCTCTTGAATTCATCTGGTTTACCTTAATGACTGGGTGGAAAAGAGAAGCCTTCTTCCCCTCTGTTGTTTTTTTTTTGCTCCTTCTCCTCCAATGTTGCGCTATGCTTTGAGATGCATGTCTGCAGTGTCTCTAAAATTAAAATGGCCAAGTACTTAAAATTGAAAGTACTTTGTTCTTCCAGAAATGGAGACAGATGAGTTCACATTCCCCCTTAGCCTGGCCGTGAATCTTGCAGACATGATTTTGGCTTTCCATACCAGTTTACCATCATGCTACTTGGGCAGCCATAAAAATCAAATCAATCAATAAAAATAAATTTTGCCTAAATTTAGGTCTTTTTTCCCCCCAGTCATTGCTTGGGTTTACGCATTGCATGATGTAGTAACCTGGTTTGTCTAGCTTTGGGTTAGCGGGCTCTAAATTGAATTAGCCTTTGTGGTTAATCATTCATTGTTCATGGCTCAGTGCTTTTAAATAGCAAAAACCTGGACAAAACGAGGGCTTACTGTGATGTGTGAAAGTTGTTGTCAGCCATGCCAGGCGACACTGAATTTCCCCCCTATATCGCTCTTACAAATCAGCTTACAAAGCATTAAAAACCTGGATAATAAGTGCCTTGAAATGTTCTTCCATTGAAACCAGAAATAAAATATTCCCCGGAGATTAAAAGCCATCATGGAACACAGGCAACCTGTTGCTGGGTGGAAGAACTTAATGTCTTAGCTCTAAAAACTGGGAGGCACCTGGACAAAAGTAGACCTGAGTCTCTGGCAGGTTTGCATGTGAGTAGGCCATTGTTGAGATCCCGGTTACTAGATTCTTAAGGGCTTTCTGGGTCAAACCATAATTTTTAATTGTGCCAGAGGACTGATCGTTTCTGTTGGTCTTAAAAGTACCAACAAGCCCTGAATTTCTCCTTTCCTAAAAGAAGAGGATCCGTTAGAAACCCACCCAGCACTTTTCAACAGCAGCTTTTCCCATCCCTCCATCCCTGCTTCCTTAGACTCTACCTGGCAGTCACCTAATACCTCCTATTAGGCCAGGGGTCTCCAGACTTGGCCCCTTTAAGACTTGTGGACTTCAGCTCCCAGAATTCCCCAGCCGACATGGAGAGAGGCGAGCCTTTGAAGGCAGCCCCCTTATACAGCGGTCTAATGCAGGGGTCTCCAAGCATAGCTGGCTGAGGAATTCTGGGAGCTGAAGTCCACAAGTCTTCAAAGTGGCCAAGTTTGGAGACCCCTGTATTAGACCCTGGTGTTAAGGGGTTGCCTTCAAAGGCTCGTGTCTCTCCAGAGAGGTACCACAGGACATGTTCTAGCCGGGCGTGTGCATGCGTGTGGCGGGCGCCTCTCCTGTTGATGTGACGGCTCTTTCTCCCTCTCTTCCTGCTACCCGGCCAGGAAACCTGCAGCTCTCTCCCGTGGGACCTGCCAGGTCTGCCTCTATTGAGCGCGTTCAAGGTACCAGTAGCTGCCATTGGCCTCCTCTTGCTTGTGGCACCCTGCAAAGGAGGGGCAAGGCTCGTGCGCACACCCAAACGTGTATTCCCCCCGCTTAGGTAGAGCTGCAAATGAAGCAGCAGGTGTGGCTTTACGTCTGGGATGAAACAGATGGGAGAATGGCATCTGTAACTCTAACTGTAACTCTAACAATATCTGTATTTGTACATTCTATTATTTATGTCTCTGTTCACCGCCCTGAGTCCTTAGGGAGAAGGGTGGTATACAAATCAAATAAATAAATAAATAAATAAATAAATAAATAAATAAATAAATAAATAAATAAACTATGGAGCAGGGGGAAGTCTCCACCTAGTGCTAGCAGAAAGAGGGGTGGCGTCCGATGAATATTTTGTGCTGACCTATCATTAGGGTACCAAACTCTTTTGAAACCATCCTAAGTATTCTTCACATAGTTTGTGCATCTTTCTTTCTTCTTCAACCGTGCTCTCTCCTTCTCTCCCCTTTGCTCTTGATCTCCCCATCCCCGTTAGCAATAAGCTGGTTGGTCTCCCCATCCTTGTTACCCGCTGAGATGTTTCTCAATCTTGGCAACTTTTAAGACGCGTGGACTTCCATCTCCCAGAATTCCCTACACAGCATGAGTTAAAGTCTGCACATCTTTAAAATTGCCGAGTTTTAAGAAGCACGGATTTAGATTAGAAGCTCCTCCGGGAGGGGGGTTTCCACGTGTGTTTTCTTTTATTAATTGGATTACACTTCGCCAGCGTCTCAGCACTTCGGTAGAAATAATGCGAGGCTGGAGTACACGATCCTTGAATTTACTTGGAATGATTTTTTTATTGACTGAACAGGAGTTATCTTAAGGGTCAAGCGAAGAAGCGTACACAGGTGTACGTGCCATTTAAAACGCATGGGAGCAGGAGCTTGATCCCTTTTAATTGGGCACGTGAATACATTATAATAAGTGCCGGGAGGAACTAATTAAAATCTTTTGCCCTTGTGTTCAGAACAGATAGGATTGTATCAAAACAAGCTGGACCTTTTACGAGCGTGTGAAGCGTGCTTGTCCCGAGTCTGCTCCTCCTCGACAAGGCAGAATATGTGTGATTAGGGAAGAGAGCGCGGGCACAAGGTAGTCTGTATGGAGGCAATTCATAACCTCCGCAGGCCTTCAGCCTACGGCAGGCTTCCTCCTAGCTAAAGAGTACATGAAGGAGAAGCGCCTCAGTTCAAAAACTGCCGAACCATACGATTTATACACGGTTTCTCTTCCTGACCCTCAAAGCCCTCTTTCTGCTTCCTCGACAGTGCCTATGCCAGACCCACGAGCCCCTATGCACCGGGGGCCAATGCCAGCTAGTGGGCCACCCCCCCGAGGCCTTCTGGGAGATGCCCCCAATGACCCGCGGGGAGGCACGTTGCTGTCGGTCACTGGAGACGTGGAGCCCAGGTAGGCAGGTGGGAACGGAGGCTGTATGTAGGGGGTCCTCTTCCAAGGGACGCGGTGGCTCAGTGGGTTAGGACGCTAAGCTTGTCGATCAGATGGTCGGCAGTTTGGTGGGTCGAATCCCGAGTGCCGCGTAACAGTGAGTGCCTGTTACTCGTCCCAGCTTCTGCCAACCTAGCAGTTCGAAAGCACGTAAAAATGCAAGTAGAAAAATAGGGAACACTACGGTGGGAAGGTAAGAGCGCTCCGTGCGCCTTTGGCGTCTAGTCATGCCGGCCACATGACCACGGAGACGTCCTTGGACAAGCGCTGGCTCTTCGGCTTTGAAACTGAGATGAGCACCGGCCCCTAGAGTCGGAAACGACTAGCACGCATGTGCGGGGGAACCTTTACCTTCCAAGGGACCGGAAAGCAGGCTGGTTTCAGCAACGGGAGAATTAGGGGTTGCAAGCAAAGCAGTCTTTGTTTCCATTAAACAACAAACAACACCCACCCCCCCCCCCCCCGTTTGACTGTAGAGAGCAAACCGGAGCTTGGTTCCAATTCTTTGCATCCCTCCTGCAACCTTGTACTTACTCAGGAGTTCCTGCAGGCAGCAGTCTCTTCTGTAGACTCATACTGACTGTTCTTGCACCATAAAACGGAGCCCCGTTTGCGTCCTAACTTGGTTCATCGAACAAGCCAGAATCAGGCTTGGGTTACCGATCAAACAGAGCCCCTTTATTTACTGAGGTGAGAGCTTCTCCAGAGCTTTAACCCGGTGCCTGATGTCTCCTTTCTTCCCTCCTCGCCTTTTCCGCAGAGGTTACCTCGGGCCACCGCACCAGGGGCCACCAATGCACCACATGCCCGCACACGACAGTCGTGGGCTGCCCCCCCATGAAATGAGAGGCGGACCAATGGGAGAGCCACGCCCCCTGATGGGAGAACCGCGCGGGCCCTTGATGGATGGCCGAGGTAAAAGGGAGGTGGGCAGCACGAAGGTGTTGATGCAGGCGGAACCTGTCCCAACCCATTCAGTAGGACAGGAGAAGAATGATGAGGTCAAGATTCTGGATGATGTAGGAAGACTTTTCGGAGCCTGTGGCCTTACAGACGTTGCCGAGTGGTCATTCCAAGCTGCACAGTCAGTAGTGGCAACGTTTGGCCCACAGATTTCCACCGCGTTGTTCTAGCACAGAGGTTTCCAGCCTTGGCCACTTTAAGCTTGGCTGGCTGAGGAATTCTGGGAGTTGAAGTCCACAAGTCTTTAAAGTGGCCAAGGTGGGAGACCTCTCTTCTAGCAGATGCAAAAATATATAAGCAGTTCATCCAACTCAACTGTACCATCGTAAGCTGAAACAAAAGGCAGGGTTGGATGGTCAGAACAAAAACCTGGTTTTACAGCTGCAGGCCTTATTCCCAATGCGATGGGGCTGCAAGCCTTTTGAAACTCCTGCCTGGCTCTGCTGGAGCGGGGAGCTCCTAGTTGTTGCCTCTTGACGTGTACAGTCGAACTTGTGTAAGAAACACCTCCCTTCTTTTATGTAGGTGGAAGAGACCCGAGGGGCATGGAGCCCAGGGTGATGGATGGCCGGGGCATGGAGCCGAGAGGCATGGAACCCAGAGTGATGGATGCGAGGGGCATGGAACCTAGAGGCATGGAGCCCAGAGGCATGGAGCCCAGAGTGATGGATGGCCGGGGCATGGAGCCCAGAGGCATGGAGCCCAGAGTGATGGATGCGAGGGGCATGGAGCCCAGAGGCATGGAAGCCAGAGTCCTGGATGGAAGAGGCATAGAACCTCGTGGGATGGAACCCCCCAGGGGCATGGAACCCCCCAGGGGGATGGAGCCCCCCAGGGGGATGGAGCCCCCCAGAGGCATGGAGCCCCCCAGGGGCATGGAGCCCCCTCGGGGCATGGAGCCCCCTAGAGGCATGGAACCCCCTAGAGGCATGGAACCCCCTCGGGGCATGGAGCCCAGGGGCCCTGGAATGGAGCCTAGGGGCCCCGGTCCGAACCCCAGGGGTCCAATGACTGGCGCGATTCAAGGTCCAGGGCCTCTTAATATGGGAGCAGCCGGCCCACAAGGCCCTCGGCAGGTAGGTGGAGGCCACACCTGAGACAAACACTCGATGCTTGGAGAGTTTCTCTCCCCACCCCCGCTCCATTGTGCCAACCTTTTCAGGGCGCCTTCTTCTTAAAGCAGACAGGACGATTGCATGCCAGCTGCATTAGGACTGGGGGGGGAGAATGGCCTTCCAAAGGTGTATGAATCGGGCAGGGCAACCCGTAGACCAAGCCTTTAAATAAAGAGCCGTTTGCAGAAATAATGCGGCTGGCTCCATGAACGTTTCTCCTGATAAATCGACAAAGCTTTTTGTTGTCGTTAAAAAAAAAAATCATCCCCCCACCCCGAGTCATGGACTAGAAAAATCCATCTCTTGGCCAAAAGGACGATGGCAAAAGCTTTCTTTTGAAATCTGTGGTCCGAAATTAAAATTTGCTGGGTCAGGAGGTCGGGTCTTCACGTTATTCTCTTGTCAATAGATTTGCGCACACCTCCATTATCCCCCCTTCTCCCTCCCTCCCTCCCCTTGTTTCTTGTTCAGAGATAATTACTCTTTTCTCAGATTGTCAGTTCCACTTTGGCTTGGCAGGGCAGTAAATCTGAATATATTCTGTCCTCAGGTTTCTAACATGCCAGGGACAGCAATGCAGGCTGGAGCCATGGCAGGCACAGCCGTGCAGCCTGCAGCCCAGCCCGGAGGTTTCAGCCCTGGGCAAAACCAAGTCACACCCCAGGATCATGAAAAGGTAAAGAATATATATATATATATATATATATAGGCCTTGATTTAATAAAAAGACAGTGGGTTTTTCCCCCCCTCCCCTTTGATTTCCCCATGGCAGCTTTCGATCCTTTAATGTGAGCCAATGGAGGAAAGCGCAGCTGAATTCCTACTTCTAACCTTTTAAAGACTCCACCTGAACATTTTTTTAAATGGGTTTTAGACCAGAACTACTCTGTTTGGCTCCCCTGAGATTGGATGAAGCTTTCTGCACGTTGCTTTTATTCCTTCGTTTGGGTGGTGTTCACTGTTCGTTTCTGGGCTCTTAGCCACCTCCAGGACAGGAGCAAAGGAAGGGTTTGAATTTGTACCCAAAAGAGGCTGTAAAGAATCCTTTCTCCTCTCCTCTGACTCTCGCTCAGAGTTCAGGGGCTCCCGAGAGATTTGATGCCCATTTCAAACCTGGTCCTTAATGTGTTTTAGAAATGCCAGTTAACCCGAGCTATGATTCTTTTTTTTTTCTTTTTTTTTTTTACGCTGCCTATTAACAATCCATCGAGTATAAATAGGGCATGTTGTCTTATTTTCTTCTGTAAGAGCTTGGTCCAGAGTAGAGGGAGACCATCAGCTAGATTTATGGAAGAATTCTCCCCAATCCCGAATGGAGAGAGATCTTAAACCTACGCCGGACAAGCACAGTCTTATCAAGGCTTCCTTTGCCCTCCCCTCCTGCATCATTTTTCCTCTCTTTTTTTTTCCACTTCTCCACAGGCAGCCCTCATTATGCAAGTCCTCCAGCTGACGGCGGACCAGATCGCCATGCTGCCTCCCGAACAAAGGCAGAGCATCCTCATTCTGAAGGAGCAGATACAGAAATCCACTGGCGCCCCGTGAACCACATTCCTTGGGTAAAAATGGGTCTTTCAGCAAGGCAGGAGCAGCGGGGGAAGCCGCGCCGGTTTCTGCAAGACAGCACAAAATCTTCAGCGATCGTGCAAATGCCCTTCACGAGCAGTCTTCAGCCTTGAGGGAAACCCTTTCTGTTCTAGCTCTGGCTTGGTTTTTAACTTCTGAGCCCGCCTTTTAGCCCTTGCAGGAGCAGGTTTTTTTTATATATATAATAAAGGGTGAAAGGCCGAAGAATTTTTCTGTAGCCTGCCCTGTGTTGAAATTTTACCCTCCATAAGCTTTGCGTCCGGTTTCTTTTTACGCTCCTCATTATTTCAGTGAAGTATCAATGCCACCTGTCCGTCCTCCCGTACATTTCAGATTTCTATAAATCTGGGTCACACGGCGTTCTATTAATTATAAATGATTACAAAACGACGCCGTTCCTCAATAAAACACTTGAAAAGCTAAGGACATCCCATGTTAATTAATAAAAGGGAAAACTACTGTACAGGCCTGGTGTGTTTTAAGCACTGGAAATTCTGGCAGGAAAATAAAATCTCTCTAGAGTGCTAGGTTTTGTTACGTTTTCTTACACGTGTTCCATTTTTGTAGATTAATTATAATATTAGTACACCCACATGCTTAATATTCTACCTCATTCTACCATGCAGATTTAATTTTCACTGCTTGTTGTCTTTTTTTTTTCCTATTAGGTTGAAATGTCCTCTTTATTTTCTGCTGAGGAGAAGACTGGGGTATTGCCGCTTTTCTTAACGCTGTCCTTTTTATTCTTAACAGGCTTAGAAATCCTTTGAACGAAATTCAGCCCTGGCTGGAAATGACACTGAAGGCAGCTCACAGACCCTTCCCTCGTCTGATCCAAATCAGAAAGGAGAAGGGGGGGGGGGTTCTTGTTCCCGCCCCCTCGTTGTTTCCATTCTTCTCTCTCAAAATAAAACTACGTTCTACAGTTGGAACACATTTGCCTGCGTATTGTGCGAGGCCTTCTTTGCTTCCATAGTATTTTTTACAACCACACCCAGTTCTCCTTAAGCAGCATATAAGAAGTTGGATTCAGATTGCTGGGTTGCTTGGGAAAAAGAACGTAATTGGAGGGGGGGGGGAACCATGATGGAAGGGGGCTGCTAAAATCTAACATCGTCAAAGGGATGGTTTCAATTACCCTGATTCCAAAGGAATCAGAATTGGCTGCTCGTGCAAACCAGCAGCAGTTGAAACCGCCAGTAAGCAAATCAAGATTATAGCTCCGCTGATGTAGCATTCTAATACAGGAAAGAGGAACATTTTAACGGAAACCTTATCCTGACTCTGCACCGTTCAAAGCCTGCTCAGACTACATTACAACCCATTAACATTAGCCTTGGAATAATCCCTTATCGGATGGCTGTTTATGTGCCTGTCGTGTTGCACCCTTGTAATTTCCCACCCACAAGAGTAATCAATTCACAGCACTCCGAGCAAGCTGATTGCTTGAATATTGTCTGCAGCACTTGCAAAAAAAATAAGGGCAACATCTGGGAAATGTTGGCTCTCTGGCTGAATAGAAGATTTGAGTTGATTATAGCTCTGGAGATGTGACATCAGCACAGATTTATGAACATAGTGGTCAAAATAATGGTGGGCGTTTGCCAGATGAAGCAAAAATCAAATGTTTGAGCGTACCATTCTTTCACTGCAGCTTTGGGAAGGACCGTGTTTCGTAGGCTCGGTTATTTGAGCATTTTTGTCCCCAAATTGCCTGCCATCGGTACAAAAAAGTCACCAGCTTGCACTTTTTGCCAGAGAGCAGTTTAAAAAAATAATAATTGTAAGTTGATGTTGATCCTGATACCACAATTCCACGAAAGAGAGAACCTGGTTTTATCGATGTAATCGGAAGGTGCCGATTTATTAGTCTCAATTAGCTCCAGCATTATTATTTTTTTTAAGTTCACATTTTGGCTAGTTAAGTTTTAAAAAAATAAAACAGAAAAAAGTTACACCAGCAATACGCAAACCTGAAAGCAGTGCACGCACCACCTGTTAAAAGTTGCAAACTCTGGTCTGGCAGTCATTTAGTCCAGTGAAGCGTTTTAATAGTTTCCCCCTTCTGACTCAGGCCCAGCGGATTCAAAAGTTCTCTTGGTTGAAGTAAAACTGGACATTTCTGGGATCCAGACTAGAGTGCTGACTGCAGTACTTTCTCAGAGTTTTTGCCAGCTGCGCTGGTCCACACAAGAACACACCCACAACAGACCTAGAATAAAAAATAAGCATAAATCAGTTGGCATGAACGTTCCTAGGAACTGCCTCTAGACTAGCCTTTGGAAGCAATATTAACTGGTTTGACCATTATTTTATTAAGGGCTAGGAACAAAATGGCACCCTGTGGTTAGGGGAGAGATTTAAACATTGGCTGGTGAACCAAGCAATGTAGGTGGGTTTGCTTTTAGGTAATGGGCAAATTGGGTGAGTGAATAATCCATGGTTTCTATAGGTCAATGAAGGGATATTTTTTTCTGTTTGTTTACAGATTGCAGCTACGGCTTAGTGTAATGTGCAGGCACCGACAATGAGTTGGTTTATGACTTCATGGCTTGTTGATAGCCTACTTTTGCGTCCACCTAACTTACAAAACACAGAACTACAACGTAAAGACAAAGGAGAGACTAGGAATTGAACAGACAAGCCACCATTTTTCAAGACTGGCTCTGGCTTGTTCAAGAAAGCATTGATAACACAAGTATTTATAAAAAACATAAGATGGCAAGAATTATATACATTCCTTCTTTATCACAAAAGAGAGAACATGTCTTAAAATGTTAGCTTATGCGGCAAATGTATCTGGAACTGAATAAGGCATGCATTCTTTAAACTTGGTAGACATGCAAATATAATAAAAGATTAACCGGATAAATGTTTGATCCATCACACAAAAAATTTAATATGGAGCTGTCCAGGGTACTGATTCCCTGTCCACAATGTCCTGGAGAGGAGACCATAGCTCAGCGATAGAGCATCTGGTCATTCAATTCCAGGCATCAGAACTGCATTTCCAGTTTTCCAAATTCAGGTAGCCAATGATGGGGAAGTTTTCTTTCTTCCAGAAATTCTGAAAAATCGTTGCTGTTTAGAGGAACTGCTACTGGAAAAGAGCTTTACCTGGTTTCAAAGCTATTTCTTACCTGGGGTGTGTGGCTGCCACTGTTGAAAATTCATTATTCCACATGGGTCTCCCAAAAGAGGTTTTTTGCTTCAGGCCTGTCACCATGTCAGTGGACTTCTGAAAATGGAGCGCTGCATGGCCAACCTAGTTTCCCAACGAAGAAAAGGTGGCCAAAGTCAAAATTGCACAGCAGTCCCAACAACCTCCTCAACTGTTTGTTAAAACACATCTTCCAGGTCTTGGAATGAGTCAAGGTGTTCTCTACCATTCATGGGAATATAACCTAATTAATGAACCTCTACATATAAACACGTAGCCAAGCAAACCGGCTAAGCGGCAAGTTTTACACAAACGTAAACTCTTTTCATTTGTTTCATTGTGGTTTGCTAAATAAGCAACTCGCTGTCTTTGTTCAATAAGCTATACATCCTGGTTAATAAAAGAAAATTGGCTGACTTAGCCAGCAAAGATAATGGAGGGAGCTGGACTCACTTAATAACCATGCTGAAAAAGGTTGTAAAATTGAACACGGCTCACTTATCAACTTCCATGCTTAGCAATGGATATTCTGGTCCCATTTGTGGTTTTAAGTGGAGGACTATCGGTACTTTATTTGTATGCCGGCCCTTCCTGAAGGTTATTTCTAAGAACATCTCGGAGGCTCCTTCAGAGAGACCTAGAACCTAGAGAACATCGTAGGATAGGCCTTCTCAGTGGTAAAGCCTCATATATGAATTCCCTTTCTCAGAAGTCTTGGCTGGATTCCTTTTAGAAGTCAAATATGTGCCTTTTCACCTCCAGTTTTATCTTTATCTTATCTTTAAGACGGTTCTATAACTCTTTGAGCTGTAAAAACAACATCTGACTTGCCTGGTAAAACAACTGAACAAACTAACATTGAACAATGTCTTTTGTTCTGGATTTCCGGCTCAGACAGAAGACTATGAAATGCAGATGACTTCCATCAAAGTGCCAAGTGATAAGTCAAGAAGCTCAATCTTCAAAGAACATGAAGGTTCATTAAGATTCGCCCTCCAGCTCACCATGCTTCTGTTCCAGCCAGTGAGGTAGAGATGGTAGCTTAGGAAATCTGCTCTACCAGATCCCTCCATCTCTTGCTCCAAGGAGGAAAGGAGCTGTTTGAACCAGGCAAATGCTCCTGTTTCTCGGCAAATCCAGTAGAAGTAAATCTTGAAGCCCACAAGAGAAAGAAAAGAAAAGAAAAAAGATGGAAATGACAACATGCTTTAAAATGCCAGTTTTCACCCTCTAAGTCAGAATGCCCTGCTGACATATGGTCTTTCCTTTCGTTTTTTCAAGACAAAGTTGAAAGATGTTGAGATCAGAGAGAAGTACAACTTTGGGGGGGCACACAGCATGTTTGCCCTTCTTGCTGCATGGGTTTCCCTTTTTATGTTGACCATCAAACCCCAAAGAAACTCAGTTTTCACAGCGCTCTAAGCCTCAAAGAAACTCAATGAAAGCTCCTCAACTTTGGCATGTAGAAAGTGCATAACCCAATAAGTGTTCAACTGAAATCCATAAGCCGGGTTGTGTGAACCCAGTGCTAGTAAATTCTAAAATTTGGATGGAAGGCAATCTTGGTGGAGTAATAGAGAAGATGTTTGCATCGGGTCTTTTAGTCTTTATTTCATTAAGGTTAACTGCTTTTCTAGTTTATCTTTTATTATTATTATTTTGTAAGCCTTTCAGAGTCACACTAGTAGCGCGATGGGTAGCATATACATTTAATAAATAAATCAACAAATGCTGCAAATTCCACTTTCAGTCTCCGGCAAGTTAAGACTGGGAAAATTCCTGATCATGGAGAATTTTTGACAGTCTAGATAGAAGAGCCCAATGTCTAACTCTGTCTTCATCGTTCTGTAGAAATAAGATGTGCTGATTCTAGCCCAAGGGTAGGCAACATTGGCTCTTTTATGACTCGTGGACTTCAACTCCCAGAATCCTTGAGCCAGCCACGCTGAGGGGAAAGGAAGAGGTTTCCAAGCTGAGCCATGCTGGCTCAGGAATTCTGGGAGTTGAAGTCCACGAGTCATAAAAGAGCCAAGGTTGCCTACCCCTGGCCTAGACCTAGGCCGCTTTGTGACTCGTGGATTTCAACTCCCAGAATCTTTAAGCCAGCCACGCTGAGGGGGAAGGAAGAGGTTTCCAAGCTGAGCCATGCTGGCTCAGGAATTCTGGGAGTTGAAGTCCATGAGTCATAAAAGAGCCAAGGTTGCCTACCCCTGTATATAGCCTAAGCCTGCAAGAAATTCAAGAACTGTTTTATGACTGTACCTTACAGACTTCTTGTAAACAGGTTGAAGAGAAGCGAACTGAGTTTACCTTTCTGGTTTGAAGATCCTGGTCACCATGTTGGAACTTGTACCAGATGGATTTCAGTACTGAAGCAAAGGGAGTCACCCCAATCCCAGCTCCCACCAACATGGACACCTCATACTGGAAGACATCCTCACTGGCTGTGCCAAAAGGGCCATCCACCATAATCCTGAAAAGATGAGAAAACAGTATTTATTTAGGGTTTTTCCCTGCTCTCATAGATTACAAAAAGCCAAGCTGATGCCAGCCATGCTATAAAACATCCAGAAGAGCTTACTTCCACAAATTGGACCAGCTGGGACTTTTCAAATATATTTTAATGTTTTTGACCAAACAATATTATTAATTCTTTAATAATGAGATATTTCTTGAAATGAAATATTAACTGTGATACATCATACATTTGCAAGCTGATCCCATAGGGACATTCATGAAATTAAGGTGAGGCCAGCCACAGCTACTCCTGCTGCCATCTCTGCTCACCTGGGCATTGGTGAGCTTGGCTGCTGCAAGGTGTCAGTCAAGGCCTCCGTCCAGTCACCTGCTACCCGAATGTGGACAGAGAAGAAGTTTTCCTCTGGGGCAGAGGTGAGAGTGAATGGATGCCACTCTAGATAGGAGATGGCGGGGCAGTTGAGGAACACGTACTGTCCGATTTCCATGCTGAAACCTGTCTTGCACATCTGAATTTCCAGTACTCTGGAGGGATGCAAGATGACCTGGAGACAAGATTTCCAAAGTGAGCAAACCCTAACCCTTCCCCCAGTGGGGATGCGGTGAATTCCACTCTCCATATACGGTGTCCTCTCCCCATCCTGTGTAGACCTGCAAAGAAGAGAGATTGATCCCTTCTCGACTCTTCTCTGATGCTGCAACACAGGCCTGCCTCCTCCTGGAGACTGGACAGAGTAATTCTCCCATTAGTCCCTCAGTGACATCCCATGGCTGGGTTTAAAAAAACCTGGCTCTCCCCAACATCCTTTCAACACCTTAATCAACGCCATGACATTGGATGTAAAGAGTCAAGGAAGGTGACCTTGCCAGAAGTAGGCAGGATCCACTGCTTAGGCAGAAAGAGGCTAAAGCAGTTCTTAAGCCCAGGTCACCCCCAGTTAATGTTTGAAAGCAACTCAGACAGACACCTCCTATTTCACGGAATGAGAAGGAGGGGAAATAAAGTGCAATCAGGGTGCCGGATTTTGTTTTTCTATCCAGTCTTAGTCAAAAACATTTTAGCCATTGCCTGCAATTAGTGCAGGCTCAAGGTTGACTCAGCCTTCCATCCTTCCGAGGTAGGTAAAATGAGGACCCAGATTGTTGGGGGCAATAAGCTGACTTTGTAATAATGCCGCTTTGGGGGGGGGAGCGAAAGCCCTAATAAGCAGGCATATACATAGAATGAAGGCTACTGCTAAGCACATTTGATTTGTGCTTCTTAGATTGTAAGCCGCCCTGAGTCTTCGGAGAAGGGCAGGATATAAATGGGATTAAAATTAAAAAAATAAAAAATAAAAATAAATTTTAGATCTCAGTGTGTCTGTCTGTCTGTCTGTCTGTCTGTCTGTCTGTCTGTCTCTCTCTCTCTCTCTCTCTCTCTCTCTCTCTCTCTCTCCCTTAATTGTATTTAGGACAAAGCTGGTGAGAAGATTTGGAGACAGACCTACCTTTGTAATAACCACTTTCTGGCAAGAACGCCAAATCCTTAGCGCTCGCTCAAACGCATAGAGAATAATAGGTGCCAGCACCCACTTCCAGGACTGAAAAGAAAGAACCAAGTAAAGAACAATAAGAAAGACCATCCTGCAGGAAAGCGAGACTTTTCCTGACCTTTCTCTCTCCAGAATTCCACATACTGTAATTCCTTATGCTGAATTCATGCATTATGTTAAACCACAGCTTGCTTTTGACCATAATTGCCTGGGTTTGCCCAACCTACTGAGTCACAAACCACGATTTTACAACTCATCAAGCCCCAATCAAGCTATAGCTACGTTTAGTGTAATAGGAAGTCCAGCTTTGGGGATGGGGATGGGTGGATGAAATTTCAGTTAACCTCCAGCCCAAATGAGGTTGATGCCCGGCTTTGGCCTCTGACTCAACCAACCCAAAGCAAAAATTCTCACGGGGTCTTCTTTCATGGGATAGGGATAGGATTACAAAAATTTCCAGAAACTGAAGCACGCCCATTTTAGGACTCATTTCTCTTTCACTACATTAGAGTAGAGAGCTTTTTCCATTTCTCTCGAATCATGGCTATCCCGTGACCAAGAGAGGGGCAGGTTTTTTCCCAGGATAAGGTGGTTGCATACAAAACTATCTCCTGAATCCTTCTCAGGTGCTGCACTCAGGCCCGAAATCAAAAATGACATCGGGTGATTCTTCCAAGCTGAGGTTGTTATTGTTTCATACCCATAGACAGAATCCCGCCAGACTAAAGACTTCTATCTGCATTTACGATATACTCTGGGAACTATTAAGGGAGGGCTGCCTTCACCCTCTTTCTCTCACACACTCCTCTAGAATGCACACCTCCCTCCTGGCAATCCACCTCCTCACTAACTTTCATCGCAGCACAGACTAACACCAAGGATGTGCTCACCTCAGCCGGAATACTCCCAAACTCCGGCACTTCACAATAGGGATGGCTGCTGTTGGGGCCCCACTGGGTAGGGTGAGGTGCACACTGTTGGGGGTTATTCTTCATCAGGCTTTCGGCTGTTTGCCCACGAACAAGACCTCTGTGGACACAAAAGGGCACCCTCTAAATTGTCGCCTTTCCCAGGAGAAATCCCAAAAGGGATTCAGTGGCTAAAGAGTGGGAGAAAGTGGCTTGCTGTGACAATACCTCATGCTCACCCTTACCCTGTAAAAGAGAAGGCGGAGGGCAGAGTTAAACAAGTCCTCAGCCTAGAATCGTTACATTCCCACAAACAGTCTAAGTCAGGGGTGTCAAACTCGCAACGTCACATGATGTGTCACGATGTATCGCAACTTTTTTTTTATTCCCAGCAATGGGGGGGTGCGGTTTCGCCAAGACACATCTGGCCCACGGGCCGGCAGTTTGACACCCCTGGACTAAGTCCAACCCTTCTTGAATGCCATGGGCCCTTATCTGGCATCAGTTTAGTGTTGAATTTTCCTTGACTACATTCTTTATGCTTGAGCACTAAATCTTCTGAAGTGCTACTTAACATATGATCTGATCCTTTGTCCTTGACACACCTCTCCCTCTTGTTCTGTATTTTTTTCCCCCTAAGAGATACTGGAGCTGAGACTTCCAGAAGTTTCTAAAAGCCCACAATCCTTCATTCATTGCTCTTTGGGGTGGGAGGAATTCCACATACAATTACTGGCTATGTCACATATTTACATTGGCTGCTTATATTGCGGTGAAACTGTTGCATGCGTTGTTCTGAATGATGTGTCACAGGCAAGTATCAGCTTAACCAAACACAGCTTTCAAAACGCCGATATCTGTAATCATTCAAGAACCGAATGTATTTTGCAGCTGTTTATTAATGCCACATTTAGCTTCAGATATAACATTTAAACACCAACATTAACATTTTAGAAACCATGGCTCCTATTAATGTAAACGTCTTTGTTTTTAAGGATTTAGCTAAAGATCAGATATTTAATAATCCTCAGTCAACACTGTATAAATACCACGGGATTCAAACAAGACCATGCTTTTGTAATAATTTTAAAATTATTATATAATAAAAATATTGCGTAACTATAAAATAAAACGAAGGTGAAAAAAGAAGAAGCCTAACAAAAGGAAAAGGGGGCCAGGTTGTTCACCAGAGCGCCAGAGGGAAGGACGAGAAACAATGGTTGGAAACTGACCAAAGACAGAAGCAACCTGGAATTAAGGAGAAACTTCCTGACAGCGAGGACAATCAACTAGTGGAACAACCTGCCTCCAGAAATCGTGGGTGCTCCATCACCGGAGATTTTCAAGAAGAGACTGGACAATCACTTGTCTGAGATGATATAGGTTCTCTTGCTTGAGCAGGGGGCTGGACTAGAAGACCTCCAAGGTCCCTTCCAACTCTATTCCATTCCATTCCATTCCATTCTCTCTTCTCACCCAGTTAAAAAAGAGCCAGGTGCATCAGAATTAACCCATCTTACTAATTCATCTTTATATCTCTTTTCTGTTTTTCTTCTACACTCTTAGCTTTTGCTTTTTTTCTCTCTCCCTTTCCCTTTCTTCTTTTTTTCTTCCCCTTTAATTTTTCTTAGCTCTTTTATTAAAGTTGCTAAAATTTTCAATCAAAATTGTGTGTGTGTGTGTGTGTGTGTGTGTGTGTATACATACATACAGGGCTTTTTTTCTCACAGAACGCTCAGAACGGAGTTCCGGCACCTTTTTTGGATGGAACCTTGTAGGGTAGGCAAGGCTGGTTGTATGACATATGTGAGTTCCGGCACCTTTTTCTTTTACAAAAAAAGCACTGCATACATATATGTATTTGTTTGTATAAATAATTAACTCATCTTGTGTGTGTTTCTCTCGCTCTGTGTGTGTGTGTGTGTGTGTGGAATTAGCCCATCCTGCTATCTGTTAAAAGCATTGGTGTCTTACGCGATGCCATGGATGACGAGGCCAGCAAAATAGATGACAAAAAGATGATGGGTATACCAGAAGACTTCAAAATAGCTTCTTCGGATTTGTTCCATGGAAGAAGTGATCATGAGAATGAGTGCCAAAGTGATGATCACACCCGTCAGGCCAGGAATGGTGGTGAAGGCTACGAATAAAGGAATCTGCAAGAGCCAGCAAGGTGACGTTACACAAAGGCATAATAGATCATTGTCCCCAGGGTGTATTCCACAACCTAGGATCCTTCCAACATAGGGAATTTCAATCCTATAATATTTAGGAAACCTGGCCCATATAACAAAATTGTAACAGAATAAAATCGAACATCCTTAAAAATCATCGCTGAAACACAGCAGGTCCATTTTTAACCATATCCAAGGCAGCTCACCAAAAAATTTAAAACAAGACTTTAAAACGGCATCTTCTTTTTAAAAAAAATTACTGTTCAGGGCACATATTTAAGACATAAATCTTCGTAAGGTAAAAGAAAATTAGAATATCAACCCAATGTAACCCAGCAAAAGACATGGGAAAAAAACAGACTGCCAAGGAAGTTGGGTGTCAAACAAGTCTCATGTTTTTTAATCCAGGTTAAAAAAGCACAGATAATCCTACTAAATTCCACGGCCAACATTACAGATAAAATCAAGAGGTTCCAGTTACCATCATACTTAGTTAGCCAAGAGCTCTCCATCGGTTGTAAGCCCAAGCAATTTTATTTTTAGAAGTAAATTGCTGATTCAGTGACACACTTACGGTAGAGTTGGAACGGATAGGATTTAACCACATACTCTCCGTCTTATGCAGGTGGGATAAGATGGAAGGCAAGCTGTGATCGTTTTTTTGCTGAGCGTCAATGTACCACTCAATGTTGCACAAGTGAGCAATGATGTGAATCGCTTGAAGAGAGCACAAGGTAAACCATGTATTGAATCAGAAACAAACAAAAAAAAAACCCACCACCACAGACTGTGGATTGACTGCAAAACCTCTTAAGAACCCACATATTTAAATCATAATGTAGAATTATTTGAACTAAGACTTGAAAGTGCACAAGTGAAAATGTTCAAGTCCTGTTAGTTCTGAAAAGGAAATGACAGTGAGTAATACTGGGTTTTGAGTACAAAGGGGCACTCAGAAGTGGAACAAAACTCTGACTGAATCTGAAGCAGAACATCCAGATTCAGTCACGGTTTCGTTCCGTACAGCATTAACTTTGTGAACTCTAAAGCTTCCTCCTTCCGTTATGTATTCAAGATGGACAGTGATTGATATTTATATGTTACTCATATGTAAGGGTGTAGGTCTATACATATGTTGTATATGGTATGTTTAAATGTGTGTGATGTATGTGTAGACTTTGAGAGCATGCAACTAAATTTCATTTTTAATGTGTGCCATTGTCCCCACAGTAAAAAAATGACAATAAAGGTTATCTATCTATCTATCTATCTATCTATCTATCTATCTATCTATCTATCTATCTATCTATCTATCTATGTGAAAATGTTCAAATCCTGTTAGTTCTGAAAAGGAAATGACAATGAGTAACACCGAGTTTTGAGTACAAAGGGGCACTCAGAAGTGTAAAAAAAAAAACCCCAAGTTTTCAAATTTGATTTTTAGGAAGTCTCTTTTTTAACGAAGGAAGGCGAATATACGTGTCCCTGGATAATGTTGCAGGATCCAATCTGGGTCGGTCCCCGGGACCCAAGTTTTATTCTTCCAAGCTTTTGGATTTGTGCTGGAGCCCATCTTCAAGAGAACTTCTCTCTGGAACTTCTCTTCTCTCTTTTTAAAGCACCGAGGTGGGACTCAGCCAGCACATTAAGTTGTAACGTGGTTTCCTTTCTGTGGCTTAGTAAGTCGTGTGAACTCTGAACCCAGACATTGTGCAGTAGTTTGCAAATCAGGGTTGATAGGTCAGTGTCTTGGCTGAGCCCAATCAATGGTGATGTTTTCAGTGGACCCACGATTAAGCAAACCGGTGTTCAGCATGTGATGTGAATGCAGAACATACCATAGCCTGCAAATATGTAGTTATGGAGAAAGTGATATTGACACAGGCCTCCGTGCTCATCCCCACGACACCAAAACAATGGAAGATGCACCGTGACATCACAAAGGCCAGCTCCAGTTTTACGCACTTCTGCTCTAAATTTAAGGGCAGAATTTGCACGGCAGCATCATCATATCGCAATTCATTTCTTTTCCACAGAATTCTTTAGAACTTCCCAGGTGTTTCTGTTTACCTGTATGAAGAGCAATCATATAAGCCACCAGTTTATGGAAGGCCAGGTTATGATCCAGCTGCCGCCTCATGGTGCGCCTGCAATACTGAATTGATAAAGCAAAAAGTCAGGAACAGCCAAGCTGTTCAGCTGTAGGAGAATAAAACATGAGGATAGGCCTGCTGGATCAGGGCCAGCCCCATCTAGCCAGCATTCCTGGTCACAGGTTAGACTTCAAGACATATTTCTCTCTCCCATGCCTGTGTTCTGAGACATATTGTGTTGGAAAACTTTTCTAGCTTCCGATAGGAAAGAGAGGGGAAAAGGAACTGAAGGACTACATATAGTCTCTGGGTCCCAGATTGTCTCCTGTAAACAACCACTTCTAAGTGAGTTTCATCCCAGGACTAGGCTCTCTGTGGCCTTTCAGATTTTGCTAAACTGTAGTTCCCAAGATCCCACAAAACAAGTCCCACTGCTTATGGAATGGCGACCAAGAAACCATCTGCGGAGCTGTCCACGGTCAACATTCTAGCCATTTTTCATTCTCTCGTTTATTTCCTTGTCATTTAATTTCGAAATTGAGACGCCCCGCCTTTTTGAAACAGGACCCAGACACAAATGATGCCCTTTGTAATCTTCCACAAAACGTATTTTAGCAACCGGCTGGATTCCCGGTGCCCACCCAACATCCAGGACTTAAGCACGCCACACGGTGAGCCGAAGACCCCCCCTTGGGCTCGGCCCCTTGCTCACCCGACAGGTGCCTCTCACGAAGGAGAGGAGATTCCGGCAAATGGGCAGAAGGATCAACATACTATTGAAGTTCAGGCACTTGGCCGAAGCCCGAGCCCAAGCCAAGGCAGACTGCAAAGGCAAAGAGAAGAGAAGAACATTTTGGCCTCGTTTTATATGCTATAGTAAAGCAGGAATATTGTCAGGCCTAGTCCAAGAATGCCACACAGTAAAACAATGCAGCCAATGTTCAGTTTTTCATTTGTGTACACTACAGAGACAGAATCTTGCCAGACAAAACCTTTACTATTCTGACCCTAACGGATGTACCCTGGGAAATTCTAGGGAATGGCTGTCTTTACTCTCTCTGAGTCGGATCCAGTTCTGGGCTATGTTGTTGTCTTGCCTTCCTCCTTAGAATGTGCTCCTTTCTTCGTCCTCCCTCCTTCCCTCCCTCCCTCCTTCCCTCCTTCCTTCCTTCCTTCCTTCCTTCCTTCCTTCCTTCCTTCCTTCCTTCCTTCCTTCCTTCCTTCCTTCCTTCTTGGGAACTGGCTATGTTACTGTAATCCAGTGCTTCAACCTTTCATCAACATGGGCCCCCTTTAAATACCTTTTGGAGCCATGGACCATGGCCACGGACACACACCCCCCCGACGACGTAACTCAAGATTTAAATCATAACATTTCTTGAAGCCTTTCCAGGCCCCCTGTGACGGCAGGTTGAGAACCATCACATCAACTCCCCCTTCATAGACATTTTGAGGGACAAGCCAAAACTAAAGAATTTAACCCATTTAATACAACTGCAACTGCTATGTTTTACTACTGGGTCGTAAAATGCGGCAAAACTCACTCCACAACTCTCTTGCTTAGCAATGGGAAGTTTGGGCTCAATTGTGGTTGTAAATTGAGGACTACCTGCATACGTCGACATAAATATAAATACAATTTAATCCTGTTAAGAACTATGAGGTGGTTTTTTTTCCAGTTTGGTTAAAGATTCTTTATTTCTACATTACGGAGATCAAAAGCTTATCAAAATGATACTCACCCCAAGAATCTGTCTTGTGTAGTAGTACTGCTCACTTCTTTCAAATATCAGGAAATATGTCACAAAAAGGTATATATTCAATGCTAACCAAGCAGCCTAAGGAAGAACGGGGGGCGGGGGGGAAATGTTTCATGTGTTGAGTTTTACAGTATCAGCCATTTAGTGACAAGGAAGATAATTACATTTAGGAATATTTTGAAATCAGATCATCTATATTAAGCATTATTTGAAAAGACAACATAGTGTGCATGATAACACACCAACTATGAATTGTTTTCTTGCCTGGATTCAGATAGTCACAACTGAGCTAAACAATTTTTAGCATTACCTAGGAAGAGATCTACATATATTAAGCATCCTTTTGGGGTAACGTATGGCCAACGTTTTGCCAATTGTTGTATGGCAACATAATAGCAGGTTTTTGTACATTTTTAAAATGTATTTATTTAGTTTAGAACTTTTGAATACAATAAAAATATAAAAATTAGAGGAAAAGTAAGTACATGAGAAGGGAAGGAAGGAAGGAAGGAAGGAAGGAAGGAAGGAAGGAAGGAAGGAAGGAAAGAAGGAAGGAAAGAAGGAAGGAAGGAAGGAAGGAAGGAAGGAAGGAAGGAAGGAAGGAAGGAAGGAAGGAAGGAAAGAAGGAAGGAACGAAGGAAAGAAGGAAGGAAGGATGGATGGATGGATGGATTATGATTTCCACCTTTCTTTTTATTAAATAGTTGACATCTTACTCTTTCCCCTTTAATGTTTTTTAGTCCCCAATCCATAAATTATCAATTCAGTCTTTTCTTCTTTCAACAAAAAGTCCATATAATGTTTTCCAGTCTTTTTTAAAAAAGGTTTTTATTGGGGTGTTTTTTTCTCTAACTGTTGTGTGCATTTATTGGTTTTCATTTTTTTTATGCTGTAAACTCCTGGAAGTCATTTTTTAATCTCTCAGAAATAAAATAAAGTCCTCTGCTCCTGGACAAAATACAGATAATTCTTAATCAAAATGGAGAGACCGGAAGGACAAACATTTGCAACATTTTTTTCTTTCTATATCTTCTTTCCCTAGTTAGATCATCTGAGGAGGAAGCCGTTTTGTTTTTCTGCAAAAACCGCTTTACATTATCTAAGGTGCTTACCTACTTACCAGAACGAATGCAAATTTCATTAAAATCATTAACAAAATGGTCCTGAATCTTTCTAGGCGAACTTTAAAATCCTTCCATGAACCATTAACTTATTTCCCCATCCAGCCCATGTAGCCTAACATGAACAGAAGTTCATAACTTTAAAAGAAGAGGAAATACTTTTTTTTAATTGGTTTGACAAACCTTTGCCAGAATATATTCCTGCATTGTAAAGTATGAGGAAGTGAGCAGAGGGAAAAAAATACATTGCTACAAAAAAAGAAGAAAAAAAATCATACCTAAATATATGGCACTCTACTGTTCTAATAACACACCACAAGGTCGGCAGTTTGGCGGGTCGAATCCCGAGTGCCGCGTAACAGAGTGAGCGCCTGTTACTCGTCCCAGCTTCTGCCAACTTAGCAGTTCAAAAGCACGTAAAAATGCAAGTAGAAAAATAGGGACCGCTACGGTGGGAAGGTAACAGCGTTCTGTGCGCCTTTGGCGTCTAGTCATGCCGGCCACATGACCACGGAGACGTCCTCGGACAAGCGCTGGCTCTTCGGCTTTGAAATGGAGATGAGCACCGGCCCCTAGAGTCGGAAACGACTAGCACGTAAATAGAGGCGCCAACTTTGAAATTCAATAGGTCAAATAAAGACATCCTGGGAGACGGAGCTAGGAACACTAATTGTTATGCTCATATCTTTTAAGTGTTCTGCCTTCAGGATCTGACACCAGCAGAATATAGGAAAACTCATAGAAGTAGTTCTAGATCAGGAGATGTGGAGAGACCTGGCCCCTAAGATCGCCAAGAGTCTGAATGGATAACATCATCATTGTTACTTTCAGGGTAAACTTCTCCCATCATTTGGAAGAAACATCTGCAATGCTTCAGGGTGGTTCAAACTCCCAGCATTCCTCAGTTTTGCCCAGGCCCTTTCCGGGCTGCTAAGAGTTGTACTTCAGCAACATGTAGAAGAGCAGATTCTCAATGTTTTTCTAATACAGCTAGTCCTCGACTCACAAAACTTCGTTTGGTGACGGTTCAAAGTTAACAACAGCACTGAAATAATTGACTGATGACCTTTTTTTTTCACACTTACAACCGTTGCAGCATCCCCATGGTCACAGGATCAAAATTCAGATGCTCGGCAACTGGTTCATATTTATGACCGTTGCAGTGTCCCGGATCATGTGATCCTCTTTTGCAACCTTCTGATGAACAAAGTCAGCGGGGAAGCCAAAGTCACCTAACAACCGTTACTAACTGAACAACTGCAGTGATTCGCCTAACAACTGTGACAAGAATGGTCATAAAATGGGGCAAAGATGATCAGGGGACTGGAGGCGAAAACATATAAGGAACGGTTGCAGGAATTGGGTATCTCTTGTTTAATGAAGAGAAGGACGAGGGGGGACATGATAGCGGTGTTCCAGTATCTCAGGGGCTGCCCCAAAGAAGAGGGAGTCAAGCTATTCTCCAAAGCGCCTGAAGGCAGGACAAGAAGCAACGGATGGAAACGATCAAGGAGAGAAGCAACCTAGAACTAAGGAGGAACTTCCTGACAGTTAGAACAATTAACCAGTGGAACAACCTGCCTGCAGAAGTTGTGAATGCTCCAACACTGGAAGTTTTTAAGAAGAGACTGGACAACCATTTGTCTGAAGTGGTATAGGTTTCCTGCCCAAGCAGGGGGCTGGACTAGATGATCGTAAGCTGAGAACTACTTGTAACCAGCAGGCTTCCCAGAAAGTGGGGAGACAGTGCTGGATAGATCAATATTTGCTGTGATCTCGCAACAAGATCTCAGAGATTTTTAAAAAATATCTATTTAATAGGAGGGACACCTTTAAATAGCTATTCAAAATCCCCATACAGTATCTCTCTCTCTCTCTCTCTCTCTCTCTCTCTCTCTCTCCCTCTCCCTCTCCCTCTCCCTCTCCCTCTCCCTCTCTCTCTCTCTCCCTCTCTCTCTCTCTCTCTTTCTCTTTCCCTCCATCCCCCCTTCTCTCTCCTTAACCCTGTTGTCCTTTTTCTATTTGCCTGTATCGTCTGGATAGACATCTGCCTCTCACTACATTTCATGACTCAAAACTTTGGCTCCAAGTAGTATCATATCCTTCATGGTTGACTAATTCTCTCATTCTCTTCATGAAAATAACTAGGTCACTGATACGATTATTGGTTTTATTTACACCATGCTTCGAAGATACGCGGAGCTTTGTTATTTTATCACTCCCAAATTTCAACAAAGAGTTAGCAGAAGCAGAAGCTCAGCTCGCTGACACCAAGAGGCTTCAACGCGAGAGACCGGACAGAAAAGGACAGAAAAATGAATGTGGTAGAAGAAGGGGGCCTATCAGAGGATGACTGTACCACAAGCAATGTCTTAAATCTCAGTTTTAAAAATATCCCTGCCAATTCCTAAGTCACCTTCTCTTCTAGGCACATGCAGCCTTCCCTTGTTGATCCTTCTAATCCTCAAAGTCTTACAGGGATGAACCGCACGAGTTTGTAACCGCAGTATGTTTATCTCTGTGGCAACCGAACTCAAAGCAGTGTACATAACTAATGCTCCTACCTCCTATTTTCTCTACAACAGCGACCCTGTGAGGTAGGGTGGGATGAGAGGGACAGAACAGGCCAAAGACCAGCGAGGTTTCCTGGTTAAAAAGATTGTAACCAAAAGCCCTTCAACTCCTACACCAAAATGGCTCTCACGGTTTAGTCTTGTCCTGTATCCTCTTTGAGATACAAGATGGGGACAGTCTCCTTAGTAATATATTTCATTTATATATAGCTCTTTCAAAAACGGAGAGTTTTCGGAACTCCACTGCCTCGGGTGGGGATGATGGTTCAGACCTGAGTTGAGTTTGATTAGAGCAAATCACAAAAGGAAAGGCTAGCAGGGGTTATTGTCAGCCTTGAGGTGCCAATCACCAACAGTATGATTTCCTGGCACTTTCCAAACAGAAGTGATAGATGGATGGATGGATGGATGGATGGATGGATGGATGGATGGATGGATAGAGATAGATAGATAGATAGATAGATAGATAGATAGATAGATAGATAGATAGATAGATAGATAGATAGATATGGATAGATAGATAGATAGATAGATAGATAGATAGATAGATAGATAGATAGACAGACAGACAGACAGACAGACAGACAGATACACAGACATGACATAGTCTTAGTACTCTTTAAATGCACTAAGAGTTTCCAAACCTAAAAAAACCCTAAAATAGAATAGATAGAATATCTTTATTGTCACTGTGTAACTCACAACGAAAATAAATTCACGACGAAATTAAGTAATTAAGAAATTAAGTAAACTGCTTAAGCCAAATTTGCCAGCACATGATGACATCATAGATATTGATCTATCTATGTATCTCTATCTATAGATCCATCGATACGGAGAATAACTAAAAAATTAAAGTAAATAAAAACCTCTTAAACATCAAAGTTTGTTCACCCTGGTGTAGCTTTGAGTAGAACTTTAGAACTTCAGGCAGCAGCAGCCTTTGCTACTCCATCCCAAGTTTATTAAACTGTTGAAACTGGTCCCGTTCTTCTTAACTAAGGTTAAACCAGGAGCCTCTTTCAGATAATATATTTGTTGTACATTAAAGGGGGGCTCCTGAAGTAGGTATTGGCCCGACTTTTTTGTTCTTTATCTAACTTCCCAGCCAGACCCAGATATAATGAAGCAGAACTTACGATCACCAGGGCTGAAAACCAGTGGTTGATGACCCAGTTCCCCATCCTGGACTCTCACAGACCAGTTGCTTTTGCCCAGTCCTTGTCTGGGTCTGAACTGGGAGCAGCTTCTCTTGATCCTGCTGGTCCTTCCTGCTTCTTAGCAAAGCCTTAACTAGTTTTCTCTCTTTGTTGATTTAGTCTTGGGAGGAAATGTAGCATCGTAAGTCCAGCCCAACCTAGGAGGCTGACCTGGGTTTTTCCCTGCAGGGTTAAGAAAAGGAAATAATGTCTTTTGTCTCTTGGAAACTTGTAATTAAAAAAGAAAAATCACCTTATTTTGGGAAAAAAATATTGATTGGAATACCACAAGCATGGTCTAAAGTTATCAGTGATCAAACTTCATCTCCCCTTATTATGTATGTGTCTGTGTATAAGTATTTTCTGTAACCTGTTTATATATATATGTGTGTGTGTGTGTGTGTGTGTGTATGTATACCTAACCCAAGGCCATCCACAGGCTGTAGTCACAGCAGTGACAGCTCATATTTGTGTAAATTTTTTGGATTGCAATCCAAAAAATTTACACACACACACACACACACACACACACACACACACACACACACACACACACATACTGTATATAAATATGTGTTAAATATTTGTCAAGTCATTTGAATATGCCTTGCTAATTAACTCTTTCTTTCCTGTTTGGCCTAACTCAAGGCTATCCACAGGATATAGTCACAACTTATAACAGCTCATTATTTGTGTAAATTCTTCAAATTGCTAATAAAGAATTTTGGGGAGGCTGAAATGATCATTTCGAACTTCTTATGTTCTCATCAGTCAGTCATGCCCATATATATATATGAACCCAGTTAATATCTTAAGTATCAAGATAATCAGAATTGCTTCCTACTTCAGCTATTTACAACTGGATGTTTTCCAGGGGCCTGGATCAAGTTTCCAGAATACTCAGCCATAGCTGTGTTGACTGGCCAAGTCTGGGAACTGATCAATATACCTGCAGGATATCCAATTAAGGAACATTGTGTTATTTCCTTCCCCTCTGCCGCTTCCCTCTTCCTTCTGTCAATTGTATTTATTTGCCTCTGTCCTTAGTCCTGTTTTAGGAGTGCTAATTCACGTTAGAAATTTGATAGATTATCTTTCTTCCTTCGGAACGTGTATGGCGTAAATATCGCTTAAACAGCTTCTGAAGGCAAGCTGTTCCGCTGGTTAATTATTCTCACTGTTCGGAAGTTTCTCCTTAATTGCAGGTTGCTTCTCTCCTCGATTAGTTTCCAGCCGTTGCTTCTTGTGCTGCCTTGAGGCGCTTTGGAGAATAGCTTGACACCCCCCCCTCTTCTTTGGGGCAGCCCCTCAAATACTGGAATACCGCTATCATGTTGCCCCTCGTCCTTCTTTTCTATAGACTAGCCATACCTAAATCCTCTCAATATTGGTGGAGCAGTGGGCTAATGCCTCCTTAAGTAACACCAGCTGCCTGCAATTAGTGCAGGTTTGCATCCCACCAGGCTCAAGGTTGACTCAGCCTTCCATCCTTCCCAGGTAGGTAAAATGAGGACCCAGATTGTTGGGGGCAATAAGCTGACTTTGTAATAATGCCGCTTGGGGTGTGTGTGAAAGCCCTAATAAGCAGGCATATACATAGAATGAAGGCTACTGCTAAGCTTGTAAGCCGCCCTGAGTCTTCGGAGAAGGGTGGGATATAAATGGAATAAAAATAAAAATAAATAAAAATACAAGTGAATACAACCTAGCTCTTTCTTCCGAGATCATAGTATTAGGCTGACCTACGTGACTGGGAAAAAAACGTTAAGCAAGGTTTCTTTTGTTTGTTTTTATGCCTTCAAGTCGATGCTGATGCCTGGCAGTTTTCAGAACAAGTTGCTTCAAAAGCAGTCGCCATTGCCTCCTTCCTAGGGCGGAAAGAACGTGACTGGCCCAACATCACCCAGTTGGCTTTATGCCCGAGTGGGATTTGACCTCCCCATTTCCTGGTTTCTAGCCTCGTGCCTTAACCACCACATCAAATTGGCTGTCTAATTGAGGTTAGGTGTGTTTAATATGCGGATGAAAGAAAAGTGAAACCAGGAGAAATACATGAGCCAAGAAAGTCGGAAAGGCATTAATCCTCAAACCAACCTCAATGTTACAGTTCCTGCAGTGGACAAAATGAGACAGAAGTCTTGTCAAAGTTCCCTAGGAGAACATATTGAAGCAATTAGTCCATTTTCTGGGTTATTCATTGAAGCAGAAACTGGATTTGCACAACACATTAAACAAATTGCCATCATCCTTTGTTCAAACTAAGTTGTAAGACAAAGGCAGGTGGAACCTGGGGGGGGGGGCAGAGTCAAGAGAAGAATCAGCCTAGAGTTGTTACGTTCCTACAAGCAGCCTGAGACCAACCCCTCTTGAATTCTGCTAACGTGTTGTTGTTGTTAGCTGCAAAGTCGTGTCCGACCCATCGCAACCCTATGGACAATCTTTCTCCAGGCCTTCCTGTCCTCTACCATCTTCTGGAGTCCATTTAAGCTCACACCTACTGCTTCAGTGACTCCATCCAGCCACCTCCTTCTCTGTCATCCCCTTCTTCTCTTGCCCTCAACCTTTCCCAGCATTCGGCTCTTCTCCAGTGAGTCCTTCCTTCTCATTAGGTGGCCAAAGTATTTGAGTTTTAGCTTCGGGATCTGGCCTTCTAAAGAGCAGTCAGGGTTGATCTCCTCTAGGACTGACCGGTTTGATCGCCTTGCAGTCCAAGGAACTCACAGGAGTCTTCTCCAGCACCATAGTTCAAAGGCCTCAATTCTTTGGCGCTCAGCCTTTCTTATGGTCCAACTTTCACTGCCATACATTGCAATCTGCTAACTTATCCAATACCAAATTAGAGCTGGCTAGATTCTTGTATATAGGCATGAGCAATAAATCATCTTAACTGGAATATGATGTGCAGTCTCAATTCTTCATGCCTGACATAATCAAGGTTAATATGAGCAAATGCGGAATCTGAGGGTTGTTCTTTGCCCAAAATGGCTAAAAGAGAAATTGTGTATTAAAAAAACAAAAAACCAGAGGGGATAGCTTCCCCTTGGGTTTTAAGATCTCTCATTCCAGAGCCTTGATCTGCAAGTCTGGCTCAAGCTGGATTACCCACAGCTTTGATCCACGTTTGTCACAGAGATATCGGCTTCCCTTTCAGACTAGGCTTGATTTCCTACTTTTTTTAAAAAAAAAGGGAGAGTGGAAGAAACAATTTCCATCCAAGTACAGGAGAATAAATGGGAAAATGCAGAAGGCATTTGAGTTTTTTGCATTAGCTGGAGTACTTAAATCTGCAAGGCTTAAAAAGGGGGGATGTTTAAGTATTTTCATTCCTTGTCTAGAAGAAAATATCGGAAGTGTTTGCAGCCGAAGAACAGGTAGTCCTCGACTTACAACAATTCATTTAGTGACCAAAGTTACAATGGCACTGAAAAAGTGACTTGTGACCATTTTTCACACTTATGACTGTTGCAGCATTCCTACGGTCACGTGATTTACATTCGGATGCTTGACAACTGACTCACATTTACGACAGTTGAGATGTCCCAGAGTCATGTGATCCCGTTTTTGCCACCTTCTGACAAGCAAGGTCAAATTTGTAAAATGGGGCAACTTAGCAACATAAATTCTGGGCTCCGTTGTGGCCATAAGTTGATGCTCTGTGGATGTCCAGTAGAGATTTAGCTTCCCCATAGCTAAATCAAAGCTTAAAAGTGTATCTGTATTAGAGCTGAAACATAATTTAATCCAATCAATTAAAGGGGTTTTCTCCAGAATGTTTTAAATCTGTGTTTCACATTTTATTAAAGGTTTATTTCACTACAGATATTTCATAGTATTTTGAAAGTTGATACGTAGTTGTATTTCACGGTTTACAAAAGGTGACGGTGCATGCAGTACTATAGTTTGCAATATCTGACTCTATTATAGATGGTATGGAATAATATTTTGGCACCCAACAGCATTCAGTAATCAGAATTACAGCATTTGATAGGCAATACACAACATCGCAAAGGCAAACTCACGTCTACCCAACACGCTATAGATTTAAAATGCAAGTTTCGGTTTTGAATTCCCTTTTTTTGTTCTGCTTCACAGTTGACCTTCTTTGATATCACATCGTATTACCAATTCTGCCATCCAGTGGGAGGTGTTTTGTCTGCTACTAAGCTTCTTTCCAGGATATAATCGGATTCTATCCAAAGCCACCCTGAGCTGAGAGTCTATATTTAAAAGCATAACCTAAGAAGTTTAAAATACTTTATGTTAACAGGTGGACCTGATTACTTGTATCTTTTACTGTTCCAACTGTATTGCAAGACTGTATGTTCCAGCAAGCTAAAAAAAGTTCTCCTAAGTTATTTTATAACTTATGAGAACCTAGTATGAGATGGTAGTACCCGATTGCATTGAGTGGTGTATATGGTACAAAGAAGGCGGAACGCTCACACACATTTAGCTGGAAAGTACTTTATTTCAACAGTAAGTGTTTCATGGCCACCGATTATGATTAATCTTCCTTGGCTAGTTTAATAAGAGCTCCTCCTTTCAATGGAGGTTTTGCTTTTTGCAGAGGGAGATACATCTGTAAACATTAAAATTTCCAAACACTTCAGATTCATTGCCTTTTGTATAAATGGCACCATATGCCTAAATAAACATTCTAACTCTTACCTGGGTATCAAAAACAGAAGGCTCGTGCATTTAAAAATAGATACTTTAATTAGGAATAGTATATTTGTGGTCTCTTCAGAACAATGTCTTGGCTAGAGCAGAACAATCTGATTTAAATCCTAAATTTGGCTGCAAATTCTAGAGGGGGCAATTTGGTGTACTTGGAGGCTGGAGGATTGAGACACGCTGGACTGGGATAATTGTAGAGGGAGCTCTTTCCTAAAATATGCTAGCTTTCTATATGTAGGGAAGAGTTTTGGTTCCCCCCTCCCCCCCATAAATAGCAGGAACCAATCCATCATCTCATCTCCCATCTAAAGGGAGAGAGAGGGGAAAAAACCTTTATTGTGGAATTTTGCTTAACTCCTCAAAAACCTTCAGAATAGCTATCTTTTGAAAAGGAATAGATGTATTTAAGACGTACTAGGCAGAACTCTCACATTTCTCCAAACATCTCTTCTACCCAAAGAAAAGGCAGCAAAAAGGGGGGGGGGATAGTCATTTCAAAGAGGTAGTTCATGACAATGTTTTAATTGCTGCACTTGTCTACTTTCTAAATCCCTAGATGCATTCTGCTTCATTTAAGGGGAAAAGAGGGAGAGAGAAGAGAAGAGAAGAGAAGAGAAGAGAAGAGAAGAGAAGAGAAGAGAAGAGAAGAGAAGAGAAGAGAAGAGAAGAGAAGAGAAGAGAAGAGAAGAGAAGAGAAGAGAAGAGAAGAGAAGAGAAGAGGAAAGGGAAGAGGAAGAGGAAGAGGAAGAGGAAAACATATGGGAGGTTCCTGGCCACAATGGCTACCCTTTAGGAAATTACGCATTAAAAAGAAATGGAGAATTAGGGAAAATAAATTGTGCCTCTAGTCTTAAGATTGCCTGGTCCCAAAACCTGATCTGGACGCCTGGTTTAATCACAGGGGAAGGCAGTCAAAAAGGCAATGGTGGAATCTCTCTTTGAGGTAGGTGATCATTCCTGGCTGGGTTCAGCTGTCCTCTGAAAGCCAACTTGGCTTGGCTCGGCTAGTATCTGCTACATTGGCTTGCGCTGCCTTGCTGAAAGACAAGACTCCTGCTCAACATGATGTGGACAAAGGCAGTGTGTCTGAATGTTCCCCTGAAGCTGGGTTTATTTCAGGCTAGAGTTGATCTCAGGAGCAAAAGAAAGCCTTGGTTTCAGCAAAGACAATACAAACGCAATAGAGGATTTAAAGAACGTAGAAATTCAAACCAGGCTACTTAAAAGCCAGCCCAGAATGGACTATTTTTGTTTTTAAAGACATCCCTTTTTTCTTCCTATTTGCAGAGGAGAATAGGCAAAAAAAGTACAAAGATTGATGGGGTCTAAGGCGGGGTAGAGAACCTTGGCTCTTTTATGACTTGTGGACTTCAACTCCCAGAATTCCTGAGGCAACATGGCTGGTGCAGGTATTCTGGGTGTTGAAGTCCACAAGGTTCCCTACCCCTGGTCTAAGATACCAACAGGAATCTCCTTGTCAATCAAAGGTGGTCTTCCCTAACCTTTCCATATTGGCTGTTGATGGAAAGAGCCACCAAGCATAATATTTGGGAGTTGGAAAAGGCTAACCCAAAAATATGCCTGTCACTATACAAGTGAGAACATCCAAAGTGTCCATAGAGGCCATCTTGATGTAGCATAAAAGGGTAGTTGAATTACACTGTGTTGCCTCTATTTATGGGCTTAGCATCAATATGAAACCTCCTCTAGTTATTATGGGATTGAAGGCTTTGGACCTGCTTTTCCAGACACCAACCAGCCTTAGGTAGTCATAGGATCATAGCTCAGAATGCTTTTTTTCTTCTTGAATTATTACTGCTGAAGGTCTTGTTCACCCTGCTCATTGGGACAGAAATAACCATGAAGAGGAAGGACGGTCACAAGTCAGCTTTCTACGCAAGAATACCAAAATCCCACACAGAGTGGTCCTTTAACTCAGAGTCTGGCCTATCTGTAGGCTCAGGGATCTCCAAACTTGGCAACTTCTTAAGACTTGCAGACTTCAACTCCCAGAATTCCTCAGCTAGCCATGCTGCTGAAGAATTTTGGGAGTTGAAGTCCCCAGGTCTTAAAGTTGCCAAGTTTGAGACACCCCCTTGTCTTAGCTCAATAGAGGAGAGGTACAAGTAGAAATCAGTTCATGCAAGGAAATTGTTGGGGTCAAATATGTAACTCAACATATCAACCCATACTCCCTCCAAGCATTTGAAGACCCACCTGTTGGACGAGCTCGTGTTCAAGAACATCCTTGCACTACATAGCATGGGAAGTGTTTGGGAGGCCAAGAAGCTTGGCCAAATTGAGTTCGTGGCCCTGAGCGTTTTAACATAATGGATTTTTTTTTAAAAAAATCACTCCAAGTATTTTTTTGCATGGGGTCCAGCCACGTGGTTGGGAAATGCTCACCTCCCCAAGTGACAGCCCAAACTATGACGAGCTGATCACCTCCTAGAACCACAACCTGGATGTGGAATGGTCCAGCTTCCCATCACAAGCTCAACCAGTTCAATCCCAGCCCTTTCTCCCTTGAAGGGATGCCACCAATGTGGCAGTCAGCCACTAGCTTTGTCCTTCCAGGGCAATTGGAAAGGTCAATCTACTGCAGCATCCCTGAATATCTGGATGCAAGTAATCCAAAGCTCATCCTCCACCAATGGGGCTCCTTGGAGACTCATCATCCTGAACTTTCAGCCTGAGCGTGGATCACCTGGCCACGAATGGAACCGTAGAAACCCAAACAAATTCTGAGACCAAGTTGCTATGAACTGCAACATCTTCTCCAGCACTTCAAATTACAACAGTAAAGTCTTCGCAAGTTTTCAAATAAATAAAAGCAAAAGCTGGGAAAGTGACTCTGAAGTTTTACCCAACTTTGCAGTATCACACAGATATAAGACAGTCTCCATTGGCCACTCTTCTGCAAAGCCTCTTCTTGGAACAGTCCTCCCTTTGAGCCAACTGAGGGTCCTTCAGTTCCATTTCTGAAAGTGAGCACAGCCAGGGGAGTCCTGATGCCGAACTGCCGGCACCTAGAAGAGCAAGACCATCCTTCATTGATGGTTTTGCCCCATCAACTAGAGTTCCTCTTTTATACTGTGCAACAAGTCTTCTTCTGCTGTCCCTGATGCTGATTGTCCTAGTCCCGCACCCACAACAGTAGAGTATCCTTACAGCCCACTATCATAAAGTCCAACGGATGCTCTAGAAGGCCTCACCACCACGATCACCTGCATCCTTGCTTATAAATTATAGCATAGCACCGTGAAATTAAGGCTTATCCCGGTGGGGTAAACAGGTACCATTGAGGAAATGTAACAGGACGGGATTCATAACCAACCCGTCAGCACTCTGTGGATCATCATACTATGCTGTGCCTCACACCAGCTTCATGAGGTGTTTCCAAATCGGCAGAGATGGCAACTTCTTCCTTCTGGCAACAGACACAGTGCAAGAAGTCAGTGACGTTGTGCGTGAAGAGGCGGCGACAGGGATGCAAGTACTGCATGAAAAAAAGCATGAAGACAACGGCCAGGCAGTACGCCACAAGCAGCTGCAGCACAAGCATGGGAGTGCAGAGGTACTCATAGATCTGCTTGTCGAAGAAGTACCAAACCAGGAGCAGCAGACTGTTCTCCAGTCCCCGGAACACATAGAATAAAGCTAAACAGCCCCAGTTTTGGGACCTGACGATGAGGTCTCTCCTGGACAACCTGAGCTGGACAGCTGACCAACAGAAGACATTGATGCCACCGTACAGCAAAGTGATACTGACCAGGACAGTCAAAGTTCCCACCCGGCTGTAGTTCTTCTCCACGTTCTCGGGGAATTTGGCCCCGCTCCTCCAAAACTCAACCCACGGCAAGAAGAAGAACACCAAAAAGTTGGCCGCCCCCACCGCCAAGCCGTAATATTTGAAGACAGTCCCAAAGAGAACCAAGATGGTGATGCGAGTCGAGATCTCCAAACCCCTCCACAGGAGGATACAGATGAAGGCCAGTGGGTGGAGGTGGATCTTGTAGTCATCGTACTTGATCTGGATGGCCAAGGTGTTGCAGACCAATGCTCCGTAAGTGACCGAGAGTAAGCACATGCTCATCAGGACAGCTACAAAGGAAGGGAAAACGAAAGGGTGAGGCCAAGAAAAGCCACCATGGATCGGCCAACTTGTAAAAACGCAGAGGGGTTGTGAACCACCGCAGTTGTTAAGCTGGCAACCCAGTTAGCAAACAAATCTGGCTTCTCCACTGACTTTGCTTATCAGGAGGTCACAAAAGGGGATCACATGACCCCGGGACACTGCAACCGTCATAAGCACACGCCAGTTGCCGAGCATCCAAATTTGTGACCGTGGGCATGCTACAACGGTCAAAAGTCTTTTTTTTCCAGTGCCATTGTAATTTCGAACGGTCACTAAACAAATGGCTGTATGTCGAGGACTATCTAGGTAGAAGTCCCAGGCTCAAACACATGCTGGAGCTGAGGATATCAATCTCCTTCTGGAAAGTTGTCTGCAACGGGGCGGGGGGGAGGGGGATGAGATTTGCTGCCCCAGGGTGGTGCCTCCTCTCTTTTTTCCAGAATCTATATTGAAAGTTCACAAGGAGTTAGAGGATGAACCAGGTGCTGAGCTAAGCTAAAAGAAACCAGAGAGACTGGTTAGCCAAGAGGAGTGCCCTACTAACAATCCAAAATACTCTTTCACCTTAATCTACACCACGTTTTGTAGGAGTGGATTCTGCATGAACGTGAAATGTTGTGGATTTTTGGCTAGTTCCATTTCTTTGACCGGAACGTAGCAAAGCCAAGCTTGGGCAGTTTGGATATGAAAGTCTGAGAGGTTTTAAACAGTGCTTTACAGTATTTTGTAAAATAAAATAAAAAAGGTGCCGGAACTCACACACGTCATACAACCCGCCTTGCCTACCCTACAAGGTTCCATCCAAAAAAGGTGCCGGAACTCCGTTCTGGGCGTTCTATGACAAAAAAAAGCCCTGGGTTTTAACTTCCATTTCCTTCATCCAATTAAATAATTCCCTGTTGGGTTATATCTGCTTAGGAGGGATAGAGAACCCTTGTAGGTAAATATGGAGGACATACAGAAAGAGGAAACAGCACATTTTGTCACTGGCTCCTGGCAAAGGCTAATACGGAACTGACTTTCAAAAATTCCCAAGCCACCCACACAAACGTAGATCCAATGTCTATTAACAGAGTCTCAAACATTACTTGCGAAAACTTGTTTTACATTTACAAGGACTCGTGATACTCTTACATGAATGCAAGTTAAAACCACCCAGGATAAACGCTCTGCAAACACAAAAATTTCTCCTGGCTTTCAACTCCTGGTCAGGGGATATGAAAGTCACGTATGTCTCCTACGTGAGGAAATTACACATGGAACGCCTACATCCTTCTTTGAGACCTTTAGACAGGGATACTATTATTGCAGAGCTTTTTCTAACTAATACACCTTATTAAAAGGCCCACACCTTAGTGAGTTTAGGCTACTAGACTCCTGATTTTCATCACACACCATTGGAATCCCCAGATGATTGAGCTAAATTAGTCGTGTGAATGCTGAGCCCATTTTTTTTAAAAAAAAACTGTGCTCATTTTACTACTAAACTTCAACCTTCAATTGGAAGAAAGAGGAATTGCCGACCATAGAAGAGTGGACTTTAAAGGTTTCCGACCTGGCAGAGATGGCGAAGATTTCGGCCTATTTGAAAGATCATTCGCAAGAACGCTATATTATGGAATGGAGAAAATGGATTGAGTTTATCCAGAACAAGTATAGGGTTAAGAAGTTTTATGTAGCATTCGAATAAGTCTTCTTTCGTTTTTTTTTCTTTTTTATTCTAGTTTTTTATATATAGTTAATATTGTTAAGGTGTGTTTTATCCTATATAAGCTAGAGAGTAATGGATTTTAGATTTTATAGTGGGTAGTATATGGTTATTTATGATTGCCTTTTTATAGATATATACCTTGTATTTAGCTCTGGGAAGTCGGGGTGGGGGGAGGGGGGGATGGAGGGAGGGGAGGAGGGAGGGAGGTTGGGGGGAGGTAGGGGGGGGAGCAGGGAGGGGGAAGGTGGGTTTTTTAAAGGAAAATTGTATTTTAAAACTTTTCAATAAAAAAATAAAAAAAAAAACTTCAACCTGCGTTTTACATTGATAGTTTTAGTTATACAAGTAGGCCTTGACTTATGGCCACAATTGAGCCTAAAATTTTGGTTGCTATGGGAGAAATTTGTTAACTGAGTTGCGTCCCATTTTACGACTTTTCACGCCATGTTTGTTAAGCGAATCACTGCAGTTATTAAGTTAGTAGGTTAAGCAAATCTGGTTTCCCCATTGACGTTGCTTGTCAGAAAGTCACAGAAGGGAATCACGTGATTCTGGGACACTGCAACCGTCATAAATGTGAGTCAGTTGCCAACGGTCTGAATTTGGATCGTGTAGCCATGGGAATGCTGCAACGGTCATAAGTGTGAAAAATAAGTCTCTTTTTTCAGTGTCCTTGTAACTTCGAACAGTTAATAAGTGGACTGTTCTAAGTCAAGGACTATGGTTCTGTCTAAAACTTCAATAAAGCATCCATCCATTCATTCAGGAGGAGGAAAGGAAGAGAAATTCCTGGAAGGGGATTAAACTTGACATCATGCACATCTGGAAAACATCAGGATGAGATAGGCTGCTCAAAGCACCTACTCACCCTGGAAAGGGCGATGGGTGTGTTATCTATCTGCATGTTTCCATGCTGACATCCCTCGCGGAAGGCAGATGGCAAAATGCCTCCGAGCTTGGCAATTAAAATACCTGCGGTCGATTTTATAAATACTAATTATTGGAACCACACCTTTGGGAATCGCGCAGAAAGCTTCTATTAAACCAGGACGGCAGAAAGCCACACCTACTGAACTCATACACCTAAGCAGAGACCCAGGTTCCAGACACTCCGTTGACAAGAATTCACCGACCAGACTGTTATGGATGACCTAATTTGCTTTCTCTGGGCCTTTTAGACAAGTCTTTTAGTTTCCAGCCATGAGGCGCTGCAGCTTTTCTAACCTTAAACACTGGCTCTACCGTTTAGTCTTAAAAAGGATTGTAGAATCTTCTGGAAGAGTCTACACTGATCCCCTGAGATTTTCGGCAACTGGGCCAAGGTTCTGGCAGAAAGTCTCCTTTGCAAGTCCTTAAAAGCATCGCTGGCAACGTGTTTCGACGCTAAAGAAACCTTTTGCAAAAGGAATGATGCAGACGCTTAGTTTAATTGGTCAATTATTACATCCGGGATGGCAATAGTTGCAGGACCACACTTTGGGTTTTTGGAAGCAGTAAGGTGCAAATGGCAAGGCCATATCGGGGGGGGGGGGCAGGGTTACAGCAGGAAGTTGGAGGGGGTGGGTCATTTTTGTATTAAGAATTTTATTGAATATTATCACATCCAGGGTGGTACAATAGCCACTCAGGATTGGCAGACGGGAAATCCTCAGAAGACTGCGTGCATCCTAGCTGACCGTTTCCCCTCTCTGCATTAGACCAAACAGTTTGCATAGACACACATTACTGTAGTGCTGCTGGACAAGATTTCACATCATCAGACATGCTGGCAGAGATGCCCAGAATTTGGCGTCTTCTCAGATCTGATAAGCTGTCCTCGATGAGCTGAATATCTCTCAGTCCCCACAAAGTACACCTAGCTATTTATTTTAATTTATTTATTGACTGGATTTATATATGCCAGGCCAACCCGGCTTAAAATTCCCTTCTTACAGAAATAAAGCCTGGAATATTATTTTTTTTAAAAAAAGGAATACAGTTCACAGAACTACACAATAAGAGTAACGAAATATTACTAGAAAACAAACACAGGAATAAAAAAAAACATTTAGGCCGATGCCAGGGTGTGGTTGCTAACTAGATCCCCTCTTGGGGCTTTGTTAAAAAGTCAGGTTTTAACACTTCCCCCAAAAGTGAGATGTTGGGGGGGGAGGCTTGTTTAATCTTGAGTAGCAAAACTGTAGCAAGAAACAGAATTGCAAAAAAAAGGGAAAAAAAGAGCCTTGGGCCCTACAGAGGAGAACCAAAGAGAAGGGGCATGCAGTTAGCCTTTCTTGTCTGATCTGAGTAGCCTGAAGCTACCCAGACGTGGCTGGTCCAAAGATGAGATGCCCTAACTTTCATCTCCTGATTGGAGTCCTTGAAGTTCAAGAACTACAATCCTGAAGTTGAAGGGGTTTTTTTTGCTGCCTACTTTGGAGTCTTTTTTCCAGCACTTTGTGTAACATTGTCAACGCCAATAGAGAATATAACATGATGGCTGTGGATCTCTGTGTGATTTCACCGTTTAGAGGGGGGGGGGATAATTTTCATCTGTTCCCAGCACAAACTGGTTAAGAAATTATACAGGGGAATTTCAACAGACCAAAAGGGATCCTGAAGAACCTCAAAGCCACATGGCAGAACGGGCACAAGATTAGGCAATGAGAATCTCTTCTCATAGGATGTGCAAAACGTATCCTGAGAATGGAGCCGCTCCCTTGTCACCACAATTTTATCTTTCGTCAAACCACAATTTTATATTTTGATTGCTAGCGCCTATCTAAACTAAATACTGACACTCAGACTTGACTTATTTTTGCACTCCACTTCCTATCCTAGTAAATAAAAGCAGAACGGATCAAACAAGCTAAATTCCTTTGCTTGTTTACCAAACTAAACCTGATAGTTGCCTGAATTCACAACTACTGTAAACAAATCCTGGCCTAACATTGAGTTCCAAAGCAACCAGAGAGAAAGAGGCGAGGATCTGTTCAAGAAGATCAGTTTCCCAACCCTTTTTAGCTCTCATTAGCCGAGGTGGCACAGTGGTTAGAATGCAGTACTGCAGGCTACTTCTGCTGACTGCCAGCAGTTCGATCCTCACCAGCTCAAGGTTGACTCAACCTTCCATCCTTCTGAGGTGGGTAAAATGAGGACCCAGATTGTTGGGGGCAAAAGGCTGACTCTGTAAACTGCTTAGAGAGGGCTGTAAAGCACGGTGAAGCGGCATATAAGTCTAAGGGCTATAGCTATTGCTATTAGGAGAGCAAATAAGTGTTCTGGTCACAATTTAGTTCCCTTCTAGTTTCCTTTCCCCTCCCATCCTTTGGCCCTGTTCTGTCTTTACCTCTGCTGGGTGGGGTGTATTGCTCCATTAAAGTGACATAAAGCTGCAGCGTGAGCTGTGGGCTGGAGCCTAGGAAGGCCTGAATGACCGCCATGCGCTTGAAAGCATTGCGGTGAGTGGCCAGCCGGCGCACCAGGTGTCCCACTTCCTGCTCAATCTCAACCTCACAGTCGCGGTGAAGATGCTTCTTGCGGGTGATGGTGACGTAAGGCTCTTCCTCCCGGCCCTGGCGGTAGAACATCACTATGGACTCCAAACACCTGCACCAAAGAGAAAGGGGGAAAGAGGGGGGAAAAATTCTACTCCATGCTAGATAACCAGAGGCCCTCAACAGTTTGCAGCTACAATTCCATGGAGCTTCACTACAAACAACCTTCTCCATCCTGTTGGCTTGCAAATTTCCTGGTCCCCACCTGAGGAGGATGCTCTGGCTGACTATGAGCAAACCCCAAACAACCCTGAGACATTCACTCAACAAGGGCAACCAGCACCACTCAACACTCATTCCCAAAATGAAAACAGACCACAAAGAGCTGCCATGGAGATGTGGGGAAGGATCCAGAAAGCCTCAATTCAAGATAAGCATAAATACAAGATAGGCATTTGAGGGGCTGCCGCAAAAAAAAAGAGGGTCAATTTAATTTCCAAAGCACCAGGAGGCAAGATAAGAAAGAATGGAAGGAAACTAATCAAGGAGAGAAGCAACCTGAAATTAAGGAGAAACTTCCTAACAGCGAGGTCAATTAACCAGTGGAACGGCTCGCCTCCAGAAGTTGTGGGTGCTCCATCACTGGGTGTTTTTAAGAAAAGACTTGGACAACCACCTATCTGAAGTGCTTTAGCATGGGGTTTGGACTAGAAGACCCTTCCAATTCTATTCTGATTGATTGACTACACTGTATCTACTGTATTTGTGGCTTATAGGAATGCAGCGCTGAAGTCTTCGCCTCCGCTAGAATCCTCCCTTGCTTTTTATTTCCTCCTGCAAAAGAAAGAAGAGAACAACTTCCATGGGCCTTGGCATCCCATTTTCTACAGCAGCTGGGCTCAGAATTTTCCCACACTCCCAAAGTGACCCACCCACATTCAGCTTCCCAGGCTAAGCATGCTTTCCACCAGTAGCCGGACATAAGAGACAAGGCTGTGCTTTCCCTTGATTGACTCAGACGGATGTTGAAATTCCTTGGATAGATTTTGCAAGCCTTGTAAATAGTTTCCTATGAGCTGTGAGGTGGCTAGGTTGGTTAGAAAGGCAGAGCGCCGAGTTGGCCAATGTCCAAATGAAACCATGACGCCATGCCTTGAGAACTGACTCAAAGGCACGTCCATGACACATTCCCGAAGGAAAAAGTCTGGTGGAACCTTTAGGAGCTGCAAACATATTAAAGCTTTCTGCTTCAGTGGACCATGCATAACTTCATTCTGATGCATCTGAAGAAGCTGGCCCGCTTTCAGAAGTAATAAATTGGTTTGTCTTTGAGAAGCCATAAGAAGAAGTTGTTGCTCTAGTAGGCTATTGCAATTACCCACTCGGGAAAACTATTTCTTGAAAGATTCATGTGAATCTACCTAGAAAAATACACGTCATGCAATCTTAAACATGAGGTTCATAAGCCATGCTGGCTTAACTGGGCTAAGTATCAATAGACTAGCCTTGCATATTGTTCTGTGCTAGATTGGCATGCCACACCATAAATCATGGTTTGGCATCCACATGAGTTAGCTCACACTGAAGAAGAGTGTTTTTTTTTTGTATGGCTTAAGACAGTGAACTGTTTTTTTTAGGTTACTGGGTTAGGACGCTGAGCTTGTCGATCAGATGGTCGGCAGTTTGGCGGGTCGAATCCCGAGTGCCGTGTAACAAAGTTGAGCGCCTGTTACTCGTCCCAGCTTCTGCCAACCTAGCAGTTCGAAAGCACGTAAAAACGCAAATAGAAAAATAGGGACCACTATGGTGGGAAGGTAACAGCGTTCCGTGCGCCTTTGGCGTCTAGTCATGCCGGCCACATGACCACGGAGACGTCCTCGGACAAGCGCTGGTTCTTCGGCTTTGAAACGGAGATGAGCACCAGCCCCTAGAGTCGGAAACGACTAGCAGTCATGTGCGGGGGAACCTTTACCTTTTACTTTTTGTACCGAGAAGATCTGTAAGTTCCTCTATCTGTGATAAACGTGCTCTGTTTCCTTCCTCTTCCTTCTCTAAGCATGTTTTCTTCCTCTCTAAAAGGGGGAAAACCTGTGACACCTTTTCCCGCAAAAGCCGCCGTCCAGGAAAGGCAATATTTTTAATTCCTAAAGAGCAGGAGCTTCTCCAAGTCTTTCCAAAAGCTCCACCGCTGAATTCTGCATGTGTGAGGACTAAGCATAGAACCTTTACTTTATGAAGGAGCTTAGCCTATTTCCAGCATGAGGTTTACTCATCAAAATTATTATTATTTATTTATTTTAGGTCGTTTCACCTTGAACCCAACCCAAGCAGAGCCGCTACCAGCATGAACTACCTTGAAGATTTTCACACACAAAAACCTTCTCATCGGCTTGGGAGGAAAGGGAGGTGCCGATGCAAACAGCCAACGCGGAGAAAGGTTCTTTGTTGAGCTCCTGCCACTGCAAAGAGAGCCATAGACAAGCTGGCTCTGTTCTCATTGATGAAGGAAGGCTGGGAAGCTAAAACCGAAGAGTAGAAGAGGGCTACAGAAAGAACAAGAGAGGGGGTGGACAGTTGGACCTTGTCTCCTGGCTCCAGTCAGAGAGATGCTGGCTTGTTGGCTGACACAACAGATGCTACGAGCAAACAAAGGTTGACTCAGCCTTCCATCCTTCCGAGGTAGGTAAAATGAGGACCCAGATTGTTGGGGGCAATTAAGCTGACTTTGTAATAATGCCGCTTGGGGTGTGTGTGAAAGCCCTAATAAGCAGGCATATACATAGAATGAAGGCTACTGCTAAGCTTGTAAGCCGCCCTGAGTCTTCGGAGAAGGGCGGGATATAAATGGAATTAAAATAAAAATTAAATAAAAATGAATAAATGGTGAGGGAGTGGGAAGATCCCACCGCTGAATTTTCTGAAGGAGCCTGCAGAAGGGAAGGACAAGGACAGCCACCCGATGCAGAAGATGAAAGGATATTTTGGTGCCCTATCAAAGCATCACTCCTCAATTACAGATCATATAGACTTAACAGATCGTCATTTAGCAGCAGTGAAAAAGAGATTTTTCAACCAGCCCTTGCCCTTACCACTCTTTCAGCAGCATCCCTATAGTTTCCTGATCAAAGTTCGGGCGCTTGGCAACCAGCATGGATTCATGACGGCCTGCAGCAGCATCCCAATGTTGTATGGTTGCCATCCACAACCTTCTCAGCTGGCTTCCAACAAGCAAAGTCAACTGGGGGGGGAGGGGAGGGGGCGTTGGATTTGCTTAATAATTGCACGGTTCACTAAATAATAGCAGTGGTTATTTAAAGAACGGTGGCAAAAAAAACCAAATTGTGAAATCAGGCGCAACCTATAATAAAACAAAATCACCTATCCAAAGTTTAATCCACTGGCTGTTAGTCAATTAATATACTCAGCGCATAATAAGTGTAAGCCTGGTTTATACAGTGAAACCAGTTTTCTGAGTTGGTATGAACTACCGAAACTATAAGCTCAGCACCAAGGCTGAGGTGGTTAGTTCGTATCATACAAACACAACTAGATCTGAGGTCCCCAACCTTTTGGGCTCCAGGGACAGGTTCCGTGGAGAGAAGTTTTTCCATGGACCGGAGGATGCGTGGTTTTGTGTGCTGCCTGCATCCTGCAGATGGGGCTTTGCTTGTTTGTGTGGACCGGTTGCTGGCATGCCACGGACCGGTACCCGTCTACGGACCGGGGATTGGGGACCCCTGAACTAGAATCCTTTCATGGTGTTCTTCATCTGTTCTAAAATTCAATTTGGATTATGGGAGCTGAATTCCAACCCAGCTGTGGGGTATCCCAAGGGTGAATTCACAGAATTCAGTCCTCCCATTTCCAGCATTGCTCTGTCAAACGTTTCTGCAAACTAGGATACAAACATACAAATTGTTTTACGCTAGCTGGTCTTTTTGGGTCAAGGGCTGCAAGCCACATTTCCCAAACAAGCAAGGCCAGAGCAGGCAAGGGGGAGAAATTAGAACAAAATCTTGGACTCAGTTCAAGTTTTTTAAATATACACCAACTATTATTGTTCCCCATAAATTTAACCACCTCCTTTCGTCATCTCAGATATAAAACCATTCTTTAGTGTCAAAGTTTGAAGCTGGGAGGGACGCATGCAAGGTTTTCCAGGAAACTCCTCCATTTAAGGGGAAATTTTCTTCAAACTGAGTCCTCACAGATATATCCGTGCTGTTTTTCTTGGCAATAATAAGGAAACGGTTTGCTTTGCCTACCGTGGATTTGATTTGTTGTGATTTCATTTCACACTGCCCAGTCTAGCTTGAAGCCCCTGGAATCTCCTATCCCAGCTAAGCCTGATGCAATTGGCTGGGGGGCTGTAATTGGGACAGAAATTGCTTAAGGATAAATAGTTGAAATAGTTTGGTCTAATGGATCACTAGCAGATAGCCTTGAGCTTTGTAAATAAGCTAATCAACTATTTATCACCAAGCAAACTCTTTTAAAAAAAATCAAAATGCCGTACTAACATAGTTTAGATATTTGGAATATAGTTTGGTCTAATGGATGGCTAGCAGCAAGCCTTGAGCTTTGTAAAAAGCTACATTCCTTCCTTTTTATCTATCTTGAACTTACTAAGTGGAGAATTTCCTTCTTGCATACATCTGAAAACTATACGCCACCAAGCTAGCTTGATCGCTCAACAGTGAGGCCCTGGTGAAGCCGGTACAGCAGTATCTGCATTTTCTGCATCGCGCAAAAAAAGTACATCTTCCTTAACATTTTCTACAAGAGGGATGATCGAGAGCATCCTATTGCACTGCATTACTGTCTGGTTTGGAAGCATTACTGCTTCGGACAGGAAGGCAGTGCAAAGTAATGAGGATAGCAGGTAAGATATTGGTAGTTCACTTCCTTCTATCCAGGGCCTAGCACACAGGTCTGCAACCCGTGACTCTGGAGCCGCATGTGGCTCTTTCAGCCGTCTCCTGCGGCTCCCAGTCCTCTGCCATGTGCAGTCCAAAAAAAAAAGTGGGACTAAAAAAGTTCAACCAATCAATTCAAATATGCAGGGTAGCTGCATATCTCGCCTTGGCTCCACTCTTCAGTCAAACCCTGTTCTGCGCATGTACGCACATGTGCACACATTTTTTGCGGCTCCCAGTTTTTCCTTTTGTCAGGGAACCGGTTCCGAGTGGCTCTTTCACTGTTTCAGGTTGCTGACCCCTGGCATAGCATATAAGTGATCCTTATAAGAGGAAGGAAGGAAGGAAGGAAGGAAGGAAGGAAGGAAGGAAGGAAGGAAGGAAGGAAGGAAGGAAGGAAGGAAGGAAGGAAGGAAGGCTGGCTGAGTCAATCTTGAGCCCATCTGGGTCGAACTCCAGGCTGTGGGCAGAGTCAGTCTGCCATTCTGCATTCTATCCACTGTACTACCACAAGGAGATTTAACTGGTAGTTAAATCTTGGTAGTTGAAGGTGTAAACATGGTGTGGAAAGCGGACCACAGGAAGGAGAAAGGAGAAGACTGGTGAAGAGTTGGTTGAGTGCGGCAGAAGCCTCAATTCTCTCAAAACAACATTTCAAGTGTTATGATGTCACCAAGCCAATGTTGCAATTTTGTTTTGTCAACCTGGATTTCAAGGTCAGCCTGTGAATACCTTCCGAGGGAAAAATGGAATCAACAAGCAACCACTGATCTTAAAAAAAAATTTTTTGGGGGGGAAGCAAAGAAAGTTGACGGGGGGGGGGGACCTTTTTCCCATCACCAAGAAGAGAGGAGCTTAGGAGCACCCATTAAAAGGGGCAGTTCCCTCTTCAAAAGGATGCATTGAAGAGAAACATACAGCATCATCAGCTCTAGCACCTCCCAAGGGCATTTGAGCATGCTAAACATTCTGGAAAGATCACATTTCCTCCCGGTTAAAAGGGCAGAAGCTCAGCTTTCGATGCTCACCAACATTCCTCCACAGAGGCTTCCAAGCTGGACCTACCTCTTGGCTTCTAGCACTCTGAGAGCAAAAACCAAGCACATAGAGCCAGAACCACACTTAGCCAAATGAGCATGGCGGGGGTCAGGGGGGGGGAGGAAGACACACAGCTAACCTAAGAACTAATTTTTTGGAAGGAAGCAAAGTTAAGACACTTATGGTTGTGTTTCTCAACCTTGGCCACTTTTAAGATGTCTGGAGTTCCAATGGAAGAGAATAAATTGAATTGAATTGAATTGATTGAATTTATATACCGCCCTTTTCCCGTAGGACTCAGGGCGGTTTACAGAGTATTTAAAAAACGTCAATACAATACAAAAGTTAAAAACAGTTAAAAATAATTAAATTTGATCCCTGAAAAATATAAAACCCCAATTAAAAACTCTCAGCCTGGGCTGGAAAGCTCAAAGAGCCAGGTGTTCAGGTCCTGGCGGAATGACCGAAGGTCGGGGGCTGTAGCTTGGGGTTGAACTGTGAGGCCCTCGGCGCTCCCTGTTTTCTTACGGACGTTTTATTACCAAACTGGACTAGAAGACCTTCACGGTCCCTTCCAGCTCTATTCTATTTCTAAATCTCCACCTTGGAAACATGTTGGCCGCTGCAATGCATCGGCCAAAAAAGCATCTGGGCCAGCCCAGAAAGTTCAGCAAGAGGGCCTTTTTTGACAGTCACAAAACAACTAACCCCTCCCAAAAGACAACCTAACTAAGCACCACTTCTCTGGTTTCTCACAAGCTGCAAAGCTTCCCAAGGTATTTGTGAGGCCACTTAAAGCCCAACGTGGATTCTGTGTGTGGGGGGTGCTAATTCCTGCACAGCCGGGGGAAGACAAGGCCACCTTGAACCCGGCTCAGCGCTCTGCTGGTGGAACAAAGTTTTGGAATGGGAAGGGGGGGCTGGGGGGGTGAACAAAGCGCTGTCCCTCCTCACCTGATGAGGGGGCCCAGCAGCAGCAGGTGCATGAAGAGGATGAAGGGCTTATCGCTGGTCAAGTCCCGGTTCACGAAGATGAGGGTCAGCTGGACCATGACGGAGGAGGCGAGCATCAGGAGCAGAGTCAGGACCATCCAGAACTGGTCATTGGAGCGGCTGTAGGAGACAATGACCACGCAGGCCGAGGCCAGCTCCCCGCAGTACAGGAGTGTGGTGAAGATGATGCCCAGCGGCGGGTTGGTCCTGGTTACCGCCTGCGAGGCCACTCTGCGCAAAACCTTGCGGGGACGGCTTTGGCCCCTTCCACGAGGGACGTGGTCGGAGCATTCTTCCACGGAAGAGTCCGCAACTCTCCCACGGCCCATCCCTCCCGCAGTTGCTCCAGCCCAGGCTGGGTTTTACCTTCCCCCCCACACACACACCCCACTCAACCCGCAAAGGAGCCTCCGGCTGGGACCGGGAAAGCAGCTCCCCCCACCCCCCACCCAGCTCTTCCCACTTCTGGAACTCGCCTCCCTTGGAAATGCAGCCGTAGCTCCTCTTTTTCAGCCACTTTTGTCCAGGCAGCGGATTCTCCAACGGGCGGCAGGACCTGCCGAGCGCCCCAAGAAAGCGGAGGTGCCGGCGGCCTCCCGGCTTCCCAGCGCGCCCATTTCACAGAAAGAGGAAGAGCAAGACTGAGTCCCGCGGCTAGTTAAGAAGCGCCGAAGGGCAGCCGGTTTGGAAGGGCAGCAAGAAGAGGCGGCGGCCGGCGAAAGCTGCTCCAGCGGAGCGCCCGATCCAGGTAGAAGAAAGCCAGACGCGCCCCCGGGCCGGCTCCCCCGCGCGGCTCCGGCTCTGGGTGGGGAGTCCCCGGGGGCCGGGCTCGGAAGCCGGCTCCTCGCCTCCTGCTTCTCGTCAGCGCCCGCGGCTTGGCGGACAGGACAGGCGGTTCCTCTTCGGGAGCGAGGCCCGGGGCCCGCGGGCGCCTCTTTGCCGGACCCAGCAGGGCGCAAGCGGCGGCGGGGCTGAGCAGCTGCGGCGAGCGGAGCCCGGACGGCCACGCAATCCTCCGTCGGCTCGTTCGCTTGATCCGGACGGAGCCGGGAAAACAGGTGTGTCAGCCCCGGCTCTGGGCGGCGGCCCCGGGTCCTAGCGCACGCCCTGCTGAGCGCCAGCCTCCCTGCCTCCAGGCGCGCGGAGTCCCGCGGTCGCTCCCGGCCCCCCCCTCGCCCCCGGAGCCGGGTTGCCCGCTCGTCGGGATTTGCCAAGCGAGCAAGAGGGTACACCGGGTTCTAATAGGCTGGGCGCGGGCTGAGGATCAGTTTCGCCGGTTGAACTTCCGACTGCTTCGCGACGCTTACAGACGGGTGGGCGTGAGCCAACCTCTGCTGAAAAGGGAGAGAGCCAACGTAAGCGAGGGGTTGGTTGCAGAAGGAGATTTCAAAGTCCTTTCCCCTCCCCCCCAGATTAAAAAAAAACCCTCTGCTGTTAATTAGCATAATTTGACAGAGGGTCATTGTCCAGGTTAAGCACCCTTTAGACTGGGGTGATGCTTGGGCCTTGCGTTTAAGTGAAGATGTACATATACATATACATATACATATACATATACATATACATATACATATACATACACACATATACATATACATATGTATATATATAGGCCCCAAACATGGGACAAATCTTTATTTACTGTTTCAGCCTAACCGAAGGCCATCAACAGGCAGTTGTCACACCAGTGACAGCTCATATTTGTGTAAATTTTTGGATTGCTAACATACACATATACTGCTCAAAAAAATAAAGGGGACACAAAATAAGACATCCTACTATTAAATACAGTACATTGTGTTGTTTAAGTGTTCCCTTTATTTTTTTAATATATATATATATATATATATATATATATATATATATATATATATATATATATATATATATATATATATATATATATATATATATATATATATATATATATATATATATCCCCTTCATGGATTACTGCCTTGTCGTGGCGAAGGGGCTTGCGTAATTCAATGAAGCTATGAGCTATGCCGTGCAGGGCCACCCAAGACGGACAGGTCATAGCAGAGAGTTCTGACAAAACGTGATCCACTGGAGAAGGAAATGGCAAACCACTCCAGTATCTTTGCCATGAAAACCCTATGGACAGTACCAAAAGGCAAAACGATATGACGCTGGAAGATGAGCCCCTCAGGTCGGAAGGTGTCCAATATGCTACTGGGGAAGAGCAGAGGGCTAGTACTAGTAGCGCCAGAAAGAATGAAGCGACTGGGCCAAAGCCGAAAGGACGCTCAGCTGTGGATATGTCTGGTGGTGAAAGCAAAGTCCGATGCTGTAAAGATTTTTTCTCCATAGGAACCTGGAATGTAAGATCCATGAATCAAGGAAAACTGGATGTGGTCAAACAAGAGATGACAAGACTGAACATCGACATCTTAGGTATCAGCGAACTAAAATGGACAGGAATGGGTGAATTTAATTCAGATGACCATCAGGTATACTACTGTGGGCAAGAATCCTTCAGAAGAAATGGAGTAGCCTTCATAGTCAATAAAAGAGTAGGAAAAGCAATACTGGGATACAATCCTCAAAATGACAGAATGATCTCAGTTCGAATCCAAGGCAAACCATTCAATATCACAGTAGTCCAGGTCTATGCCCCAACCACCAGTGCTGAAGAGGATGAAATTGACCAGTTCTATGAAGCACTACAGCACCTTATAGAACTAACACCAAAAAATGATGTTCTTATCATCATGGGGGATTGGAATGCTAAAGTAGGAAGCCAAAAGATAACTGGAATAACAGGCAAGTTTGGCCTTGGAGTGCAAAATGAAGCAGGGCACAGGCTGATAGAATTCTGTCAAGAGAATACGATGGTCATAGCAAACACTCTTTTCCAACAACCCAAGAGACGGCTCTACACATGGACATCACCAGATGGTCAACACAGAAATCAGATTGACTATATGCTCTGCAGCCAAAGATGGAGAAGCTCTATACAGTCAGTAAAAACAAGACCAGGAGCTGACTGTGGCTCAGACCATGAGCTTCTCCTTGCAAAGTTTAGGCTTAAACTGAAGAAAGTAGGGAAAAGCACTAGGCCACTCAGGTATGAATTAAATCATATCCCTGTTGAATATACAGTAGAGGTGACAAATAGATTTAAGGAATTAGATCTGATAGACAGAGTGCCTGAAGAACTATGGACAGAGGTTCGCGACATTGTACAACAGGTAGCAACCAAAACCATCCCAAAGAAAAAGAAATGCAAGAAAGCAAAATGGCTGTCTGAGGAAGCTTTGCAAATAGCTGAGGAAAGGAGGGAAGCGAAAGGCAAGGGAGAAAAAGAAAGATACACCCAATTGAATGCAGAATTCCAGAGAATAGCTAGAAGAGATAAGAATGCCTTCTTAAATGAACAGTGCAAAGAAATAGAAGAAAATAATAGAATAGGGAGGACCAGAGATCTTTTCAAGAAAATTGGAGAAATGAAGGGAACGTTTAATGCAAAAATGGGCATGATAAAGGACCAAAATGGCAGGGACCTAACAGAGGCAGAAGAGATTAAGAAGAGGTGGCAAAATTACACAGAAGAACTATACAAGAATGAGCTTAATGTCCCTGATAATCACAATGAAGTGGTCACTGACCTCGAGCCAGACATCCTAGAATGTGAAGTGAAGTGGGCCTTAGAAAAGCTGAGCAACAACAAAGCTAGTGGAGGTGACAGTATTCCAGCTGAGCTATTCAAAATCTTAAAAGACAATGCAGTAAAAGTGCTACACTCAATTTGCCAGCAAATTTGGAAAACTCAACAGTGGCCACAGGATTGGAAAAGATCAGTTTACATTCCAATTCCAAAGAAAGGCAGTGCCAAAGAATGTTCAAACTATCGCACCATTGCACTCATTTCTCATGCTAGTAAAGTCATGCTTAAAATCCTACAAGCTAGACTTCAGCAGTATGTGGATCGAGAACTACCAGAAGTGCAGGCAGGATTTCGAAGAGGCAGAGGAACTAGAGATCAAATTGCCAACATACGCTGGATCATGGAGAAAGCTAGGGAGTTCCAGAAAAACATCTACTTCTGCTTCATTGACTATGCTAAAGCCTTTGATTGTGTGGATCATAACAAACTGTGGCAAGTTCTTAAAGAGATGGGAGTACCAGACCATCTTATTTGTCTCTTGAGAAACCTATATGCGGGTCAAGAAGCAACAGTGAGAACTGGACACGGAACCACTGATTGGTTCAAAATTGGGAAAGGAGTCCGGCAAGGCTGTATACTGTCGCCCTGCCTATTTAACTTATATGCAGAGCACATCATGAGAAAGGCAGGGCTAGATGAATCAAAAGTTGGAATTAAGATTGCCGGAAGAAATATCAACAACCTAAGATACGCAGATGATACCACTCTAATGGCAGAAAGTGAAGAAGAACTAAAGAGCCTCTTGTTGCAGGTGAAGAAGGAGAGTGCAAAACTTGGGTTGAAACTTAACATTAAGAAAACCAAGATCATGGCATCTGGCCCTCTCAATTCCTGGCAAATAGATGGGGAAGAAATGGAGGTAGTGACAGATTTTATTTTCCTGGGCTCCAAGATCACTGCAGATGGGGACTGTAGCCAAGAAATTAAAAGACGCTTGCTCCTGGGGAGGAAAGCCATGGCAAATCTAGACAGCACACTAAAAAGCAGAGACATCACCCTGTCAACAAAAGTGCGTATAGTCAAGGCTATGGTCTTCCCAGTTGCAACGTATGGCAGTGAAAGTTGGACCATAAGAAAGGCTGAGCGCCAAAGAATTGAGGCCTTTGAACTGTGGTGCTGGAGAAGACTCCTGCGAGTCCCTTGGACCGCAAGGCGATCAAACCGGTCAGTCCTAGAGGAGATCAATCCTGACTGCTCTTTAGAAGGCCAGATCCTGAAGCTAAAACTCAAGTACTTTGGCCACCTAATGAGAAGGAAGGACTCACTGGAGAAGAGCCTAATGCTGGGAAAGATCGAGGGCAATAGAAGAAGGGGACGACAGAGAATGAGGTGGCTGGATGGAGTCACTGAAGCAGTAGGCGTGAGCTTAAATGGACTCCAGAAGATGGTAGAGGACAGGAAGGCCTGGAGGAATGTTGTCCATAGGGTCGCGATGGGTCGGACACGACTTCGCAGCTAACAACAACAACATATATATATATATATATATATATATATATATATATATATATATATATATATATATATATATATATATATATATATATATATACATATATATATATATATATATATATATTTTCACACACACACACACACACACACACGAGAAAATGCACAGGCAACTAAACAAGAGCAAATGTACACAACAGAAGATATCAGCAATCTGTCTACAAACATCACGTCTATTCCCAAGGAGGCCAATTAACCTTTAGATATCCTCTGGAGTCCAGATTCCCAGAAGTATTTTGGGATAAGCAGTATAGGCGTTCCATGCAAGGCATTGGCACCTAGCCAATATTTCCTGCCTTTGAATCTCAAAACAGGTTTCTCGATAACTTTGGGACAAAAAGCTTTTGAACAAATCAAAGAGAGCCAGGAAAGCACAAGGGGGGGGGGAGCGAATTCAAAACCAGAGAGTTGGGGTTGCCATAATATTTTCCTCCATCCATAAATTGAAACTCTGCCCATTTGTTTGTTTATTCTGCAGCAGCCAAAGAGAGTTCATCAGAAGCAGCCGGCATCTCATTATACAGCAACAAATCCACTTCCTTATGACAGGCTGTTGCGTCTAAACCGCCTAATCAAAATCTATCTCTTTCCAGCCGGTTTCCAGAGTGGATGCCCTGTTTGAGAAAATCCAATAAAGAAGCTTGGGGAATGCTGTCACATTTTGACCAAAGTCCAAACTGTGACAAGTGTGTGGAGGGCTTTTTAATGCAGCATGCAGTCGAGTGCAAATGAAGCCGTGTTAAATATCTCATCCCTAAAGCTGCATGCACCTATAATGTTGTGCTAAAGAGAAATTCCTCTGCTTATACTTATACCTTATTTATTTGGCCAAGTGTGGTTAAATGCACAAGGAATTGGTCTCAGGAGCACTCGGTGTACTTGCAAAACAACAGAATGTAATCATAATGATTAATAATAATAATAAAGTGCACAGCCAATAAAAGGGAGAAGTAAAAAATAATAAAAGGGACAGTCACACCCCATGAGCTAACATACATACACATTAGACAAAAAAACTTAGCAATCATTGTATTGCGACATCTGTGAAAATCAGGCGTTCAACAGAGTAATGGCAATAAGGGAAGAAACCATTTCTGTGTTTAGTTGAGCAGACATACAGTGCCCTTATAGCACCATCCGGAGAGAAGGAGTTGAAACGGGCTGAATTCAAATGCAGTGCCTGTCCGAAAAATACAGTCAAAGAATTAAGACTAGCCAGAAATACTGAAATAGATCAGACGCGTGTTTGTGTGTAGGATAGGCTGGGCTGGGCCTGCAAACTCAAGAAATGAGAATGGAGTTTGTACAAATGAAATAAGGAAACCAGGTGAGTTGGAATCAGGCCAAGTAGAAGACAAAGCCGCACGAGAATTTGAGACTTTACTTCTGGAAAGGCAGGACAAGGGGATAAGGGGCAGTGGTGGGATTCAAATAGGCGAACAACCGGTTCTCTGTATATGGATGTCACTTCCGGAAGTCCATCCTGGGCCTGGGCAACAAAAACATTAGCTCCCGGTTCTGCCAAAGTGGTGCAAACCGGCTGTATCCCACCACCGGATAAGTGCCTAGGAAAAAAGAGGAAGAGGAAGATCAGGATCCCAAAACGAGATGTGGTAGAATGCAGCAAAGCTGGGCAACTAACTTGTCAGCTTCTTGATCCCAAACCAGCCTCCTGGATTGACCTCCAGCAGTTTTGGCCTTGCCCATTGGAACACAGAAAGGTATGCCCTGAACATAATACATGGCTGTACTCAGCGTGTGGTCCTCAATGGAACCGCATCTACATGGAAGGCAGTGTGTAGTGGGGTGCCCCAGGGCTCTGTTCTGGGCCCAGTGCTCTTCAATATCTTCATTAACGATTTGGATGAGGGGATAGATGGGGAACTCATCAAATTTGCAGACGACACCAAGCTGGCAGGAATAGCCAATACTCCAGAAGATAGGCTTAAGATACAGGAGGATCTAGACAGACTCGAACACTGGGCGCTATCTAACAAAATGAAATTCAATGGTGAAAAAAGTAAGGTTCTGCATTTAGGCAGGAAAAATCAAAAGCACAGGTATAGTATAGGTGGTACCTTGCTCAATAGTAGTAACTGTGAGAGGGATCTCGGAGTCCTAGTGGACAATCACTTCAGTATGAGCCAGCAGTGTGCTGCAGCTGCCAAAAAAGCCAACACGGTGCTAGGCTGCATTAACAGAGGGATAGAATCAAGATCAAGTGAAGTACTAATACCACTTTACAATGCTTTGGTAAGGCCACACCTGGAATACTGCACCCAGTTTTGGTCACCACGATGTAAAAAAGATGTCGAGACTCTAGAAAGGGTACAGAGAAGAGCAACAAAGATGATTGGGGGACTGGAGGCTAAAACATATAGGGAACGGTTGCTGGAATTGGGGATGTGTAGTTTAATGAAGAGAAGGGTGAGGGGTGACATGATAGCAGTGTTCCAATATTTGAGGGGCTACCACAAAGAAGAGGGAGTCAAGCTATTCTCCAAAGCACCTGAAAGCAGGACAAGAAGCAACGGATGGAAACTAGTCAAGGAGAGAAGCAACCTAGAACTAAGGAGAAACTTCCTGACAGTTAGTTAGAACATGGGTGTTACTCCTTCTTTGGTGCCTGACTGGAGAAAGCTATGCTGTGGGGGAAACACTGTGAAGCATGCAGAGAGAGACACGTCACAATTCTCCTTTCCAAATATAGCCACGAACTGAGTCTAAAGACAGCTGGGTGCCCTGGAGCCAGCTAAGCACTGGGGGAAATTTGCAATAGGTTTCAAGCCTGCCTGCAACAGTTGGACTAAGTAAATAAAAAAATAAGTAGAGCCACTTTGATTTAGTGGTTAAGGCATCGGGAAAGGCATCGGAAAGCAGGAAGCTCTGAATTCCAATCCTGCCTTAGGCATGGAAGCCGGCTGGGTGACAAATGAAGTTGCTGCTTATTAAAAAAAATTCAAAAGAGATTGTAATCGTGGAGGAAAAATGGAAAAGACACCAAACACCGGGGGGGGGGGGGGGGGCGAGGGGAAGGGCGGGGGAAGCTCCTATAACTAAAGATTGCATCTCTGAAACTTCTTTTAACTGTTCTTTGCTCTGCTGAGTGCTGCAATAGCTGGCTGGGGAATTCTGACTTTCGAAATCCCAGATGTCTTAAAGTTGTCAAGTTGAGGAGTAATGATTTAGAGACTTTGGATGGGTTCCTTGACCTCTGTCCCAAATTTGTAATTTTCAAGGGAAATGAAAGGGGGAAAGTTCATCAGGTTCATGGCAGGAATGCAAATTTATCTAACGCTGCACGTTTCATTTAATACCTTCCCAAAAGCTTAAACTTCACCTGAAATGTGCCCTTTCCAAACTTTTGCAATGCAGCTCATACTTCGTATTTCCTCTGCGTTTGGTCTCTTCCATTTGTTCCCCCCTCCGATGCTTACAGTCTCCTTTCTAAGCAGCAACCCTGTTTGATCTGCAAACAGGCATTTTGGGGGCTGGGCCAAGAAAATTCAGCTGGCTCCTGTAGATCAAACAACAGTCCAGTGAGCCATTCTGCTGCCTTTTCAAAATAGCAACCCTATGACTGGGCGGGCAGGATGGGGAGGTCAAAATGAAACCTCTTCATTGGGAGAGAAAAGATGGTAGCTTTGCAAAAAAAAAAAAAGATCCCAGCCAATAAAGGGACTGGAGCATTGCATCTCCTCTCACGATCACACCCACCCTGTGCTGACAGAAAACCAAGATCTCCTGATTATCCAAAAGGCCAAGCTAACGATTAACCAGAAGAAATCTGCCTGCAGATTTCTCCTTTCAATATTGATTTTCCCAACTAATTGCTTTTCATTCTCAAGCGGTATATGAAGAACGGCTGCAAGAATTGGGTATGGATAGTCTGGAGAAAAGAAGGACTAGGGGTGACATGATATAGCAGTGTTCCAATATTTGAGGCCTTCCTGCAGAGAGTCAACCTATTTTTCAAAGCACCAGAAGGCAAGACGAGAAACAATGGATGGAAACTAATCAAGGAGAGAAGCAACCTGGAATTAAGGAGAAACTTCCTAACAGAACAATTTACCAGTGGAACAGAAGTTGCCTTTGGAAGTTTTGGGTGCTTCATCACTGGAGTATTTTAAGAAAAGACCGGACAACCACTTGTCTGAAATGGTATAGGGCACAGGTCTGCAACCCGCGGCTCCGGAGCCACATGCGGCTCCCAGTCCTCTGCCATGTGTAGTCCAAAAAAAAAAAAGTGGGACTAAAAAAGTTCAACCAATCAATTCAAATATGCAGGGTAAGTGCATATCTCGCCTTGGCTCCACTCTTCAGTCAAACTCTGTTCTGCGCATGCGCGCATGTACTCGCATGTGCACACATTTTTTTGCGGCTCCCAGTTTTTCCTTTTGTGAGGGAACCGGTTCCGAGTGGCTCTTTCACTGTTTCAGGTTGCTGACCCCTGGTATAGGGTCTCCTGCTTGAGCTTGGGGTTGGACTAGATCCATGGTGGCGAATCTATGGCACGCATGCCACAGGTGGCACGCAGAGCCCTCTCTGTGGGCACGCGTGCCGTCGCCCCAGTCCTAGGCCTTCAGCTGGGTTTTATAAAACCTTTTCGCTTTAGGCCTCTGCCGCCGTGTGCAAAAAAAAAAAGGTTTAATCAATCAATCAATTTCAACTTCTCACGGGAAAAAAAAGATCTCGCAAAGTTGGAATTGATTGATTGAACTTTTTAGTCCCACCCAGTCTGCCGTTACCACCACAGCCATGCCCACCCAATGGGCCACACCCACTCAATGGGCCATGCCCACCGAGCACCAGACAATACACAAGTGGGTTTTGGGTTGCAGTTTGGGCACTCGGTCTCTAAAAGGTTCACCATCGCTGGACTAGATAGATGATCTCCAAGTCCCTTTCAGCTGTATTCTGATTGATCAGATCTGCAATGGGGGAAAAAAGCAATTCCTCTCCAATCAAATTATTTTGATAAAAAGGCATAAGCTAGCATGAATTGCAGCTCACCTTATCAGATGCAAGAGGGATGCGGGATTTAAACCCGGATGAAGCAGAAGGAAAGCTTAGGCTTTGAATAACACGAATTCTTCTGAAAGAAAAAGCGCTCCCAGTTTTTAAGCTCTTTCCCCTGCCATGTCTTTTGAGCTTAAGTGCAATTCATTTCCTCAACTGAAGCAGGCAGTTATCTCGAGTGGGCCAGATCTGGCCAGTTTGAAGGGTGAAGGGCAAGCAGCTAAGAAAAAGGAACACTTTCAAAGAGATAACACGTCAGTTCTGAACAAATGCCACAAATTAGCCACACATTCAGCATGGTGCAAAAACAGTCCTCTGTTGAGCGTCTATTTCTTATACTGTAGGGCAGGGGTCTTCAAACTTGGCCCTTTTATGACTTGTGGACTTCAACTCCCAGAATTCCTCAGCCAGCTTTGCTGGCTGAGGAATTCTGGGAGTTGAAGTCCACAAGTCATAAAAGGGCCAAGTTTGAAGACCCCTGCTGTAGGGTTTCTTTCAGTAGGGTTTTTAAAATTGGCAATTCTGACACAGGGTGCTCTGAGGTGACTTGTTTCTCTGCAGATGTTTCATTAATAAATGAGGTAACACCCTCGGTGCTCATTAATAAATAATGTCAGGTAATGAAAGGTCTGCAAGAAAACAGCATCAGGACTCCACGGTTGAACCCTGAGCTATTGATATTCCCTTCTGTTTAATACGTGCATATTTTAAAAGATTCCTTTGAATCAGTGTTTGAGTCCTGGCAGTTGCCTGGATGAATCCCTGCGCTTTTCTTGGCAAATCTTTCGGATATGGTTTTACCATTGCCTTCTTGCTAGGGCTGAAAGAGAAGGGCTGGCCCAACCAGCTTTGTGCTTAGGGTGGGACTAGAGTTTGCAGTCTCCTGCTTTCCGGCCTGATGCCTTAACCCCTACATTATCTGTCTCTTTAATATATCTGTATGTTCAGGAAGTTGCACATTTCCTGTCAAGTGTAAGAAGTCAGGAAACCGAGATAAGAGTTCAAAAACATTACAAGTTTATTTCATGGACTCTCGTTTAAATATGAGCCAGCAGTGTGCTGCAGCTGCCCAAAAAGCCAACACAGTGCTAGGCTGCATTGAGAGAGGGATAGAATCAAGATCATGTGAAGTGTTAAAACCATTTTATAATGCCATGGTAAGGCTTCACTTGGAATACTGCATCTAGGTTTGGTTGCCGCAACGTAAAAATGATGTTGAGACTCTAGAAAGAGTACAAAGAAGAGCAACAAAGATGATTAGGGGATTGGAGGTTAAAATATATAAAGAACAGTTGCTGGAATTGGGTATGTCTAGTTTAACGAAGAGAAGGGCGAGGGGTGACAGGTGAGCAGCCTTCCAATATCTCAGGGGCTGCCACAAAGAAGAGCGGGTCAAGCTATTCTCCAAAGCACACAAAGGCAGGACAAGAAGCAACGAATGGAAACTCATCAAGGAGAGAAGCAACCTAGAACTAAGGAGAAATTTCCTGATAGTTAGAACAATTAATCAGTGGAATAACTTGCCTCCGGAAGCTGTGAATGCTCCAACACTGGAAGTTTTTAAAAAGAGATTGGACAACCATTTGTCTGAAATGGCATAGGGTCTCCTGCCTGAGCAGGGGGTTGGACTAGAAGACCTCCAAGGTCCCTTCCAACTCTGTTATTCTGTTACTATTAACTATACGCAAGAATCCAAGCTACTAAGAGTCAAGGCTACTTGGCATCAGAGAAGAGTCAACGGACTTCATGGGGGCGGCTGGATTTAGATCTCTTACAGCAGAGGTCCTCAACTTTTTGGGCACCAGGGATCAGTTACTTGGAGAGAGGTTTTTCCACGGACTGGAGGGTGTATGATTTTGTGTGCTGCCTGCATTCTGCAGATGGGGCTTTTCTTGTTTGCACGGACCAGTTGCTGGCATACCGCAGCCCAGTACTGATCCACGGACCAGGGTTTGGGGACCCCTGTCTTACAGGACCTAAGCAATGATGCAAGTAGGCAAGGCATAATTTGTTCTCCTGTTTTCCTGATGGTGGGCAGAATGTTGTCTGAGGCCCTTCTTTTAAAGCTAGGATAAATTCAGATTAGAGCATATGCTCCACTTTTCATGTCTTTCCTTCCCTCAAAATGGCAGAAACGCCCATTTATGGCAACCACAACTCCTGGAAACCAGTATAACGAAATTCAAGAAAGAAGAGATTGCCACCCTTGGATTTTACAGAAGCCATTCTATAAAGGGACTGGCAAACTTTAACCTCAGCTACTCATCTTAGTGTTCTGTACCAGCCTGCTACTGGCCCTGCAGAAAAGGCAGGGACAACCCCTTTTACAAGAAGGCAAGAGGCTGGAACTAAGCCTTCCAAATTTATGGACACAAAAGCAAACAGAGCAAGACACGAACCATGAAACAGGAGCTATTCAAACGGTTGCCTTCAGCAAACCAGCCCTCCCACGCATTCCCCTTTTAAACAGTTCAGGGCGTGGCTTCTCTCTGCCTCCTTCCGAGGTGCCCCATTGCCTTCCTCTGTTTACTCCTGATTGACTGCCTCCTGCGTCGGGCGTCCTTGAACAGGGCCAGCTGTGGGTCATCTTCATCCACGCTGTCAGGCTCACACAAAAGCAAACAGAGCAAGACACGAACCATGAAACAGGAGCTATTCAAACGGTTGCCTTCAGCAAACCAGCCCTCCCACGCATTCCCCTTTTAAACAGTTCAGGGCATGGCTTCTCTCTGCCTCCTTCCGAGGTGCCCCATTGCCTTCCTCTGTTTACTCCTGATTGACTGCCTCCTGCATCGGGCGTCCTTGAACAGGGCCAGCTGTGGGTCATCTTCATCCACGCTGTCAGGCTCACACAGCTGGGTCTGCGTCGTAACCAGGTGGGAGGGGCCTGGCTGAGGGCTCTCATCAGCAAGCTCTCCAACACCCTCAGCAAGCTCTCCAACACCCCCCTCCTCCTCCTCTGAATCGTCCGACCCAACTGCCGAACCCACAGGCTGACCCTGAATCACAACACTTAGTCCTATGATAAATCTGTGAAATTCCAGCTTCCCCCCCCCCGCACCACACTTTGTCTCTTGGGAAGGGGTGTACCTTTCAAGTGATCTGCTGGAATTCTTCTCTTTCATTTCTGAACTTCCTGGGGACCTGGGACAGGAGTGAGGATGGGCACTTTTGTCACCATCCACCTCTCTTCTTTACAGTCGGAAGTGTGAAGGAAAACCGCAAGCTAATGTTGGAGGGACATGCTAAGTTTTGAGTAAGGGATCCTCGCGTGCAGATTGGCAAGGTGATCCTTCAGAATCCTCCCTCCCTTTCTTTACATGGCTTTTCCTTCTCAAAGAGAATCTGTAGAACTTCTCATCTGGGCTTGTGTACAGGCAGCTTCTATTGTCAAGCAAAGGGATAAATTCTACTACAAAGAGTCACTCCAGGCAACAGTTTCTATGGCAACCTGGAACTTGTCCTGCATCACCCAAAAGCAGGGGGAAAAGACCAAAGAGGAGGTCTCAAAAGGGACCAGATCTGTCGCTAAAGGTATTAACAATACATTGACAGTGGGTCTCAGGAGCACATCACCCCAGAGGCTTAGAGAGTCTGCGATGAAAAAGGCAGAGGCAGAAACAGGATCTGGGCTAGTAGGACTATGTCAAAGCCCACCAACCATGCTTCTCAAGATGGTCCATGCCTTGCCGTTCTTTTTGGTATCCGTGTGTGTGTGTTGTGCCTGTTTCAATAACACTTCACTGATCTCCAAGTTAATTTTGCTGAACACCAGAGCAGCTGCGAATTTCATTTTATTCCACTATGAAACTTTTTTAAAAATCATGATTAACAATCTCTCTCTCTCTCTCTCTCTCTCTCTCTCTCTCTCTCTCTCTCTCTCTCTCTCTCTCTCTCTCTCCCTTAATCCAGCAAGTTGAAGTCTCTGTAAAATATTAAATGGGGGTGGGAAGAGGAAGCAGTGTTACCACTTGCATCCTTCTCATTTTTTTATTTTATTTTTATATATCGTTTTTATATTTTACCATTGTATTGCACACCATCCAGCGTCCCTCTCTGAGGGAAAACGGACAGTTCAAAAATGTCAAAAATAAATAAAGAAATAAAACAACAAGAGTGCTTCAGTGGAGCTACCAGCTTGGCTTACAAAAATCCAGATGGCCACTAGATAGTAGCCAAGCAATACAGAAAACTGGCTGATTTTTTTTTTCTGCCAAGATTTGGTAATCTCTATAACTCTCCAGTTGAAATATAACACATCCTGAGGGTCTGATGTTGCTGGCTTCAGATTGCATTTCAATTGGAAACGAGAGTGCCAGCGTTTGTGGGATTTTCCCCAAAGTTTATTGCTCCTGGAGGGGATTCCAATCGGGTACTTTTGGCAAACCAAACTGTGCTAACTTCCTAGCACTTTCCTTTGGAAGAAAGTCAGCCACTAAGCCTGACACAAACCCAGCCTGTAGGCCTAAATAAGGGTTGCAAACAGAAAGAGGCCCCGGTTTTACTAATCATCTTAAGAGCATCTTAAATTTATGGACAGACTTGAGTTCAGCCAAGTTGAATAAAATCTATGTAGGTTCTTGATGCCTGATTGAAGGAAAGGCACCCGGGTCTCTGGCATGAAAACAAGATCCTTTGCAATTCTCACAATCTTTTTGCCAGTGGGTCATAGCGCTCTGGTTTGGAAATTAAAGACAGCTCCTGCCTGCCACCCCTTAATCTCTTAACTTTTAAAAGAGACACTATCAATCTTGGGCAATGCACATTTAAGAGTAGCTAGCGTCTGTTTGCCTTTGCAAAAAAGATGCATTCCGGCTTGCTTTTCCTGTTCCTGAACAAAATGCTGCTGATTTCCCCCATTTTTTTTCTGAATAATTCTGAAACAGAGATGCGGAGCTGCCTTTAGCAAGATGCCTTGAGCCAACCCTGACTAGAACACCAGGAAATTTATTTCCACCTGGATTTTTTTTTAATTTAATATAGATTTCGAAAACTGGGCTAGACAACCTAACCAAAGACTAGCAAGGATTTGGCAGCAGTGATAATGTCTCTTGTCTTAAGCAGCAATCCTCTTCCAGTATTTTTTTGTTTTTATAGCATCTTTATTGTTTGTCGTAATAATGAATTGAGTGTGCAACTCCTCCTGTTCCCCCAACATCAACGTAAAGGAAGAGAGGTCTCTTCCAGACAGACCTAATCAAGAGTTCTTTTTTTATTATTATTAAAAAGTTTTATAAAAATTACAACATAATCCCCAAAACCAACCCACCCCAAAAAAAAACCCTCTCCCTCCCCCACTTCCCAAAGCTGAATACAGGGTTACAAATATAATAATCATAATCTAACTAACATTAACCAACTATATAAATAACCAAGTTCATAATGCACTTTAACTCCCCTTTAACGTAAATACAAACAAAATAAAAGTGAACATAATAATAATAAAAACATAAATTAATATCCAAGTTATTAAACAATACTAAATACTAAAAATAATAACAATACCATATAATTAAAACTAATAAAAATTCCGCTTTAATAAACTATTAATAATAATAACAATCTAAAATTTACTCATAAGCTAAATGGAACTTTTTGGTCCCATATTTATTCTGAATATAATCTATCCATCTTCTCCAGACCGAAATGTATCTTTCCTGTGAATGATCCTTCAGATAAGCAGAAATCTTAGCCATTTCTGCTAAATTTGACACTTTAAACGTCCATTCTTCTATAGTAGGCAAGCTATCCTTCTTCCAGTATTGCCCTGCCAATAACCTTGCAGCTGTTATCAAGTTCAACATCAAGTTAGTTTCTTTAATATCACAATCTATAATACCTAATCAAGAGTTCTTGTTTGGATCACAGTTCCAGCTCGGCCAGCCACATGCTGCCTCCCTTATCACTATAACGACTTACGACTATAATTCTGGGCTCAGTTAGGATTGTAAATTGAGGACTGCCCTGTATCTGGGTTTTGCAACTGAATAAAAAGTGTAAGCAAGACATTCACACAGGGATAATGCACACTTTGCAGAACACAAAGGATGTTTCAATTCCATCCAAAGGAAATTCTCACAGGAAATTCCTATGAGATTTGGGTTTATTATGAATTAATCTAGTTCTTCCACTGGTTATTTGAACCCAGATAATTTATTCAAATCAGAAGGTCAGGTTATTTATCTTTTCTCTCCTTTTTTTAAAAAAAAACCCAAGGTAAGGATTCATTTCACTGGAAGCCAAGCCTGAATTTCACACTCTTTTCCCCAAGACGCACAGTTATTTCAGAATACTTAGGGAGATGAGCATGCTTTTCTGCCAGCCATGTTCTCTCAGGATTAATCTAGCCCACGAACAAAATGATTTATTAAGTAAGGCCCGCTTGTCCTACCGATCACCCAATACTGTTTCCTCAACCCATTTAAAACCGATGACAGATCTGATTGCTGCATCCTCCAGAACTTCAAACTACAATCTGTTAGGAAATGAGACATCTCTCTCTCTCTCTCTCTCTCTCTCTCTCTCTCTCTCTCTCTCTCTCTCTCTCTCTCTCTCTCTCTCTCTCTCTCTCTCTCTCTCTCTCTCTCTCTCTCTCTCTCTCTCATTATGCTGAACTGGCACTTTTTCAAAATGACAATTTTACAGGCTTGAATTTCCTGAAGGCTTAAGGAAGCGGAGGCAGTATTCAATCCAGATTAGAATGAGGAGGATAGCAGCAAATTAAGCAACAGGACTGAGAATTTGGAGGCTGAGAAACTGTGGAAAGCAAACTGTATTTATTTTTCTGTCACCTTTTTAGCCCAGAGAAAATATTTGTATTAGGTTTTAAATCAGACGAGAAGTTCTGGCTTGAAGGTAAACCCGGCCTAGGAATATTATCTTGCAGAGCCTTTCTCAATATGTTGTTCTAAAGCTGTTGAGTAAAGGCTATGGTCATTTGGGATGTTGGCAAAACCAATGTAAAGCTCATTTGGAACATACCAGAAAGATCTTGAAGAAAAACCAAAAATGCAGATATCAAGAGAACATGCTTTCTGTTTCAGGACATACCTGCACCGTGCTTGAAGATGCTCCTATCCTGAGCTCAACTTTAGCCTGACCTAAGCCACTTTCTGATATTCTGATTTTATTTTATTTTATATTTGACATTTCTAAACCACCTATCTTCCGCAAAGAGGGATTAGTTCCCATGTATGTGGCCCTACAGAGCACATCTACGCAACTGTTAATGCTCTTTCCTTTCCTACCTTCCTCCCCACCTGAACGGTAAATATGGTGTATTGTGGCAGAAGGCACAAGGTATCCCTTCCAACATGTTTGAAGGAACAGAGATCTGTAATAAAAGGCTGCAAATTGCAAAAAAAAACAACCGTAGAATTTAGTCACACCCAACCACACAACAGAAAAGACTAGCCTTGTTTTGCAAGATTTATTTAAACAGAAGCTGTCTGTTTTTCTTCAGGGATAAGAAGATGAAAAATAAACATCAGAGGTGGCCGGTTTTAGAGCGTGTTTAAAATAAGTTGACCCAAGTAAGTTTTGGTAAAGCATATTCAAAGTCTGCTTAACCTTGCTTTTCCTCCCTCATTCTATTATTTCTTCAAATTTTAAGTTGCAGTAGAAACTCTGTGAGGTAGGAAAAAAAATGCATACCGGTATACTTTACCACCATATACTATTAACAGTAATGTCCTTTTGGAGACTGTAAGAAATCATCTCATTTTGAAGACTTCCTATTTTACTTTTCTTTTTAACAAAGAATCCTCTCCCTGCCTCTTTAAACCTACAAATGAAAATATCTGTGATGACCACTGTTAAATAGTGGGCTCTTAGGTGCAGGAATGAATACACAAGGCTGAGTACAAGATAACTCATACTTTATTCTTGCTAGAACTGTACTGAAGCATGGGCTGCAACCAGCCGCAATATATAGTCTAGCCCCTAGGCGGCAGCCAATAAGTTTGAACCCACTCTTGCTGCCTGGGGCTAGCCAATTGCAGGACAGGAGACAGCTAGTCTGGGTTGCTGGAGAGCCGTTAGCTGCTCCAGCAACCCAAGTATCACCACAAGCCCAGTACATAACAACCACTTCATGTGATTGCTCCATTTTTGAGGTGTTACACTACCTTTATTATCCTTACAGTTGTCACTCAAATGTATATCCCATCTGTTGTGTGCTTCTCTCCCTGTCAGTTATGTTATTTTTATATAGTTGTGTTCTATTTTCACGTGGTTTTTACTTTCTGCAGGGTGTTTTAATTAACTGCATGCCAATTACATGTTTGCCCAGAAAACCATTATTGGATGGAGTAAAAATGTCATGTGCTGGTGTAAATCACAGCTCCCACATGTTTAGAAGAATATGTTGGTTTGGCTAGAGAGCAGGCAAAATCCTAAGAAAAGTTATATGCTCTATGATTGGATTCAGGAGAATTGTCATTACAAGGTAAGGGATGGTATTTTCAGCGCAAAAGCTAAGCTATGTTTGACTTTTTTTTAAAAAAAAAGCTTTAATATGTTTGCTATTATTACAATCGACATTGCTAATTGGAGCATTCTTAATTTTGAGAAGGTCTCTGTATATCTTCCCCATCTTGATCTGACTGTGGCATTCTAGTTTGTTTGCACAGACAGAACAACAGTTGCCAAGACGATCAAAGCGAAACCTGGGCTGTTTACGGAGCAATCTGTTCCAATCTGTTCTCTGTCATCCTCACCCGTCCTGTTTTTCAAGTCAAATCAGTTCTCAGCCAGGCCTGAATCCCAGAAGAATCATTATAGAAACCCCCAAATCCCACTCTGGGCCACCTTTAAGTGTGAAAATGGGTTCTGTCACCCTGTGCTTTCCACTAGAATGAAGACGTGCTATGTAACATGGAAAGACAAGACTTCAACTGCAAGCTTGCTACAATAAGCACAAAGATTTTCCAACCATTAAGGGTGAGAAAGCAGGATTCCAGAGTTTCTTTGACCAATGAAATTATCTGTGAAGTGAGTAGAAGCTCAAAGGGTTTGCATAGGACTCTTTTTTAACCCTAACAAGCTCAGGGCTAGCTATTTAACATTCTCTCCTCCATGATTTTCCCCACCGTCACAGTCCTCTGAGATAAAGTGGGCTGGAATAGGATGATTGGCCCACACCATGAACTTCCATGGCTGAGGGTAGCCTTGAACTGAGGTTCCTTTTCAAAAGGCAACTGGACTTTCTTTTTCCTTGAAGACATTTCACTCCTCATCCAAGAAGCTTCTTCACTTCTGACTTTCAACATTCTCTCCGTGGATTTGACAACAGAGCAGAGTTTTTCAACCTTGGCAACTTGAAGACAGATGGATTTCGGGTGTCAGAATTGAAGAAGCCTCTTGGATGAGAAGTGAAACATCTTCAAGGAAAAACAAAGTCTTTTGAAAAAGCATCTTTGGGACAGCCATGACCTGGATGACTGAGAATCTCCACAAATTCTTAAACTGAAGTCTTTCTGATTCCCATCCACATATCTAGAGTAGCTAAAATAGGGAGGAAAAATTTATAGAAGGGGTAAGGTTTAGCACTCTCAAAATCACGAAAGTGCTGAGAACATAGTAAGGATACTGTAAAAATGTTTATTTTGATTTACAGATGTACAAGTTAATTAGATTGGTAGGGAAGGCATACTGCAGCAAAGACATCTCAATGGTGTTACTTGCAGTGACACCCACTGAACTCATTCTGAGCAGAGCAAAATGAAAACTCTGTTGACTGTAAAGTCAAGGGGGCCAAACAAAACAAAAGGGGAGCTATTTTGGGAATAAATTTGCAGGCAGGGAAAGCGGAAGCCACTATTTCATTTATTCTCCCATTCTAATTGTGTTCTCACTGTTGCTTTCTATAAATGAAGAAAGACTTGTTTGGATTTTGCTAGCAAATCATCTTTAGAATCTGTGACAAATAATTTAATTTCTCATCTGTTCCCGGGAACAGCTCCTAGCATCGTATTGTTTGGATGGTTAAAAAAATGATTTATTTCTGTAAATTCATTTCCCATGGCACTAGCAATAGCATTTGGACTTATATACCACTTCACAGTGCTTTATAGCCCCCTCTAAGTGGTTTACAGAATCAGCCTATTGCCCCCCTCCAACAATCTGGATCCTCATTTTACCGACCTCAGAAGGATGGAAGGCTGAGTCAACCTTGAGCAGGTCAGGATCGAACTGCCAGCAGTTGGCAGAATTGGCCTGCAATACTGCATTCTAACCACTGTGCTCCCATGCCACCACCATAATCATTATCCACTTCCCACATCCGTTCATAAGTTTTACCTTGCACAAACTAATTGCTCCTTTTTGCATTTGAATCTTCCCAGGTGACCAGAGGGAAGCCTTCAATATTCAAGTACCTCTCAGCAGAACGTCAAAGATAGAATCTTTGTGTAGCCCATCAACTTGATGCTTGGCCTTGAATAAAGTTGGATGCTCGTGCTGCCTTATTCCTACATCTCACAGGATTGCTGGGAAGTAGTTAAAAGCTTTCCAAAATCCAGTAGACCATCATCCAAGTGGTAGACCAGCAATAATGCCTTGTGGGGCCACACCCGAAGAGAAAATCCAGAAGAAGGTGTAATATTGGGTTGGAAAGTCTCCAGAAAAGGAGGAAAAAAAATGAAGAGGAGTCCAATAAGGGAGCTTTCTTTCACTTCCTTCTAAAAAAATGCTGGCTGTCCTTTTTCTTTATCATGGCATTGCTAAAGCACCTGAAAGCAGGACAAGCAGTGGATGGAATTAATCAAGGAGAGAACCAATCTAGAAATAAGGAAAAATTCATGACAGTGAGAACAATTCATCAGTGGATTGCCTTGCCTTCAGAAGTTGTGGGTGCTCCCTTACTGCAGGTTTTTAAGAAGAGATTGGGCAGCCCTTTGTCTGAAATGGTACTGGTCACCTGTTTGAGCAGAGGGTTGAACTAGAAGACCTCCAAGGTCCCTCCCAACTCTGTTATTCCGAAAGCCAACATCGCATCTGCGCTTTATAATGTTACAGTTGTGCAACGTGACTTACCGTACCTTTCGTGACTTATTTATAGCCTTGCAGGAAAAGAGAGTGAACTAAGTCGACAGAAAAAGGTTATTTTGCTCTGCAAAACTATAACTGGATGCACAGCTGAGGGAAGAGTCGAGATCCGGTTCCGTGCAACATTATATCTGCTGGAAAATATTGATTGGCTTCCTTGTAAGGCAACTTAGAACATGACAGGACTGCCATTAGTGCTGTTTTAATTGATAAATGACGAGACTCGTGGCTGAGGAAAAAGAGATGAATTAGTTGTTCTGTCTTTTGTAATAGAGAAGATAATATATCCAAATCTGCCTTGGGGGAGCCACCAGCCAGAATACAAAATTGCTAAAAAGAAAATGATGTCATGAAGGAAAGCATATTCCTGGCACATCCCCAGAATATCATATAGGAAGCCTGCATTAAGTTCATATGTGTTTTGGCAGAAAGCTTCTGACTTTTAAAACCATTTTGTTTCATTGAGGAGTTCATGAGTAACTTCATGATTGGTACAATGGCACTCAAATTAGACACCCAAAAGTGATAAAACAGTCAAATTTAACTTTGTTACATTTACCATTAACTTTGTTCTGGTGACTATACCACGGACGGATCTAAATGGATGCCTACTGTATTCTGTGATCACTGGGCATGTGGAGAAATCTACCAGATCTAAAATCTGAAATCTTGTGAATAATCATTCAATTTTCTACCTCTACCTCTTTCCTCTATGAAGATGAGTTGAAAAGGGAGACAGGCAATGCCTAAGGGAATCTATCAAGTAATGGGAATATCCAGGGAGTAGAATTTCAGTATTTGCTTAGCTTATTGCCAATCCTCATGTTGAGAAAAACAGACTCCTTGTGCAAAACAAGCCAGCAATGAAAATGTGATAAAGGTTTGATAAAGGCTCAGTTTTTCTCAGATCTTTTGAAAAGTATTCAGGGTTGGGTATTTTTTCCTAAGAATATGTCTGCCACCTGCTGTTCAGTTAAGTCTTATATTAACAACTTTGAAATAATAAAAGTTCAATTGTCAGATGAATGCCTTTGTTAGTAAACCAAACCAGTTTGGGCTGAGTAAATTCTGTAAATGATTTATGCAGTGTTGCAACCTTAATTCTAACAGACCCCAGAGTTTTGTTTTCTCCCAAATGAGCAAGTGTTTAGTAAGCCTAACATCCTTTATCTTACTCCCGGATTTTTCTTCTTAAAAGTAAAGTTCTTTTCACTACAGGATAATCAGTTTGTGATCCAAACCCATAAATATCCCCCAAATTCTCTCTTGGAGCTCCTTATGATTATTGCCACCGTACATGGGTGGCATGGTTTCCTTCCATTTTGAGGCACAAATGCACAAAATGGGTAGTGTAAACCTTTGGACAGGCTTAAAGTAGCTTTAAAAATTTAGCAACCCTTTTCAAACTCTGGAAACAAAATCCAAAATCCCATTAATGGTTATGGGTGTCATTACCCAGTCTTCAGGCTTCTTTTGTGGTTGAAGAAGTTACTTCCAAAGAGTTGGCCAGCTTACTAGGAAGAAAAAGTTGTCTGAAAATGGCAGCGTTTGAACCCGGGACAGCAAAATTGCCCAGTGTTTCGGTCTTCCTGATAGGAAAGGGGAGAGGATACCAAATTGTTTCCAAGTAGGAAGGAACTCTTAATGTTTATGGATTTCCACCTTAAGGGTTACGCTTCTCACTGCCCTGCTAAAAGAAGAAACATGGAGCAGGACTAACAACCAAAACTTAAAATGTCCAAACTGTAAGGGAGATAAAAATAGGTGAGACGGGATTTTGATGTATAGAAAAAGGAAGAGGATCTTGACAGAGATATGCAGGATCTGTGGCCTATACCAAATTCCCTGATTCAGTAGCGTATAAGAAGGAAGAACAGGGGCGTGATGGCTCAGTGGTTAAAGAACCTGAGCTTGTCAGCTGGGAAGCTGACAGTCCGGATTCGAAACCAAGCACAGTGCGACAGGATGAGCTCTGATGACTTGCCCCAGCTCCTGCCCACCTAGCCAGTTTGAAAGCATGCAAATGCGAGTAGATAAATAGGTACCACTTCTGTGGGAAGATAGCAGGGTTCCATGTGCTGTTATCATGTGCTGTTATTCATGTGTTAGCCACATGACTACAAAAGTGTCTTCGAAGTGGCTCCCACGGCTAAGAAACAGAGATGGGCACACACACACACACACACACCCCAGAGTCAGACACAACTAGACAGGGAAAACCTTTACCTTTATAAGAAGGAAGAGGCAGTGCAGCACAATTAGATTTGTAAGATTCTGTTATTATAGTCAACTTCCATAAAAGTACCTTTAGCCTTCCTGTAGAGTTGATTTCCTAATCTGATCTACCTATTGAGGCTGTCACCTTGGCATTTTGACCCCCGTGCTATAGACGGTCCTGTCCAAATTGCTCATAGAGGAGATCCTTTTTGAATATTTAGGACTCATCACTTCGAGTGTTAATGCTGACACCTTGAGCTAGTTTATAAGCTCACTGACATCTACTCCCATCAATAAGCAGGAAGATTTTGGATGACCATTTATGAGAACCCTTGACCAGATGAAGACCAGTCTTTAAAAAAAATGACTGTGGCCGGTTCATTTTGGTGACCACTTTGGAACTGCCTGCGCTTATTCTAACTCAATAATAAGAATCTATGTGTTTCTAGCACCAGAATGATAATTATCTTTGTAATTATACGGTTGTGGCACATCTCTGAACTTCGGTCACTCAGTATTGACACAAACAGGGCACAGCATGGATTGCAATCAATCCCACCAATTTATTGAGTCAATTTGAAGGAGGCCAAGTTTCTTTCCTCCAATTTTAATGTGTTAGGTTTCACAGGGCTGGGTGGGAAATGGGCAGCAGACTGGCTGATACAGAGGGAAAGAAGTGGTCAGTTTCTGAGGACTGTAGAGTAGGACCTTACAATTGCAAGTGTTTTGTAACAAAATAAAGAGTCTTGTGGCATACTAAAGACTGCTACATAATATATTAGAATGGAATAGTCAAAGGACAGCTGCTGAGAAGAGGAGGAAGGGGAAGAGGAGAAGGAGGAGGAGGAGGAGGAGGAGGAGGAAGAAGAAGAAGGAGGAGGAGGAGGAGGAGGAGGAAGAAGAAGAAGAAGAAGAAGAAGAAGAAGAAGAAGAAGAAGAAGAAGAAGAAGAAGAAGAAGAAGAAGAAGAAGAAGAAGAAGAAGAAGAAGAAATAGTAGAAGTAGTATTAGTAGCTTGGAATTGTTTTAGAGCTATTTTTCCCAGATTTAATCACCTCAGTGGGCATCCAACTCTTCTGCAGCTTTCTTGTATGGTCCACTGAGCTGTCATGGACGAGTGCCAGCCTTTGGCCAGAAATATCAGTGTGTGGATGCCATGACAAGCTCCCACAGCCTCTTCCACAGCCTTCCCTGCGTCTTGTTTAGCAGATGTCACCTTGCCAATGCTGTGAAAAAGCGGGACGTTAGGACCCAGAGGCAGCTGAGCCGAAGAGGCATCTCCCTCTCTGCTTTGTGTCATCCTCTGGGTTTCTGCAGCCTTCCGCTCCCCGTCTCCTTCCATGGTGACTGACCATCCCTTGCCTAGCCGAGAGATCACAGCCCAGGGGAAGCCACAGCATCCTGATCCGAATGGCCTCCCCCCGAACTGTCACCATCGTGGCCCTCTCGGTGGCCCTGGGCCTCTTCTTCGTCTTTATGGGGACCATCAAACTGACCCCCAGGCTCAGCAAGGATGCCCACAATGAGATGGTGAGTAAATACAGTTGTGGTGGAGGAGACATCTTCCCAGCTGGCAGCAATGTTACGGTAGGAGCTTTTGACGACGGTTGGAGAGGTGCAAAAAAGGGGACCGAATACCACCCAACCCTTCTCGCGCTGTTCTCTTCCTTTGCTCAGGAATCTCTCCCACCTTCCGTTTGCAAGATTCCTCTGGCATTCCCTTCTTCCTAAGGCAGTTTCCCCCGCCATCCGATGAGGAGGGAGATGAAACTGGTAGGCTGTAGAAGAGGCAACCATGCAGGAGCATAGAAAGACATTCTAGAGCAGAAAGGACCATCTCCTTATTTCCAGGAGGAAGCGAGGGAGAGAGTATATCTTAAGGGTTTGGGTGTCGGAAGGGGATGAGATAGCACGAGGCTACTGAGGGTTCATCTTTGACAGGTACAGAAGAGAACATCTTCTACACCCAAGGGTTTGCTTATTAGGGCGAGGGGAAGGTGGCCCCCAGAAATCTGGAAGAAACCCAGCGTTGTTGTGACAGAGACACACAAATAGTCCCATTATTTGGCTTCCGTGTCCTGATAACCTGTTACAGGCACCCACATGGCTCAGCTCTGCCTGCAGCCCAACGAACAACAACGTAATGTCCTCCCTCAAAGAAGCTTCTAGAAGATGACAAATCAGGGTCTTCCATCAGCCTGGACTATGGAGCTGAAAGGAGAGAGGCAATCCTTTCCTCTCAAAAAGCAAGTCTATTTCCAGCTGTTTCTATTTTTTGTTGTCCTTAAGGAACCTGGTGGTGAGATCCAGCTGTGTGGCAATGCAGACAGCCAAACCATGAAGGGGTTTCTTTTTTGTCTCTTCCAGGAGGTCACTCATAATGCAGTAATGCTCACTCGTATATTCCATTATCGAAATGACCAGACTTGTAATTTCTGAAGATAAACAGTAGTGGAACTTTCTAGTATGGCTCTTCTCTTCTCTTCTCTTCTCTTCTCTTCTCTTCTCTTCTCTTCTCTTCTCTTCTCTTCTCTTCTCTTCTCTCCTCTCCTCTCCTCTCCTCTCCTCTCCTCTCCTCTCCTCTCTTCTCGTCTCTCCTCTTCTCTCTTCTCCTCTCCTCTCCTCTCTCTTCTCCTCTCCTCTCTTCTCCCCTCTCGTCTCTTCTCTCCTCTCCTCTTTTCTCCTCTCTTCTCTTCTCTCTTCTTCTCTCCTCTCTTCTCTTCTCTTCTCGTCTCTTCTCTCCTCTCCTCTTTTCTCCTCTCTTCTCCTCTCTTCTCTTCTCTCTTCTCCTCTCCTCTCCTCTCCTCTCCTCTTTTCTCTTCCCTTCCCTTCCCTTCCCATCCTTGTCTTGCTACTATCCTAAATATCACATGAATGACTCTGTGTCGAGGCATTTGAAGGGCTTTGAGAAGCAAAAAAGTAAAATGAAATCCTAGAGATATATAATGTCAAGCTGCTTATAAATTTCAGGTGGTCCTTGGGGTTTTGTTTTGTTTTTTCTTCCTTATCCCGATAAGTGTTCTCTTTATTTGTATTTCCAAGAGGCTTGATACCACTGGCCAACTGAACTGCTTTTCCTTTTTCATTAGTTACATTTGCACAGGCGTTGTAACAAATATTCATTTCGCTAACTGTCATGCTCATCTGGTTCACACATTGTGTTAATGTAGTGTGGTTTGGTTTTGAGTTATGGGACACAATCTCTCTGTGATCTGCAAAATACGATTGAGGGCATAGTATGATGTAAGGATTCAGTTGTGGCTAGCTCACAAACGATGGGCTTAACAAGGTATAAATCCAGTCATTGGGGCCGACAGAACAATGGAACACACTTCTCACGATGAATGAATGCCTCTTGTTTGTGATTTAGTATATTGTCTGAACTCTGCGACTGTGGTTTGAAAGGCACAGATTACGCTTTGACTTACTGCATGAACCGGTTGTGTGTTACAGTACTCATCAAACCATAGTTAAGCATATCATAGCTTAACATGTTGTATATGAAGACGAGCACTATGGCACACTGTTTTTCAGTGCATTGCTATGAAATGATGTCCAGCATTGCAGGTTTTCAGATGAGATTTATTTGCTCTGCTTTCTTACTTTCCACTTCCTTATCTAAAAAAAAACACGAGTTTTACAGCTTTAGGAAATCTGGGTTGCTTTCCCATATTTGTAGCTGTGCATCATTTTTTTTAACGGTTACCAGAGTTCCTCTAATGCAGTTACTTCATCCACACATGCATTCAAATACATTCTGTTGATTTGCCCACCCAATCCAATTTATTTTCCCAGGAGTCATTTGATGAGTTGTGTCTGTTTTTAGACAATTCCATTCTTTAAACTGCACATTGTTTGGTCAGGGATTGTAACAGCGGGGGTCTGTTCTCAACTTTATGTTATGTTGTATTCCACTCTTGGTAACCTCTCAGAATATATGACATTATTGCTGTAGTTGCTTCATCAGGTGGCACCCACTAGCTTTGTCTGATTTTGGAAGCCATGCTGGATGGGAAACTCCCAGGGAAGTTTGGGTAAAAACTGGAGTGGGAAGTCAGCAGAAAAAAAAAAAAAACAAAATCCTGAGTAAAGGCAAAGATGAATCATCTTCATGCAGTTCTCAGGAAAACTGCCTGTCAATGAAGTCAAGAGCTCAGCTAGATTCAAAAGAGATTTTTCTTTCAAATAAGTTATATTGATAGTAGCACAATTCTCCAACCTTTTGGGTTGCCTGGGCTGCATTGAGTGAAGAGGAGTCATTTGGGCTGCATGTAAAATATAGTTAACAAACTTAATTTTATTTTTTTGTATTTTTGTTATCATGTGGGGCCACATTACTAGCGGTCCAAGGCCACATGCAGCCATGGGCTGTGGGTTGGACACACCCAATCTTTATGCTCCCCATAAATATTCAAAGTCGTTTTCAATAGCTCACGTATTTGACAAGGATTGCTCATGAGCCATCTCTAGGAGCTGAAGAAATTATTTTATGGTTAACTCATCCTTCCTTCAGTCCATCCATCCATCCATCCATCCATCCATCCCAAGATTGTCTACTGACTACACCAATGCAAGAGTTCAGTAGGAAGTTTTCCGTCTGGAGAAGTTAGAATCTAAGACCTTCTCCATCTAAATTAGGTATTCTACCACTGAGCTTTGGTCCTCTTTTCCAACCTCATCATACAAAATACCCACCAAAGAAGATCACTTTGTCCATTACGGTCCATTTCCTCCCTTTGTGGGATAAGATTGATGTTTCCTGTTTGATTGGATCTCAGCTGATCCAAACTGTGCTCCATTGGCTTCCCAAGGGTGAAATAAACAAATAACTTGGGTCCAGACCAGTCACGAATGCTCTGCTCGTGTCCTTTTGCTTACAGAAGCGTGCCTACAAGACCTATGTGAGGGCGCTGCCCATGCTGAAGAGGATGGGGGTCAGCTCCATCATCCTCCGCAAGAGCATTGGAGCCCTGGAGGTGGCCTGCGGGATCGTCATGACCCTGGTCCCAGGCCGCCCCAAAGATGTGGCCAACTTTGTGCTGCTGCTGCTTGTGTTGGCCGTGCTCTTCTTTCATCAACTCGTGGGTGACCCACTCAAGCGCTATGCCCACGCCTTGGTCTTTGGGATCCTGCTCACCTGCCGCCTGCTGATTGCACGCCAGCCTGAGGACCAGCCTCCGGAGAAGAGGACCCTGACAGTGAATGGGGAAGAGCAGCAGTTGCTGGCAGATGCAGCCCCAGAGAAGGGCAAAATCAAAGTATCCTAGTGGGCGCCTCTGTACGGGACCTATGGACCCTCTTTGCAGCTCTCTGTGCAGAATGCCTACAACAGAGCAACCTGTTTCTTTTTGTCCTTGATTGATTGGTTGGTTTTGGGAAGGGATCCATGGTGGCACATGGGGAAATCCTTTCAAGTAGCCGGTTAAATTTCAAGCTGGCTTATGCACTCGGAACCTCTTAAGAGCTGCCCTCTGCTATAGCCCTCCACCTCCTGCACACCAGTGTGTCATCCTCATGTATTGGATCTAAGCAAGAAATAAGTGTCTCTTTGTATCGAGTGTGTAAGTGTCCATGTATATCTGTGTATCTGTGTGCGTGTGTGTGCGGAAAGGGGTGGACAGCTGAATTGCTTTGCCTGAATTGCCTCTGTACCAAAATGCAGTCCTTCAGGGGCAGAAAGCCTGGGAAGAAAAAACAAAATTCCCAACGCTGTCTTTACTTACTCACTCTCCTGGTTCACCTGCGCCAAACAATGCATGCATCCACCCTTTCTCAGCAGATCATAAAGGATCTTGCAGAGACAGTAATAAATCCATCAGGCCTCTTCTCTCCCAAGTCTGTCTGTGTGGTTGCTGACACAGGATCAGGGACTGTTCATTGTCTGTCCCTGTGTAAATCTACTTCTTTGGCCATTGCAAGAATCACAGTGTAAGGCAACGTTTCTCAAACACGGCGGCTTTAAGATGGGTGGACTTCAACTCCCCAGCAGGACCAGCTGGGGGATTCTGGGAATTGAAGTCCTCATATCTTAAAGCCTCCAAGATTAAGCAACATTGCTCTCAGGTGATGCTAAGAGTGCAATCAATTTTCTATTCTGCATAGGTCTCTCTCTTAAGATCTCTGTTATTGAGAGGTTTTTTTTTATTGTTCAGCTTGGGATGAACACGAAAGGCAAAGCTCGACTATCAAAAGAAATACATTTTTTAAAAGCTATATATAAATAAATAAATAAATATATGTATGTATATATATATATATATGTTGCTTTATTCATATTGTCTGGTTCGCATTCCCCAGCCCTTACCCAATTTATAAAAATAAACTTTTTGAAATTTGGAGGAAACTTGTTTTTTAAATCATGGGACGTTGGAATTCTTTACGTATATGTTTCCGCCACTTCACGTATGGCTACAATGGCTTTTTTCCTGACATGCCTTGGTTTTTTGAATGACAAGATGCTGACTCAAGAGCCCCAATAGCTAGTTGTTCTGAATTGTACTTGAACATATTCAAATGTGTTGAAATGAGATCTGAGAAGTGGTCACAATAAACCCTAAAGGCAATGTTTCAAAATGAAAAACAGCAGAGGCCAGGGATAGGCAACCTTGGCTCTTTTATGACTCGTGGACTTCAACTCCCAGAATTCCTGAGCCAGCCATGCTGAGGAGAAAGGGAGAGGTTTCCAAGATGAGCCATGCTGGCTCAGGAATTCTGGGAGTTGAAGTCCACGAGTCATGAAGGGGCCATAGTTCCCCCATTATGGCTCAGGAGTTCTGGGAGTTGAAGTCCACGAGTCATAAAAGAGCCAAGGTTGCCTACCCCTGGCATAGTCAAAGGTGTCTGGGAGAACATGACGTATCCATCAAGATAGGGATGATGTACGCCACAACATTTGCAACGTGCTCATGACATCATGAAGCACATGGATGCCTGTGACCATAGAGACATGTAAAAATATGAGACTAGATTGCCTGTTATCCCCATCAATGAGTCCTGGCAAATATTCCTTCCAAGAAATCACCGTTAAAATGACTACATGATTCGTCAAGTTGTCATGCATCAGAGGTGTAAGATTCTCTACAAGCAGCAGGCATTTTTCTACATTAAGACTGAAATATATTCTGCGGATGATCGGTGAAACAGGGCCACCACCTCTTTCCATAATTGCATAGAGAAAATACTGATGTACGTTCACATGAAGATTAAGAGGGAAAAGGTAGGTCTGAATTTTTCCATGCCATCTTACCCCATAGAACATTGGCCAATATCTCAAGAGATTCTAACTCTATCTGCAGATGCCAAGGATTAAATAAAATCAAGTACTGTCTTTCTGGGTCATTTGAAACTTCGGTTGGAATCTCAGAGGTTCTCAATCATGACGATTATAATCAGTTTTCTGTGGTGAGTTCAGCTGATCTGGGATATCAAAGGTTTGGCAATACCACAGCCTTTCTGAAATACAGCGAAAAGTATTTGGCAAAAAGTTGCAATGGCTTTTACATGCTGTATGCCATTCACAAAGTTTTTGAGCAATGCTGAACAAGACTGCTGTCCAATGTACTGAAAAGTTTGCACTTGTGTGCAAATATGCCATTCGCTATACTTTGAATCTAAAAGCAATTGAAATGCATATTTTCACTATTAACTCAAATTCAGCCTAAAGTACTGGGTATAAAATATAGAACAGAATTTCATTCGCTGAGTACTACCCACTTTTTACCGAATATTTGGCTATTTGAAAAACAAAGTAATACAATTTTAAACATTCAGTGTATAAAATATTTTCTGCAAATTGAAAAAAAGGACATCTTAATGTACTTTTGTAGAAATCATGCATTGAAATCCTGTCTACATTTTCTGATACATAAACCTCACAGGATCTAATAGGGTTTGTTTCTACACTTATGCTTTACTCCTTCAGTGTCCAAAAACTTGCTTTTTGAGCATAACCAAAGATTTGCAGTTTAGATCAAATTTGAACTTGGGATTAGAAAATTAAATTAAATCAAATTGGTCTTTAGGAAATTCTCTGTGGATTTTTGTAAGAAAGCTTGGTAATCATGCTTATATATTATGAAATCTGAATATAGGTAGGTTTTCTGTTACTAATGAAGGAAAATATACGTGTCCTAGACCTAGGATAATGTTGCAGGATTCAATCTGGTTCAGTCACTGGAACCAGATGTTTTCTCTTCCAATTTTTTGGACTCGTACTGGAGCCCATCTTCAGGGAATTGCTCTCTAGCAGATCTATAGACAGGTTTTCTGTCTCTGATCGGAGAGATAAGACTGCTTAGAAAACAGTTTTATTTGGCCTCAGGCTGTCCAGCTATTTTGAACCAAAAGTCTCTTACTCCCCCAATAACCTGGTTGTGTTGGCTGAACAGTAGGAGGAGCTCCATCATATTGGAGAGTATCAAGTGTTTGTTGGTGATGAAGATCTGTTGATTGCAATGCCCCTAATCTCAATCTGTATGCCAGATATTAATACATATCTGTGGAGCATCTGTTTGGGAAAAGCTGCTTATAAAAAGTGTTCCTTCCAACCTGATTTTTCACCTTTTATTCCCCTTTTGCCCCAGAGCTTCTAAAATCTAGCTTTTTTTGAAGGAGAAAAGAAAGAATGAAAAAGCAGGTGTTCTGCATTGCCATCACAATACGTCCACAGATAATGCCAGTCCAGTACAAACAGTCGGAAAAGTTGAAAAGGTTTCAAACTTTCTCTCTTACTGTAACAAACATAATGGTGACTCTTAGTCATGAAATAAAAATATATCTATTGGGGGGGGAATGACAGGTCTAGACGAAATAAGAACAAGGCATCACACTGACAATAAAGGTGAATATTGGCGTATCGTGATTTTCCAACTTGTAACGTGGCTGGGAAATCTGCAGATTGTCCGAGAGGCTAAACAAAGGGAAAACTATGCTTTTTGAAAGGTGATTCTGCAGAAAATTGGTGAGAATAACTTAACAGTACCAAATGCTATTTTAAATTTTTTTTTAGAACAGATGACTAACACCAGGCTGCTCACTGAAGCACTAATAATACTTAATTTCATTGAGTTACATAATCACAATAAAGATATTCTATTCTATTCTAATAAGACCTTGAAACAGGTAGTCCTCAATTTACAACAACTGAGCCCCAAATTTCCATTGCTAAGCAAGATAGTTGTTAAGTGAGTTTTGCCCCATTTTACAACCTTCCTTGCCACGGCTCTTAAGTGAATCACCGCAGAGTTAAGTGAATCTGGCTTCCCCATTGACTTTGCTTGTCAAAAGGTCGCAAAAGGGGACCACATGAACCCAGGACAATGCAACCGTCATAAATATGAGTCAGTTGCCAAGCGGCTGAATTTTGATCATGTGACCCTGGGGATGCTGCAGTGGTTGTAAGTATGAAAAACTAACAAAAATCTCTTTTTTCAGTGAATTGGTAACCTCGAACGGTCATTAAAGAAATGATTTCAAGTCGAGATGTACCTATTCTTGAGAAAAATCAAAAATAAGGTTACTTAGAAGCCACCACTGCCGAAACTCGCAGAAGAATGCAAAGCAGCAGTTACTGCTGACCCATAACCGTAGCAAAAGGACGCCCATCAGGTCATTGAGAGCCAAAAGCGACAACAAAAACCAATTTGCAATTATTATCCGGCTTAGCAAATACTCCAATGGCGCGCGTGCGCACTTTCCTCTCAGGTTCCGCCCGGCTTTGCGCTCCGAAGACTCGGATGACGTCATCCTCCTAAGCCAGCGTCTGGAATTTAGTCAAGGCGAGCGAAAGCGCGCCTGCGCCTGCTCACGGCCAATCGGCGACGCTCGGGGCGACTGTGGGAGCCGTCTCTAACCAATGGGAAACGGCCTTTGGCAGGCGGCCCCGCCCTTTCTGGCGCCCGGAGGACGAGGTGCGCCTGCGCGTGGGGCGGGGAAAAAAGAAAATTTGAACGGGCGGCGGTTAAAGAGAGAAAATTGGTCGCGGCGGTTTGTTTTGACAGCGGAGCGGCCCAGGTAGGCCCTGAGGCGGCTCGCGCCGGGGGCGGATGTCGGAGGGCGGTCGGAGCTGGTCGAGGGAGGGCCCGAGGCCCGGTGGGCAGAAGGAGGAAGCGGGGGTGGGTGGGAAAAGGCGATCTTCAAACGGCGGGACGACTGGCTGGAAGGCGCCCTGAGGGCTGCTTCTGCACCCGGCACCCCGCCACACGCTCCGCCCGGGCTTGGCTGAAGCGACGTGTCATCTGCCAGGTGGGTTCCCTGCCTTCCGACGACACCCGGGGCCTCACGTACCCTCCTGCGCCCGGGTAACGCTAGCCCAGGGGTCTTCAAACGTGGCCCTTTTATGACTTGTGGACTTCAACTCCCAGAATTCCTCAGCCAGGCACGCTGGCTGAGGAATTCTGGGAGTTGAAGTCCACAAGTCATAAAAGGGCCAAGTTTGAAGACCCCTGCGCTAGCCCGACACCCTGCTCTGGGGCAGCTACAAGGCCTTTGGGGCTGGGCCGGACACCAGAGTCGACAATGGGCTCGACTGGTTGCGGCGGGGGGGGGGGGGTTGTCCTTTAAACTCGGCCACCCCGGCGTCTTAAATGAAAACTAATATGAGGAAGGTGCCTGGACGGCAGCCCAGCCGCCCTTTCTCTCTCCCCGCCCCCTTCTCCCCTGCCTCACCTTTGCCAAGGTGAAAGGGCCTCTCCCAACCCGGTGCCTTCTTTAGGCCAGGGCTAGGCAACCTTGGCTCTTTTATGACTCGTGGACTTCAACTCCCAGAATTCCTGAGCCAGCCATCCTGAGGGGAAAGGGAGAGGTTTCCAAGCTGAGCCAGGCTGGCTCAGGAATTCTGGGAGTTGAAGTCCACGAGTCATAAAAGAGCCAAGGTTGCCTACCTCTGGCCTAGGCCTAGGCCGCTTTATAACTCGTGGACTTCAACTCCCAGAATTCCTGAGCCAGCCGTGCTGAGGGGAAAGGGAGAGGTTTCCAAGCTGAACCAGGCTGGCTCAGGAATTCTGGGAGTTGAAGTCCATGAGTTATAAAAGAGCCAAGGTTGCCTACCCCTGGCCTAGGCCACTTTATAACTCGTGGACTTCAACTCCCAGAATTCCTGAGCCAGCCATGCTGAGGGGAAAGGGAGAGGTTTCCCAGCTGAGCCAGGCTGGCTCAAGGAATTCTGGGAGTTGAAGTCCACGAGTCATCAAAGAGCCCAGGTTGCCTACCCCTGCTCTAGGCAGTGTGTGTACGACAACTCCCATCATCCAATCCCCGCCTGGCATGTTAAGCTCCCCGATTAGCATTTTAAACGAGGCGATCAATAGCCTGGCATCCAGGTCTTGTCCCATGAGGTTCAGAAAGGCTTGTTTTTGCCATTCATCAAAGCCCGCCCCCCCCCTTCCCGGTTTCTTCTTTGGATTGCCTTTTCAGCCGCTTAAACAATGAGCTGCCTCTGTTCTGGAAATCCTTGAATGCCTGTGCAAGGATGTCGAACAACCTGCCTCCAGAAGCTGTGAATGCTCCCAACACTGGAAGTTTTTTAAGAAGAGGTCGGACAACCGTTTGTCTAACGTGGTATAGGGTTTTCTGCCTGAGCAGGGGGTTGGACTAGATCAGGGCTTTTCAACCTTTTCACCCATTGTACCACTTTTAGGATATGGCAACATCTGAGTACCACCAGTCACCTAGCTCCAGCCATCTCTCGCTTAGGCTTGTGTGGTGCTGCCACCAGTTCAGCTCATTCCCCTCCCCCACTACCACTTTTCTGGGATGGTCGCGTACCACCTGCCAGGTGCCAATGTACCACAGGTGGTACCCGTGCCACTGGTTGAAAAGCCCTGGACTAGATGACCTCCAAGGTCTCTTCCAACTCTGTCCTGTTGTTCTTAAAAATGCAAACCTGTCTGGGAAAGGGAGAGATGTATTGCCGCTGATGTGGTGGAGAGTATTGAATTAAAATAAAACAAAAAAATGTGTGGGCCCAGAATTGACCTTCATTAGTTGCTGGGTAGAAAAGTAGATACATTGCAGATTTTGTTTAAATTCCTTTCCCTTTGAAGATCAGTCAGAGGCAAGCAGGGAAAAGCAGTAACCTTCCTGTAAAGATGAAAGGAGCTGGGACTCAGCATTAGCAGGAGGAAATTAAAAAGTCCCTGGTGGGATCATTTTTATTTATTTATTTATATTTATATTATATTTCCCTACCAGTAATAGTGCCCATCTTCTAGCTAATAAAATCTGCCTTTGGGTATATTCAGCTGTGTTTGGCAATGCACTTGTAGTTGTTAATGCTGTCATATATTTAATATATAGATCATTTGTGTCTGTACCTATAAAAATAATTGATCCTCTTTAATAAGTGCTTCTTGCTCTGCCTGTACGACTTTGGTAATTTGTAATTGCAGATAGGCAAAAAAGCCACTTTTCCAGAACAAAGTTTTTTCTCTTCCAAAATTAGGGAATAGTTTTTGAGCTCTACACAAACTCAGGCACCCTAGTTTCTAGGCAATCTGCAGTGCTAACCAGGAGGAAGGGAAAGAATTTTGTATCCCAACACACAGAAGAGACTGGACTAGGGGAATTTTATGTATATAGTATGTTCTCATTACAGCAATCTTCTCCAGTTTGGTGGTTTAGTTGCATTTGTATTAAGTGATCATTGGTTTTAATCTTTTTTATAATACTCTAAACTGCTCAGAGCCTCTGAAAAATGGAGTTGTATATAAATTGTATGAATAGAAGATATATTGTAACTAGAGTTACCATAATACCCCTCCTGGGAATAAGGGTAATTGTAGGAAGCTGCACTACTAAGACTGATATTAAAATAGAATTGTTTATAAATATGGACCGTTTATTTTATAACAGTAGTACCAGTATTAATATATAAACATAGCTTCAGACTCTCTACAAAGAAAAAAACATTTATCTCCAGTTTTGTTTGTTTTTAGTTTGCTTAGGAATGCATTCCCATAGTTTAGTTTTATCATACCATTTTTGTGAGTTTATAGTCTACTTAAGATGGCTTTCTGTCTTTTCCAGGTAGTTCTTTCAGTGTGGATGCCCCAGTTTAACATGGTTGGACACAGCGTTATTTCTGGCAAATGAAAATAATCGTTCCTATGTGCATTTCTATGTTTGGAATTGAAAAGGATGAAGAGAGGAGTAGTTGCTAAAAAGCAAAAGGAGAATTTACCAGTTACTTCTAGTAAACAAACTGATATATCCACATGGATAGCAAATGCCAACCAAAGTACCCAGAAACATAAAGACCATAAAATATCTTCTAATGAAGAGACAGACCCCACCCACGATCCTCTTGAAGAAGCACTGATCTTCTTGAGAAAAAGTAAGAATAAAAGCAGGGCTTGGTGTTTAATGCCCTAAAACAAAGAAAACGTCTAAACCAGATCTGCCAGGTGTCTCTGGATCAAACAAGGCTACTATTAATTTGATAGTGTACCTGAGTTTCATTTCTGCTTTTCGGCAGTGCATTATTTTCATCAGAACACAATTCTACTGTACATCTTAACAGTTGATCAATTTTAATTAATTTTAAATTGGATGCTTTATTCAAATACTGTAAAATGATATATCTATCTTGGATTAGCACTATGATGTTTGTGTCTAGATTGTGGCTGTTTTCAAATACTTGGTTTGGCAGCACATAAGAATGTAAATACACCTTACTTTATAATATACGTATTTATACTCTATTAGAATAGATGGGTAGCGTAAGTTTTAATGTTCATTCAATAAAGGCCTCCTTCAATAGTTGAAATCACTGTGAGATGTTCTTTATTTATCATATTGGTCATAGTATATATATTAACACTTTTCCAGGTAAACAACAAATATCTTTTCACAAGTGATAAATTTTCTAATGAAGGTTCATTTTGTAGGAAATATTTAGGTGTTTTTTTAATTGGTATTGAGTTAAACTTCCAGTCAATTGTGACCTTTTCTATATGTGTTATTTTTCTCTTCTAAATTGCCCAGAGTCAGTAAAGACTTGGGTGGGCTTAAATGAATAAATATTTTTGGAGGGTGAAACTTGATGGTGAAATAAGCAAGTGGCCAGATTCTCCTGTGAGATGCTTGCTACTCATGAGAATTACACTTACTTTCATGTTTTGATATATTTTTTTCCTAGTTAAAGATCGTACTACCCTGAAGAATGAAGCTTTGCAGAAACACTTATTAAGAGTGGAAAAGATTGCCCAAGAAAGAGGCTTGACTCCAGAAGAAATTGATGCCTTGCTGAATATAGCACTCAGTGGCAAGTTTGGTAAATACACGCACACACATCTTTCTCCTTGTGTTTCTTGGGCGTTTCAGTACTTAACCCTTATAAAAAAATTAATCTCTTCCAGCTGAAGTGATAAACATTCGACTGTTGAAGAGCCTGATTCCCATTTCAGTAATAACAGAAGATTCAATTGTTTCAGCTGTTTCATTACTTTGTGTTGGCAAATGTTCTCGCAATACTCAGGTAACTTGGGAAGCATGTACTGATATCTTGGATCTTAATAATATTTTGATTAGTGTATTCTGTTGACGTCTACAGTTCTTTTCTATCTTTCTGCTTTGAACTCTTAATTACTTATACTATGAACCATATTTGTATAAACTGACCAATTCCTGTTTTCTTCCCATTAGGTTCTTTTCTTAAAATGGTTAATTGCAATGTATGATTTCATTGATCATAAAGAAAAGGTTAATGCCCTCTATGGGTTCTTCTTCAACTTCTTACAGGATGAAAAAATGGTAAGACAGAAATTAATATGTGTGGGATGGTTTTATTTATTTTTTTTCAAAAAAAAAAAAAGATTTCCTGGATATTGTGTAATAGGGATGAGCAGCGTTTCAGATTCAAAAATGCTTCAAAGGAAGAATGCCACACAATCTGCAGCTCTTTAAAAGATACTGTAGCTTTAAGGAGTTTTAGATTGTTGTTGTGCCTCTTTTAAATATGCATTCATACATTGCAGAAGTCTTGCAGGCATTTTTTTTTCATGCATAGGAATTTACATAGGAAAAATCCTGTTTCCGTTCATCGGTCTTACATGAAGTGGACTTTAAACAAAAAAGAACTGTATATTTCTCACTTACAGAGTCAGGTTGCTACCAAATACCACAGAAATATGGCACAAAGTAGGGGATGATCTGAATTTCAAGGAAAAAGGACCATTTCTTTTCCTAGAGCAGTTGTTTTTCTTAAGTACCACTGCACAGCTATATATACTGTACAGTGCTAGTAGCCCAGTCATAGGGTTTAGCGCTTGCTGCAATGCTGAAGCTGATGTTTTTAAGGTACCGAAAGTCAAATTGTCCAATATAATGCCACTAATGTACCCTAAGTTTTGAAAGAAATGCTAACTAGCCTTATGTTGTTTTGGAGAAGTGTAAAGCATAGATTGTGCCCAATTATGCATTTCTTTGATATTTTGTTTCTGTAGTGCCCCTTCGTCTGCCATGTGCTGTATTTGCTGACCAGAAGAGAAAATGGTGAGATGATCATTGGAATCAGAATATGTAATGTGCTTTCAAAAGAAAGTATTTTTTCTTATTTTCTTCTTTAAAGGCTTTCAGATAATATAGATATTTTTTTATTTTTCATTGCTAGTCTATTCTGTTGACTTGAATTACCTGCAGAAGGGTTTTTCGTTGTTTTTAGAAGAAACGGTGTTCAAATCTTTTGTGCTCTAAATTGCACAGAGAATAAAGAAGGTAGTAAATTTTGCTTGTATATGCTATTCTAGCCCAAGTGTAGTATGTTCATCTCTTAGAATAAAAGTTCCTTTTCCTTTTTACATCTAGCTTCATGAAGGCAAGATTATAAATTCTTAAAACATCAAATAATTAGACAATGTTTATCTTTCTAGTAAAACCTTTCCGCGTCCGACGACTCTTGGATCTAAGAACCAAGATGGTGAGTTATTTGAAGTTAATGTCATGTGAAGTACAATTTCTAAAATTTAAATCTCACATTTGTGACAAGATAGCTTTTGTACATTGTAAAAGCTAATCAATATCCAGTATTTATTTATTTATTTCCACTTTTTATCCCAGTTCTCATTTTTAAAGTTGATTTTCAAATATATATACCAATACCAAACATACACATATATATTTAAAAATCTATTTCAAACTATTGATATGTTAAAGTCACTGACATCCATTGTCTATCATTACATGACTAGCAAGTTACATTTTAAGAAATGTAATATAACAATAGAGGGACGCGGTGGCTCAGTGGGTTAGGACGCTGAGCTTGTCGATCAGAAGATCGACAGTTTGGCGGGTCGAATCCCAAGTGCCGCGTAGCAGAGTGAGCGCCTGTTACTCGTCCCAGCTTCTGCCAACCTAGCAGTTCAAAAGCACGTAAAAAATGCAAGTAGAAAAATAGGGACCACTACGGTGGGAAGGTAACAGCGCTCCGTGCGCCTTTGGCGTCTAGTCATGCCAGCCACATGACCACGGAGACGTCCTCGGACAAGTGCTGGCTCTTCGGCTTTGAAACGGAGATGAGCACCGGCCCCTAGAGTTGGAAATGACTAGCACGCATGTGCGGGCGAACCTTTAGCTTTACTAATATAACAATATAAACGGATCTAATGTTCTAATTGCTGATTAAGAGCTTGCTTGAGAAGTAATGCGATCTTTGTTCTGCAAGCAACAATGTCCTGTATGTTTAATCCATAAAGGAGAGGGTGCACACCAGGGTTTATATCAGTAAAGACTACTTTATTAGATTCTACTTCTCTTCACCACTACTCTTACAGATCAGGTTTTAGAATAATCCTCAGCTTCCTACATTTGTAGGTTATAATAAGAGGGCTTTAGTTTCATTCTTTCCCAGCACTTAACTTTGGACTTTGTTTTTGTTCCTGTTTTTACTCAGGGATCAGAAGCTCCATTGCAGGCTCTTCTCGTAACGTATAAAAGCTTTGCTCCAAGCATGGTGTCTTCAGATTTGCTCCAAAGCAAAAAGGTGAGGAAAATGATGACTGAATTGGAGGCTATTCTTTGCTTTCTCTGTGAGAGGACCACCCCGTGTTCCTAAGTTCTTTATAATTGCAAGAAGGAACATTTGGTGCATGTGTGTGTGTAGTTGTAACCTGTAGGCCAGAGAACAGGAGTGAGCAAACTTTGAAAGAGAAGATGAAGATTATTCCTGTACGATCCTTTCTGAAATAATCTCATGTCTTTATACAAGGGGTCTTCAAACTTGGCCCTTTTATGTCTTGTGAACTTCAACTTCCAGAATTCTTCAGCCAAGCACGCTGGCTGAGGAATTCTGGGAGTTGAAGTCCACAAGACATAAAAGGGCCAAGTTTGAAGAGCCCTGCTTTATACCAAAGTGTCGGTAAATTGAGTACCATTAAAATTGTGTGTGTGTGTGTGTGTGTGTAAATGACTTCAATGAAAATAGTAATCATTGAATGGTGTTGAATGGTCTTTTGCCGAGCAAACTCTTTGTTTTACCAATCTAAACATTTTGAAAAGGAAAGCTTGTGTGTGTTTTTAATTCCATGTGTGAATACACACGCATAGACATATACATAGATACATGCTGTTTAACATGCTCTTTAATATTGGATAAAGGTGACTTTCACTTTTCACCTCTTCCCAGGTGCGATTTAAGAATACAGAAAACCTGTGGAAAAATGCAATTAGTAACATAAAGCAACGGATCTGTGGGCTTTCGCCAACATCTCAGCCAGTTTTAACATTTCAGCCCCCAAAGAAAGTAAGTTCCTTTAGATTGTTTAAATGCAGTTCCTAGTTTGTGATTGCATGTCCATTTTTCATTGACGTTTTTGGTTGTATTGACAATGTCATCTAGGCTATTCCTTAGATTGTTTATAATTCACGATCAATTTATTGTTTGCCAACAACGTTCCATTACAATAGTAACTGATTTCTTAATCTTTTTTTCTCATTCTCCTTTTAACCTCTACATAGATATGGGAGGGTGTGTGTGTGTTCATATTGTTTAATTGTCCTGATTTCTTCTAATTTGACTAATTCAATTGAGTATGCAAAGGGTCTGAACGTTTCTCTCCTTTGATTTGGTTCTACCTTGAATTTCCATGTTGAATATACCTGTGTGTGTGTGTATAAGGATGGAGCCGATCCATTAAAGAAATCATATTTAGGAAAGAGTAATTCTATAACATCACAATAGAATTATATCTATGAATTGCTAGGGTTGGATTTTTGCTTTTTGTAGAAATGGAATTCAAAATTGATGATACCTGCGTGTAACCAAAACTCTACTTCCTCGGCTCAGAGTTCAAAAGCCAAACATATCGATTTCAATAGTCATCCTAAATCCTTCCCAGTGCAGCATCTGCAGAGCTTCTCCCAGCTTTTGGAGAACATCCATTGTTTAGAAGTAAGTGGCTGATATCAAAGTGAGCAAGAACTACAAGGGACGGGAGGGAGCTTGTTAATAGGCTGCAATAATCAATGCCTGGCTAATCTAATGCCAATCAAATAAGTCTCAAATGGGTCACAGTTTTTGAAAGACATAAAAGTACACAATAGTTACAATGTATTGTAAAAACATGAACTTGTATTAAGGGTTATGGTACATTCCTGATCATTTTGATGTGTATTCTGGGCAGTTTTCTTTTTTAACTGAAGCCAGAGGGGAAAATGTTTTCTAAACAAAACTGAAGAAGTCAATACCATTAAGTTAGTGTAACAATTGAAGCAGCTTCTGAGTTTGTTTAAAAATTGATTAAGAAACAAAGTAGCATTAGCTCAACACTGTCTACGGTACATGTTAGTTGACAATGTCTTCTGATTGCTTTCATAGCTTCCTTCCCAAGTAGGCTCGGTGTTAGGAAATCGGCTGTTACTCCACTACATTAACTGTGTCACGGATGATGTCGTTTACCAGAGGATGTACTATTGGCTGGGCCAAATATTCAGAGAAGGTAGGGGGACTAATCCTTGTGATTTGTGCCATCTAAGTGAAGATCAATTACAAATAGTCATCCAATACACAGCAGTGACAGCAGTCAAACGGACGGGAGAGAACACAGCAGCAAAAGCCTTCCCTTTTATACTCAGGCTTTTAAAAGGATACACACACCTGCTGAGTCATTCCTATTATTGCATCATCCACCTTACATTGCATTACATCATTACACAAGCTGTTTAGCTATTAAATTATTAAACCTGACATACAGCCATTCATGTAGTGACTGAAGTTACAACAGCAATGAGAAAAGTGATGTGTGAATTTTTTTCACGCTTATGACCATTGCAGCATACACGTGATCAAAATTCAGACGCTTGGCAACTGACTCATATTTATGACCTTTGCAGTGTCCCTGGGTCACGTGATTATCTTGGGCAACCTTCGGACAAGCAAAGTCAAGGGGGAAAGCAGATTCAATTAACCAAGTTACTAACTTAAAAATTGTAGCGATTCACTTAACTGTGGCAAGAAAGGTCGTAACGGGCAAAACTCACTTAACAAGTGTTTCGCTGAGCAATGGAAAGGTTGGGTTTGATTGTGGTTGTAAGTCAAGGACTACCCGTATGCTAAAACACATACTGTTGCTTGCACACATAAGGGCTTATTATTTCTTGGAGAGGCAAGGAAGAAGAAAGGATTCTATTCAGACATTTTTTTCCTGTTTCTTATTTATAATGCAGAATGCCCTTGGATTAAGATTGAAAACCAGGAATGTGAACTGGAATTCAAAGAATTCTTGGGCACAGTTTTGGAAGCGGAACGCTTCTTGCAGGTTAGTTTTATACCTTTATGCCTATTTATCTTTCCCAAAAGAATATTTTTTTCCTTGAGTCACCAGGGTGTTTTATTGGAATGTCAGGATTCCCTGTTCACGGAACCAGAGGGCATAGAATGGGGCATGCAGAGATTTCAGCACAGTTGGGGGCATTGGGGAAGATTATGATAGATGTGGGAACGTATGGGGGCAAGCCACTTGTAGTGAAGGCGGACCAGGTGTCTCATACTAGTTCTGCATTCCAGCCCCCAAGTCTCAGCCCTTTTCCCTGATCCGGCAGTCCTTATGTCCTTAATAAAGGCTCCTTTATCTGTGATCTAATCACAGATGAAAGGGCTGACCTGGCTGGGTTCAAAGGGAGGGTTCTTCTATTGGAAATATGCCCAGCTAGGTTTTGGGTGTGGCATCAGCTGAGACTCCACAGTACCAGACAGTGTTAGTTGGGCATGAGAGGTCCCACCCTCTATCCCTATTATGCGGGGTTCTGCAGGATTGGTACTCTCTCCACTCCTATTTAAAATCCACAGGAAGCCTCTGGGTGAGATTATTCATCACCATAAGGTTGAGGTATCATCAGGGATACCAGAGATGAATAATCCCCATGTTGGGTATCTCCTTCCTTGCATGTCGTTGATGCCTTGTCCCAGTACGGACAATTGAGAATCTGCTGCCCAGGTTAGAATAGGAGAACTTATTTGGAAGAAAATCTAGGTTTTCCCTGATCGGGTTTGTTCTTTTCAGGAGGGCTTCTCATCTTGTGAAGAATTTTTGTACCGAAGCCTGCCCTTCTGGGATGGTCGCTTCTGTAGGTCACAAGTCCTGCAGATGATCAGTTGGATCCCCCTCAGCACCTTCTCAGGTATGTGATGCAAACCCACCCAATCTTTCCCTGTTCCTCAGTCGAGAGTGGCTGGCTTCAAAACCACTTTGTTTTTTCACTTTCAGAAATGAAAGCTTATCTCTGCAAGCCGTTGATGCAGCTGTTTTTCACCTCGTCTCTTTATTTTAAGGTAAACGAAGGGGCCTCTGAATAGATGATTTGACACCACAAACTTCATTTATGCTGTACTAAGGAATGTGCCGTCTGCTGACTTATCATTTTTCCAAAATGTTAACAATTTTTATCCAAGCCTGCAGAAAGCAACATTTGGGTTCACTGAATAACTTAGGGCTACTTATGCCAAAAGAAGCATGCAGTTTTTCTCTTGCATACGTTTGTGCAATGAGGTAGAATCAAGGTTTAGGGGGGGGGGAAGAGAAATGGGAACACATTGCCCATAAAAACAGCAAAAATACAAATCCAATATCATTTAACTGAAAAATTCCTTTAAAAAAATCTATCTGTAGTCATGCTTTTTATCATTTTACTGTCTTTGCAAAAATTTCTTGCTCCACTACTGTCTTCTGATTGCTGTCTTTTTTTCTTTTTCTTTTTTTTTTTGCTGCAGTCTGTCTGTCTACCTATCATCTATCTATAAAATTAGCATAGCACAGCATCGTTCCTTAAGACTGAATCGCGGCTATTCAGTATGTGTTTTTTGTGTCCTTGTTCCTCCATAGTGTACTGTTCTTGAAAGCCTGAGGGAACTGCTACTAAACTGGCTGAATTGGCATTTCTTGCAATCAGACACGTCATCCGAGTTAAATGTAGATGCCCTGTAAGTATCATCTTTTTAAAAAGTGGCCCCATCTGTTTTGCACTGTGATTTACATCTGGAAGTACTTATATGTAGAAGTTATTTCCACTGTGAATGTTCACGCTTGTGTCTCGTTCTGCTGCAGGAATACTTCTGTTTCAAGCCTGGTGAATTCAATAGCAGAATTCATCCACTTTGTTGGCCGGCTTTCAACCATTGCCCTGCACTTGGAGAACAACTCTGCTTTTTTAATGCACTTCATTCTGGATTTCTATGAAATAGTATGTAAGCTAGTCTCACTATAACTTTGTTCCAAGCATATAGATAATGCACTTTGACAGTATTGGTGAAGAGATTCCAATAGATGTGTTGGATATGTTCACCGCCTTGAGTTATTTGTAGAAATAATAAAGGCAGGAGATAGATAGATAGATAGTAGGGATGCGGTGGCTCAGTGGGTTAGGACGCTGAGCTTGTCGATGAGAAGGTCGGCAGTTTGGCGGTTCGAATGCTGAGTGCCGCGTAGCAAAGTGAGCGACTGTTCCTCATCCCAGCTTCTGCCAACCTAACAGTTCGAAAGCACGTAAAAATGCAAGTAGAAAAATAGGGACCACTACGGTAGGAAGGCAACAGTGTTCCGTGCGCCTTTGGCGTCTAGTCATGCCGGCCACATGACCACGGAGACGTCCTCGGACAAGCGCTGGCTCTTCGGCTTTGAAACGGAGATGAGCACCGGCCCCTAGAGTTGGAAACGACTAGCACGCACGTGCGGGGGAACCTTTTCCTTTACCTTTTATAGATTTATAGATAGAGAAGGAAGGAAGGAATTTAAAGGATTCAAACCCTTTTGTTCATACAGAACCCATTATTTTTTTCTTAGAACAATGTTTCTCCAGGTTCAGAAAGATTGCAGCCAAGGCAGCCCAAACGAAAAAATGAATCTGCTTAGGATCGCAGTAAATGCAACTAAACAACATCAAGACATAACACTCAAACTATTACAAACAATAATGATTTGAAGACTTTACTAAATTCCAAGCAAATAAAGTATCTCAAACCTAACACATTTGGTATCTAGTCTTTTAAAAGATTTGCACTATTGAGTAACACCAATTGGAACGGTCGTCTCCAATAAAAAAAAATTCCAAAAGTTTCTGTACAGGAGAAGGTACAATAGTAGCAGCCAATCTCATTACCCTATGTTTTTTTTATCTATACTAAATCTGTATTACGTTTTGCATATTGATCAGAGCCCAGTGTGAATCTGTGGATGACAAGGATATGATATTCTCTCAGTTTTTATATGTCGATACTGTACTGAAAGCAGAACACTGAACGCCGAAATCCCTTCCCTATTCTAGGTATGTGATATGTTTCAGAAGTACAAGGTCCCTTTGCTTATAATCCCTCCCGCAGGAGTTTTCTATCCAGCACTGCTTAGCTTGGATTCTGTCACAGTGGATCAGCTGTGCCACATCATGTTCAGGTATTTTATTTTATTTTTATTTTTATTCCATTTATATCCCGCCCTTCTCCGAAGACTCAGGGCGGCTTACAAGCTTAGCAGTAGCCTTCATTCTATGTATATGCCTGCTTATTAGGGCTTTCACACACACCCCAAGCAGCATTATTACAAAGTCAGCTTAATTGCCCCCAACAATCTGGGTCCTCATTTTACCGACCTCGGAAGGATGGAAGGCTGAGTCAACCTTGAGCCTGGTGGGACTCGAACCTGCACTAATTGCAGGCAGCTGGTGTTACTTAAGGAGGCATTAGCCCACTGCTCCACCAAGGCTCTATTGACGAGGCCTTTGTTTTTCTTCCCTATGCTAGGAATAATTCCCATACTATTATCTTTCAAACCATTTGGGAGACCATGATCTCTTTGGTTCTGGATAAGCCAGTACAGGGTAGTCCTCAACTTACGACCACAATTGAGCCCAAAATTTAGGTTGCTAAGCGAGAAAATTTGTTAAGTGATTTTAGTCCCGTTTTATGACTTGCCACATTTGTTAAGTGAATCACGGCAGTTGTTAAGTGAGTAACCCACTTGTTAAGTGAATCTGATTCCACGCTGACTTTGCTTGTCAGAAGGCTGCAAAAGGGGATCACGTGACCCTGGGACACTGCAACCGTCATAAATACAAGCCAGTTGCCAAGCGTTCGAATTTTGATCACATGACCTTAGGGATGCTGCTGCAGCCATCAATGTAAAAAAAACGGTCATGTCACTTTTTTCAGCGCCGTTGTAACTTCGAATTGTCACTAAGCAAACTTTTTAAGTTGAGGACAAACCTGAGGTTGGGCTGAGGTTGAGTGAGTTCTGTTCTGATAAAAGTCCACTTAGTTGTGCAAAGAGGATGCCGTACATTAATACGTATCGTTTATCCTAATTTTAACAAAATGCATGAACACGTGTGCTATGAATTGCGGATTTTCTTCAGCAAAGGAAGGATATGTGTGATATTTATGGTTGGTTTGTGAGACTATTCAAGACACCTGGCCTTGGTGTACAAGTAGTCCTCGACTTACAACTGTTCGGTGTCCATTACAATCCCACAGGCCAAGAGGTCCAGGTAAGGTGGGACATTGAGAGAGACTAGGTTTCCCAGGCGTGGTGGGGCAGGGAGTTGGTCTGGGCCTCCTGGCCTGTGACAATTTTCCACGCAATGGTGGGCCCTGTAGCCACTGATGCCTCCCGGCCCCTGGCAGATTTCCACATGGTTCCCCCATTCCTGAGGGATTTCTGCACAATAATGTAACAATCCCCACATTGCTTAAGAACCGCAACTGGAAGAGCAGGGATTATAGTTGATGAATAAAGTGGTAATGTGGGCATCTCACTAAATGATCACTTCACTTAACAGCAGAGACTTCAGTCCCGTTTGTGACCTTAAGTTGAGAGCTACCTGCAAGTAAGAATTCGGCCTTCTATGAAAAAGCATTTCAGAGCCAGAGGTCAAATGCCAATGTGCACGGCTTGCATGTTAAATATTGGATTTTTAAAGAATCTGTTGACTTAGCTTGAGAATTGTTCTCTGAGACCCATACACTTGTTATTTTATGTCAAATTACAAAGAGATGTCTTTTAATCGCCTCATCGTTTCCTTCCCTAAAATGCTAGGATTGTGCCAAGATCAGCTTTCTTTGGTCAAGAAGCCAGGGCTTAAATTTGACAAACAAGATAGTTATAGAAATGAATTCCCAGTTGATGACTTATTTCTCTTAAACCTACTGTTGCCTTGGTTACTCGCTTTCATGTTTTTTCCCCACGAAGAATGACTGAAAGGGACAGAATAGTCTCAGACAGTGGTTTCATATGGGCTTGTAAGTGATCTCTGTGAAATTAGAGTATTTTTTTCCATTTTAAATAGTGCTCCACAAACATCGTATCCATCAAATCTGACATGATTTTATGGACAGATAAGTCTCAAAATTCCAAGAACAGTTTCGGTGAAGCTTGTAATTGTGTCGAATATAGTGATGTTAATTGGGGACACGAAGCCTGCTTGCTAGTGGACAGCCAGGAACTGAGTTATTGAGGTCAACTGTGAATCTGGATTTGTTTTTATACAAGGCTCGTGGCTTAACAATGTTGTTTTTCAGCAGTTTTGCTTCTAGTACTTGCATCTGAGAACTCGCCAGCTGCTGAATACCATGTTAGGATTCTTTAGGTTAGTTTCCTCTTCTCAAAAGCTGCAAATGGTCTACCTGGAAAGAAGCATTCTGGGAGTTATACTGAAAATTACATTCATTATATGGAGGAGTATTTGGGGCTTATTACTGAGGGATTTCCAGTTTCTATAGTGACTGAACGACGTACTGTTGTTCCTCCAGATGAAGTTGTGTCCTGCCTTCCGCATTAGATGCATAGCCTGTTGGGTTTCATGGTCTTCTTATACAACATAGGTAGTGACCGTTCAAAGTTACAGCAGCATTGAAAAAAAGTGACTTACGACCATTTTTCACACTTAACGGCCATTGCAGCACCACCTCCCGGGGTCACATGATCAAGATTCAGATGCTTGGCAACTGGTTCATATTTATGACTGGCTGCGATGTCCCGGGCTTAGCTGATCACTTTTTGTGACTTTCTGAAAAGCAGTCACTAGGGAAGCCAGATTCTCTTAACAACTGCAGTGATTCACTTAACAAGTGTGGTAAGCAAGGTCTAAAACGGGATAAAACTCGGTTAACGCGCTCTCACTTGGCAACAAAAAATTTGGGCTCAGTTAGGGTTGTAAGTTGAGGACTTCCTTTACATAGATCCTGCGTTGAAAAACGATAGGTGTGTGCCTTCTGGCGTTTGTCTTATCAGAGTCGGAATGGCTTCAGAACTTTAAAAAGGGCTCTCAAATTCCATTTTGCATTCTGTACCAAATCCAGCTGGTTGGAAAGAAGAACTATCTTGAGTGGCTCCTATATTTTTATCTTCTGGTTTCTGTTCTGAAATAATGGGAAAACACAAGTGATTTCCATAAAACGGGTCAGGAAAGGTTTCTTGATGCCTGACATGTTGGGAATGGGACTAGCAATGCAAGTAGTCAAGAAATCAGCCATCTGTTTGGAGTTTAAAAAAATACTCAAATCCTCTTCTTTGTTTCTATTTCAGGTATCGAACCAATTTGGTAGCTGCTAAACAATATCTACAAGCTAAACAGGTACAATAAAATAAGGCACAATGCCTGCTGTGTCATTGCCACAATATAGTAATTAACTTTTGTCTTGCCTTGCCTTTCAAATTTGTTTTCCCAAAGTTACTGTACTTGTTCAAAGATGCCATTCTTTTTCTGGCTTTTCCCCTTTTGCCTTTTCATACGATCTGAGTCTGGTATTCTGTAAGTAACGCAAACTGTTGCTTTTAGCCAGAGCTATCGCAAACCTTGTCTTCCTTGATCCTCTCAGCCATCACTGGGAATCAAGTTTAGCAACCAGATTTGCCAAGAATACAACCAATATATAACCAGCATGGTCGGATGCCTGTGGACCTCAAATGTCTTCCAGAAAGACTACCACCCTCAGGGGATTCATATGGAGCCCGAAGTGCTGGAGAAGACCTTGGTGCAGGAATACAGGAAGGCCTTGAACATCGTGTACCATCCTGCCTTGACAGGTTATGCGATGCTCTTTGTGCAGCAGGTAAATGGAGGTTTTATCTTTCAGTACCATCTTCCCTATTCTGTCAGGTTTTGTTTACTGAATTACACCCAAACCTTTGCTGGGTTCTTCATTGTGTCATATTTTATTCATTGGCATAGTGTGGTCAAGCTGCAACTATGCTTTAAAACTTCAAGCTTGCATTTGCTTCTCAAGAATGAGTTTGAGACTCTTATCTATCTATCTAATCTATTTATCTATATCTTATCTATCTATCCATCCCTACAGCTGTATATCTATATATTTCTATCACATTTCTAAACTACCCATCTCCTACAAAGAGTTAGATTCAACTCTCAGCTGTAGAAGCTCGCTGGCAGACATTGGCCAGTTAAGACACAATAGCTTTCATGATTCCTTTTGTCCAGTACCCTATTAATTTTACTTTCTTTCTTTCTTTGGGACTTAAGACTTAAAAGGGGGTTTTCTTGCTGGTTTTATCGCAGTCAAATATTCTGTTTACAGCGAGGGACTAAACCCAATATGATACATACTCTGAATAATCTAACTTTATTCATTAAAAAAAAGACTTCTAGTTCTTAAGCTTAACTTTTATGGCAATGCTTAAAGAAATTTAAAAGCTGTGAAGATTTCCCCGTGGAAGTCCCCTGGTTCCCTCCGAGATCCGTATTTCTTTTTTCCTAACTAATAAGAAACAGAATCAAGGGTTAATATTTCTAGAAACATGCATTATTTTTAGGCAAGGCAGCAACATCGCCATCTTGATTTCTTACGTAGACATGTAGACAGATTAATTATGCTAATTTGTACAGGCTGACATGAATTGTGATCTCTCATCAGCTGGCTCAGGAATTCTGGAAGTTGAAGTCCACGAGTCATAAAAGAGCCGAGGTTGCCTACCCCTGGTCTAGCTGCTCTTAATATGTAGGGCCAGCCTTTATTTAAGGAGAAACGAGGGTAGGAAAAATTTCACAAATTCCACTGAGGGAGTCTCTCATCCCCAGAAAACCAACTACAGCAACTCCCTTCAAAGAGTTCGACATACTTGAGGAAGAACAGACCTCAGCATAACTTTTTTTGTTTTGCTGAAGAACATTATTTTTATTCCTGATGAGATGTCTGTGAAAGGATGTGTTTCCAGCTCCCTATAGTATCTATAATACACCAGAGCTATGCAGTGAGATCCCATCTCTTAGGAGCACTATAGAGAACTAACATTTTGATCCTTCTTTCTCAATGCTTTGGTGAAAGCAGATTTGTCATGAATGAGCGTTCCTCTTCAATTGCTAAAGACAAAGCAGCCTTTTGGGGATTTGGCAAAATGCTAGCTACGGTGCCTGGTAGGCACGTTCAGTTTTCTGACAGAGACAGAAATTGCCTTGAGCTGAAAATGACCAATAGGATTGGTTATTTAATAAATCACTATAATATGAAAGAGAGATCCTTGAAAGGAGATGGAAGAATAAGCTGAGGAACACTATTGAAAACAGAAATAGTGAGAAGCTCATTGCAGAGAATTAAATCTCCCCAGCAATTAAGTCAATTGCGATTCAGTTTATAGTGGAATAGCCATTGCTTAGCGGCAGTAAGAGTTGTCTGTTCTGTAAGTGGCCTAGATTTGTTTTATTTTATTTTATTTTGATTCATTGAACCTTCCTCATGTTGAACTCAAGGAGACTCAGGTGTTTTTCTAAAATCAGCCTCATACAAACCAACTTGGATAGGGCCATTCTAAAATGCCAGGTTTGCATTCACATATCCTAATTTCATGGCATGGCTTAGAGATATCGGTATACCTGATTTTATTTTTTTTAGAACCCAGAAAGCATCATTATGATACCTTTTGTCCTTCAGCAGTATCATGTTGTTCTCCAAAAGGGCAAGTTTTTGATGTAGTTTCTAGGCCGTGTTAACCAATAACTTTCTTAAATATCTTCTCAAGGCTCACGAAACAATTTTTTTTAATTGTCCTTTTTTTTCAGGCACAATCAGAACACAAAATCCCAGATATCAGGCTAATTCAGGTAAAAAGTCATACATTTTGGAAAGGACTAAATTTCTTGGGAAGTTTGCTATAGTATAACCAATTTGGCAGTGTTTCTGAGAGCAAGACTGTACAGTGAAACGATTCCACACTGCTAATATTTTCAGTTACAAAATATTAGTGCTTCTAGACTCTTGCTTTAGTAAACTGATCTGTGAATTAAGAGGCTGCACAGAAAATGAGTGAATATTGAATGGCAAAGAAGAGTGGCGGGGGGGGGGCTAGAGGTGGTACTCTCGCCTCACAATCAGGAAGCTGTGAATTTGATCCTAGGTAGCGGCAGATGTTTCTCTTTCTGGGTGCAATGAGTTATTGTCTGCTGCTACCTCCATGTAGGTGTCAGGAAGGGCATCCAGCCCAGTAAATGCTTGAGCTCCATTCAGTTGTCCCAACTCCACCTGGATGCAAGGAATTACAGGGTCATTTTAAAAAAAAAGTATGGCAAAGGAGAATTTCTTTACCTGGAGATGTATGCTTTCTCTGCAGGGGAGGAGATGGGACTGGTACTTGGAATATCTATACACCCAAGAGTTACAAGGCTTGAAAGTCTTCATTGAAAGCAGCATCAAGCGTGTGGCTCGACCTCAAACAAAACCAGACAACTAACTGGGTATTGAAACATTGACTCTTGTGAATGGATTTCTTCTCACCTTCTGTCAAAGCTAAACTTGGATTCTAATGGGCTCCTATTTCTGAAGAGAAGGATCCTTTCAGTGCCTCAGTACTGATGGCCGTACAGGTAGCTCTTGGTAACAATAGTAGCACCCATAAAGCTATTTGCCCAGCTGGTCTTTGTGACATGAAATCTTTCATCTTTGGGTAAAGGGCTCTTCGGCCTGGAGACTACAAACTTACTCTCATGAAAGAAATACAGCGTGCCTAATTCCTGTTGCTAACTTTTTGCTTCGTTTTGGAATTAAGCAGCCCAATTATTATTGCAAACATTCAGGCGAATTATAGCAGGATTTTCCAGCGTTTGATCATTTTGGGACAGTAATTGTGACCATTCTTTGGACAGCTAAATTATCAGCTTTCCTTGATAATCCCAAAGCCCCCACAATGGATTGAACCAACAGCCTTAGACTTGTAGATAACTGTAAATAATTGTATAGCACTTATTTATGCATAAAATGCTCTGTCGTGTAAATTAAACATTGTTTGGCCTTGGTTTGTACAGTGAAACCTCAATTTTATGAATTTTGGTTTTCTGAATGTTGCCCATGGTGGATGAAATTCTGTTGTAATTTGTGGAACAACATCATTTGTATGAAGACATTCTGGAAAAAAAATACAGAACTGGGCCGCAGAAGTGGTGGGCAAGGATGTGTGCACGCATCCCCATTTGTGCAAGCAGCAGGCCAGCACACTCCAGTTGCGCGAGAAGTGTGTGTGTGTGCCTGATGCTTATGCAAATGGAGTAGCGCATATGCGTGCCTGTTACTCACATTGACCCATCCATTCCTTTCTGTTCTCCCCCCCCCCCCCCGATCCACAAAGCCAGAAAGGTTGGAAAACTGTTCTACGGTATTGATTTACCGGTAATCCTTTGAATAAAATTCTCCCCAAAATCCATGTCTTCCAAAACTGTAAACATAAAAGACCAAATTCTCAAAAGCTTTCTCTGCATTCAGAAAAAATCAATGCCACTTGCTTCTCATTATGTTGTTGTAGATACTCTATTACAGTAGTGGGCAAAATTGTGGAAACCTTTTGGGAAAAGTGTACAGTAGAAATGCCATCTTTGGTTAAGTTTCCACCAATTTTTTCTTCTAATTTCTTTATAACTCTAGCCTTAATAATACTAATTTACATCGCTTTCTGGGCAACCAGTCAACTCTTTGCACCATTACTTTAATTTTATTACATTTTACAAGCTCACTAAATGAAAGAACACAAAAAAACCCTCAACTAACTTGATAGTGATCACATAACACACAGTCGGTGTTGGCAGGGGGGCAGAGGTCGACCTTGAGGCCTCATTTGTGGAGTTCCCCAGGGATCGGTCCTCTCGCCTCTCTTGTTCAACATCTATATGAAGCCTCTGGGTGAGATCATTCGTGGTTTTGGAGTTGGGTATCATCAGTATGCTGATGATACCCAGATTTTCATTTCAACCCCAAACCACCCCAGTGATGACCTTGACATGATGTCCCGTTGCCTGGAGGCGGTCCGGGTCTGGATGGGGAGGAACAGGCTTCGGCTGACAAGACTGAGTGGCTGTTCGTGCCGGCATCCCGGGAAATTCAGATTATTATTCAGATTATTCCATCTCTTGCTATGGGGGGTGAGCTATTGCCCCCCGTAGATAGGGCGCGCAACTTGGGGGTCCTCCTACAGCTCTCTTTAGAAGATCATATAGCAGCTGTGACTAGGGGGGCCTTTGCCCAGGTTTGCCTGGTGCACCAGTTGCGGCCCTATCTGAACCGGGATGCCTTGCATACAGTCACTCATGCGCTCGTGACCTCGTTTGGACTACTGTAATGCTCTCTACATGGGGCTGCCCTTGAAGACCACTCGGAGGCTCCAACTGGTGCGGAATGCAGCCGCGCGAGTTGTGTTGGGAGTCTCCCGATACTCCCATGTTACACCTTTGCTCCGCGAGCTGCATTGGCTGCCGGTTGCCCTCTGGGTGAGATTCAAGATGCTGAGAGGGCCTCCTCAGGGTGCCTCTGATCAGAGAATGTCGACTGGTGGCCCCCAGGGGGAGGGCATTCTCTGTGGGCGCGCCAGACCTGTGGAACCGCTTGCCGGTTGAGCTCCGGATGGCCCCCGACCTTCGCTCCTTCCAGCGGGATCTAAAAACCTATTTATTTGAGCAGTCTGGCCTGGTCTGACGGGTTTGGGGTTGGGTTTTTTAATATGGTTTTAACTATTGTATATATGCGTGCCTGTTACTGTTATATATATATTTGTTTTTTAACTTTTGTACTTTGTTTTTTAATATTTATTGCCCTGTACACCGCCCTGAGTCCTTCGGGAGAAGGGCGGTATAAAAATTTAATAAATAATAATAATAATAACACACTGACAAATGTCCTCTCTGCTTCAATACATGACATCGAAAACTGAATCCTACTGTGATCTGACTGGCTCATTGCCAAAGCAAGATGGCTCTCTAAACGCTCATGCTCATTGGCTACAATCAGATGAAGGAAAGCTACCTGATATCAACCTAAGCAAGTTGTGCGTCTTTTTTCTGGTTATTGGGTTATAACTTTTCATAGAATACAGTACAGATAAAAGTGGTGTTATTAGCCATCAAACCTCAAAAATACACTTTTCCCAAAAGGTTTCCACAATTTTTGCCCACTACTGTATATCCATTGCAGTTCTCACATTATCTCTTAATTGTCTTTTCTGTAAGAACCCACACTGACCATCAGGAATAAGATCCTGTAAAAATTTTCTTTAATCTATCAGCCAATATTAATGTAAATATTTTAGTCAAGTTAAATTTGGCAAAAGGCAATATTAGCCTCTTTCCAAGATTCTGGCCCAGCAGATCCCTGCAGAATAAAATTCATTGTGCTTTTAAGTGGATGCAAAAGTTGGCCGCCTCAACATTTGTAGTATGAGCTTGTCATTTTGTCAGGCCCTTGTGCTTTCTCTATTTTGATCTTTTTAATGAATTCCAATATTTCAAACGTAGAGCTATTCATATATTTTTCTGAGATTGTGAAAGCTGTAAAGTCTTGTTTTTTCAAATATTCCATTTTTTTCCAGAGATACCTAACTTTTGTAGAAATTTGCATAAAAACTGTGAAATGATTTCTGAATGCTCCCATCATCTGTTAATACAAGTATCAAGTTACTGAATCTTTAATATTATTTTCTTTCCTTTCTCCTGATAGACCAACTATTGCTTCTCTCCTTTTCTCTTGGAATGGTAAAACGGCTTGCTGAGTATTCCAGCTGTGCTCATTCTGGCCTACTTGTGCTTGTGCTCTGCATCCCTAATGCTATGAATAAATCAGGAATCCCTGATTTAAGAAGGGTGCAGCTGGATCCATTTGGAGAACTGAACAGTTTAAAGCTTGACAGGCCGGTCTCCTGAGGCCTTTTTAATTTTTCACATCCGGTGTACCAAGAAAATGGCCTAAAGTTATTGGCTTCTTCCTCTCACCTTTCGGTCCAACTGGCCCCAGATCAGACTTTGATAACAAGCCTAGTCTGACTTACAGTATGGTTTCTTTTTATATCGTGTGATTCACTTTCATCTTTAGGCAATTTGAGCTGCCTGCTCCAACCCTAATTCTTGCAACCGCCTGGCTTTCACACCGCTTGGTGTTCAAAGCCAAAGGTGGATAGTTCTCACAAATAGCAGATAAGGTAGTCAGCTTAGCTCCGGGACGTGCCTCTTCCTTTGAAGTTCCCCCAGGCACAAGTTATCCTGCATATATAACATGTCAAGTTAATGTGCAGCCATCCAAATGTTGGAACTCCAATTACGAGAGGTCCCCCCTCTCTTGGCCAATAGGATCAGCTGCTGCTATCCAGTAACAGCTGGCAGGCTTGAGGTTGCCAACTCGGGGGCCAGAAGCCAGCCTCTCCAAGAAATTTAATTTTCTATGTGCATGGAGAAGTCATAATTCTGTGTGGCGTAGAAGGCTTGAGTTGGCATTTCTAAGTTAAGAAAAAATTCCAATAGTGGGGTACAAATAAATATGTTTTAGTTGCCAAGCCTCAGTGGCTCTACTACACACTTTCCCACAAGTCGTCTTTTCTGAATGAAAGGAGCCTTTGCCGAGATCTGCTGAGAGCAAGACCGCAGTTCCAGCCCTCTGCCGTATTGGTTTAAACATAATTGTGCTTCTCTGCGATTGCTGTGGTTCCTCTTGTTCATTACTGCAGGGCGGGAGAGGCGAAAAAGAGGTTTGCGGGAGACAATTGAAGCTCAGAAAGTTGGATAGGCATTTCTAAACAGGTTTTTAAGTTGAATGGATGACGTTGGGCAGCGGGGTGCCCAAAGGGCCATGGAAAAGCTTTGAATAAAGAGGATGGGAGAGATTCAGTTGCTGCTCTGAGCAAAATGCACGGACATGTCCAATTTCATTTCCTGTCTTGTTCAAGAGCTAGAGAGTGCTTTCAAACAGGATATAATTGAAAATTTTAAATGATCTACCTCCATCCCAATGAGACATTTTGCAGAGCTGATAGCAAAGAAAGAGCAAACTCTTGATTTATATTGGAATCTTAACCAGAGATAAACAAACCTTACAAAATATTGGAGCTGAAGACATCTCACCTATTATTTTTTTTAGTACTCCATACTTCTCCAGGTTTTTTTTTTAATCTGCTCCATTTCTTCTTGATTTCCTGACAACTTTGCGAGAAAGTCAGATAGAGTTTCTCCCTCAAGGAACAAAGGACCAAGCTCAAATTATCCGACTTCAGAAACATATCTCTGGAGAATGCCCTAATGTTGGGTAAGGTGGACGGAAAGAGGAGGAGAGGACAACCAACAACAAGCAACAATGGGTGCTCCCTTAGAAGTTCTCAAGATGTTCTGTTAGATGCAGAATATCACAGACAAAATCTATTGGGTTGCAAAAAAGTTGAGACTGACTTGGCACATAATCAATTGAGAGACTCCAAGGATGTCAAGTTACATGTTTCAACTGCTGTTTGAGCTCTGCATCTAATCCGCAAAAATCTTTAAATATTCTTTTATCATAAATGGGTTATAGGTTGAATTAACCTTTAATAACAAGAGGATTCTCCTAACAGTATTGATAACACAACCCTTTCTAGCTGCTGGTTCTCCTCCAGCCTATTAATGGGGCACTGTTGTAACCAATTGGGTCTATTCCCATAAATTTCCACCAGTCAAGCACTTAAGATTTAAATTTGGGGTGCTTTGGGTTCTAGTTTTTAAAGCCTGCAATTTGCATCTGCCAGTAGTTTTTTTTCTTTAATAAAAGTTTATTTTTTTAAATAAAAAATGTGCTGCTCAGTGTCCATATAATTTTCCAGCCAAGTTATGCGTTCAATAACACGATCTTTGCTCTCATCCTGGAATAAAAAGCAGGAGCCAGAAGCAAAAGCAGCTTTTGGTGTTCATTCCTTTTATATTCCTTTTATATTCCTTTTCAGAGCCTTGGTGGAGCAGTGGGCTAATGCCTCCTTAAGTAACACCAGCTGCCTGCAATTAGTGCAGGTTCGAGTCCCACCAGGCTCAAGGTTGACTCAGCCTTCCATCCTTCCGAGGTAGGTAAAATGAGGACCCAGATTGTTGGGGGCAATTAAGCTGACTTTGTAATAATGCCGCTTGGGGGGGGTGTGTGAAAGCCCTAATAAGCAGGCAGATACATAGAATGAAGGCTACTGCTAAGCTTGTAAGCCGCCCTGAGTCTTATGGAATTAAAATATATAAAATATATCCCTAGTGCCGTCTCCTAACTTACCAGCTGGTTATCAAATTCCCGGCGGTGTCCCCCCAGTTAATTCCTCTGCTATCAACCTCCATTTTATTTATCTGCCCACATTTACAAACTGCCATTTTCGGGGAGCGATAAAAACGGGCCCCTTAAATCATGCCCCGAGCCGGGGAGGGGGGAAAAAAAGAAAAGAAATATCGCCCAACCAATTTGGCTTGGCTAGAAGATGCAAAAGGACCGTCAATAACCTGGGGGGGGGCACGGAGATGCCCAACCGCCTCCCCCGCAGCCCACCAGTGGGGAGGGGATCCACCACCCCCAGGAACTGCCTGGAAGGGGAGGAAGAGATTTTCCTCCAGCAACGCCTTGGGGGGGGGTCCCCCAAAGTTACCAGCTCCCATCTCTCTCTCTCTCCCTCCTTCCCCCCACCCCAAGCCAGCCAAGCTCCCGACCCCTTTGATTCCCCCTTCCCTTGCTCCAAGCAGGACCCCGCCGCAGGAGATTTTTTTTGGGGGGGGAGGGTGCTCTGCCTTCCCCTCGCCCCCTCGACGCCGCCCTCCTTAAAGCCAGCCCGGGCAGGGCGGCGCGTGGTCTGGCCCGGAGGAGGCGCGCGTGGAACGGCACGCCCCGATTTTGCCCACTCGGCGCCCCCCCCCCAGTTCCAGAGCAGCCGGGGGGGGGGAGAGGCGCCCGCAAGTCACGCAGCGGCAGGGCGGGGTGGGGTGGGGGCGAATCCCCCCCCCAGCCGCCGGGGTCGCCTCCTGCTGGCTGTCTGCCTCGGCAGAAGGGCCGTTTCCCCATCCTCTTCCTCCTCTTCCTCCTCCTCCTCCTCCTCCTCCCGCCGCTTCCTCGCCGACCGGCTCCGGGTGCAGCCCGTTGGCTCTCGCGGCAGCCATCGCCTCCAGGGGCCAGCCGAAAAAGTCGAGCGATCCGCTGGGGACCTCCGCTTCGTCCTTCCCCGGGGCGACGCGATCGCCTGGCCAGGCTCCGGAGGCTGCTGGGGGAGCCCGGAGGGAGCGCCGATCCGGACAGGCTCAGCGGCGGCAGCAGCAGCAGCCGCCGCGTCTTCCCTGGCCGCCGGGAACCCCCCACCCCAGGTAGGCCGGCTGGGGTTGGAGAAGGCGAGCGTCCTTTCCCTCAACCCCTCCTCCCCCCCCCAAAACCATCCTCATCCTCCTCCCTCCCCCGTCCTCCTCTTCATCGGAGGGGAGCCATCCTCTGTGTTTCCCCCTCCATCCTCCTCTTCCTCCTCCTCCCCCTCCTCCTCCCTCCGGGCGTCCTTGCCAGTTGCGGGAGGCAGGGTCTTTTTTTTTTCCTTCTCCCCCCCCGTTTTCAGCACCCGCTTCCCCTTCCCCCCCCCCACCCCTTCTTTCGAATTTCACGGCGGATTTTCCACGGAGATGTTCTACAAGCCCAGCCTTGCCGGGCGTTTTATCCCAAGGGGGGGGGGGAAAGAGCACCCAGCCTGTTTAGCAGTAGAGGCGCGACCAGGGCTCCTTCCCCCCTCATATCTCCCCCCAAAATACCCCACTGCCCCCGAGTACCCTGCCCCTTCCCTGCAGCCCCCTCCCCGAATCTTCCCAGAGAGGAAGAAAAAAAAAGATCATAGAGACAAGTGGTCCTCTGGAGACAAGAGGGTGGTTAGGCAAAGGGCCGGAACTTTGGTCAGAGGTGATGGGAACGCAGCAAGAGACGACACCCTAAAAAAAAAAAAAGCTTGGATGCCTGGTTGTCAGAATCCCCTTCAGGGTTTCCTTTTGGGGCTCTGCCATTCTAGGGGGAGGGTCCTTACACTGGCTCTATGTGAAGGGGGGGGGGGCAGATAAGCAGGATAGTCCACGTTTTTTAGGGGGTGGGGGGAAAGGATCTGATTAACTGCTACCTTGAAAAAGTATCTGGAAACCACTGATCTGCTCAGATGGTCTTGAGCTGGATGACTTTACAGGCATATATCTATATCTATATCTATCTGATAGATAGATGATAGATAGATAGATAGATAGATAGATAGATAGATAGATAGATAGATAGATAGATAGATAGATAGATAGATAGATAGATAGATAGATAGATAGATGATGGATGGATGATAGATAGATGGATGGATGGATGGATGGATGATAGATAGATAGATAGATAGATAGATAGATAGATAGATAGATAGATAGATAGATAGATAGATGATGGATGGATGGATGGATAGATAGATAGATAGATAGATAGATAGATAGATAGATAGATAGATAGATAGATAGATAGATAGATAGATAGATAGATAGATAGATAGATAGATAGATAGATGATGGATGGATGGATGGATAGATAGATAGATAGATAGATAGATAGATAGATAGATAGATAGATAGATAGATAGATAGATAGATAGATAGATAGATAGATAGATAGATAGATAGATAGATAGATATGCCCTCGCTTTCAGATGGGGTCATCCAGCCCAGGAACAGGATCAGAAAACGTAGTAAGAGGAGACATTACAAATTTCAGGGCAGGCTGGCAAGAATTGGAAGAGAAAAGTGGCAAAGGACGGCTTATGGTTTTTTGTTTTTTTCCCCCCCTTTAAAATCACAGCAAGGCATTTCCAAACTAGGTGTGCTTTCCATCAACCGTGCCAGGTCCTTTTGCTTTAAAATGAAAAAATGAAAAAAAAAAACGGAAAAAAGACTGTTTGACCTAAGTTGATACTGCAGCCCTAGTATCAAGAGGGGAATCAAGGAAACAGAGCTTGAAATTGGCCACCTTGGGAGGCTGGCAAAAAAAACAACAAGGGATGCGTGAATACACATTTATTATGGCTGATTTCAGGGGCTTTACCATCATTTCAATGAGGTTAATGCTGGTCAGCTGTATTTTTAATTAGGGTCTTCTTATAATTTTGTACAAAATGAGGGCATCATCAGCCTGCAGATTACAAATAGTAAGCTGGTCCAAGAAACTGGGTACACACACTTTGTCACGCAGACTGAAGCCTGGGGTTGCCCGCACCACTCCCAAGTTTTGCTTGCAGCCTCCAAGCCCCTCTAGAAGTTTCTCCAAATCAAAATATTTCACAGTACAGAAGGAGAATTATTTAAAAGGATGGAAAACGACATGAAAGTCATTTCATTTTGTTTGAAATGAATGCTAATCAAACATGAACCCTGTTTTCTATTCTGGCACCATTTTATTATCATTATTGTTTTTGGAGACTGACTCTTTAGCACACCGTTCCAAAATCAAGAAAATTTCAGCCTAAAACAATGTTATCCAGCCCAGTCCTGCGCTAAACTTTGCTTCTTGAATAAATCATTCTTGACTGTGTTTGCAAAACCAATTTAGATTATTTGCCACATCTGATGTATCTTAACCCGTCTTTCATAGCAGGAGAAATCCTTTGACGTAGAATAATGTTTCTTCCTGAGGTGGTGATTTTGGTATCTTTACACACAAAGAACTACACAGATTTGATTGTCCCATTGCACCAACTAGTGTTCAAAATATTCCATAGAATCCTGGGCGCTCCATCACTGGAGATTTTTAGGAAGAGGCTAGACAGTCACTTGTCTGAGATGGTACAGGTTCTCCTGCTTGAGCAGGGGGCTGGACTAGAAGACCTCCATGGTCCCTTCCAGATCTATTCTATTCTATTCTAATCTTGAAGTGACTTTCACTAACATCAGCTTTCCAAGCTATAAAAAGAATGGCACTGAACCTCCAAACACATAGCTAGACAATATTTTGATTGCTTCCTTTTTAATTAAGGGGATCAAATGGACCAGAAATAACTGAAGGTGTAAAGGCTATAGAAAATTATCTTAGAACAATTGGAAGCACTAGCTAGAAAGTAGAAAAAATTTCCTAGCTAGTGAGATGAGATGGTAAAAGTTCAAGAGCACTTAAATTGTGCACTAGTCTACATCTTACTTTAAAGAACCCAATAAAAATAGTGTAGATGTATTAGGACAGGAGCCCAGAATATTTCTTTAGCTAGCAAAAGACTGCCCACAGAGGCTGGTGGTGGAATTTCTGGATGGCATGGTGTTATTTCTCACCACAAACTGGAAATTAGCCATCCATACAGTATTTCAGCCTGGTGTAGCAAGTTCATGTGTAGCAAGTTGTGGGGTCTAAGGTGGTTGAGTGAAAGGAGGAAACTGGGGTTATTACAGGTGAGTTAGCTGAGTGAATGCAACCTATGATAGGCAGACTGTAGACCTTCCATTTTTTCTGCTCTTTTGGGTTATTAGCTAGAGATGCTTGGGATTCAACTAGATCTCTTATTTATAAATCAGTCAGACCTGCTTTGTCATCTCTCCTTAAACATTCCTTTTTAAAACATCGCTCTTTTATGCTTTGGGGTAAATTATGTTTTCATTATGATGCAGGGTGGAATAAATTACAATGACTTGGCCTCATGTAGCACTTTCTGCCATTAACGTGCCTTGAAAGAAGCCGATAGTTCTAGTTTAACTCATATAATTTGGTCTTGCTCTGTTATGGCTTTGTTCTATTTTCACATTAATACATAATGTTAACATAATCTTGGGGAAAATACGTTTAGGCTCCCAATATAACATTTAATTATCTTCTTAATAAAATGCTGTATTTATGATCTTATGGATTGCTTTGACTTTATCAAGTCTGGAGTACAGTAAAGATGATAATTTTATGTAAGCAAAAAGACATTTTACCCTTTCTGATTTTAAGGAATGGGTCCAAGGTTTAGCTTTATTATGTTTTAAAAGTTTTTAAAAGATCTTTTTAAAGTTTTTTCAAAGTCTTAATGGTTTAAAAATAAGAAGATGACATAATATATATAGTATACTGTATATACATAGTCCAGGTTTAATAAATTTAAGAATTAAATTTATTTCACACACACACATATACATACACACACACACGTGTGTGTGTGTGTGTGTGTGTGTGTGTATGGTAGATATGTTTTAAACAGTTACTTTTTATTGCTTATTATGATCTTTTAGCAATAAACGACTGTTTTTTATCCATCCCGGTGTTCAAAGATTTTATACTTTAAGTAAATATGGCTGGGATTCGTATTTTTAAAATTATTATATTATTATTTTATATATATATATATATATATATATATATATATATATATATATATATATATATATATATATATATATATATATATATATATATATATATATATATATATATATATATGTATGTATATATATATATATATATATATATATATATATATATATATATGTGTGTGTGTGTGTGTGTGTGTGTGTGTGTGTGTGTGTGTGTGTGTAAATTACTAACAAAGAATTTAAAGGGAAACTGAGATGCATTTCTAACTCTTTATTCTTCATCAGTCAGCTATACCCTTCTGAGATTCGAACCTGGGCTGATTGCATACTAGGCAGTGTTATATATATACAGAGAGAGAGAGAGAGAGAGTATTTTGAACACCTTGCCGGGCCAAATACGGGCCAAATCTTTTTGCCTGTTATCAACCCAAACTCAGGCCGTCCACAGGCGGTAGTCGCAACTGCGACACTCATTATTTGCATAAATTTTTGGATTGCTAACAAAGAATTAAAGGGAGACTGATATAAACAAATTCTATTGAAGTCTTTATTGCAAAAAGCTTCAGTTGGATTTCTTTCTAGCTAGAACTCACAGAAGTCCTGACAGTGCCCAGAAAATGCCTTGTGCTTTATGTCTGTCTGTGACACTAACAATTGGAAAAGCAAAGTACAGTGCTAAAAGTGAAAAGGGACCTATTCTCCGCAAACGCCTCTCAGATCATGCTGTGGTACTTGGAAAAGAGATGCTCGCAGCCCAAGTAGAATAATAGAAGTAATACTAGCAATTGAAACAGTAGCTTTACGAGTAGAGCTATTTATTCTCGAAGCGCAAAAAAGCGGGGAAATTCATCCTTTTGTTCCGTGATGCTGATATTTGCTCATTTAATCACCTTATATGCTGCTTTGATCACAAAGGAGACCCTAGCCGACATGTTATACGTAGTTGGATTAATAATGATGATAATAACACTCCAGACTTAACAACTGTCGATAACAAAAGACAAAAAAAAAGTATGGATAGTGGACGTGGCAGTACATGGAGAGAGCAGAACAGGAGAGAAAGGATTGAGAAAGACTTGCCAATAGAAGTAGAATGTGGCAAACGACTTCTAAAATCTTGCCGAGAAAACCAGAGGAAGCAGTCCCAGTTGTCACGAGTCAACACCGACTCAAACGTTTACGTACACTCACACATAGATACACCAAGTTGCTCTGCACCCGATCTCCAGAGAGAGGCACTCAAAGGTCTCCTCTGCTTGATTTGACGTCGCTTCCTAGAATCTTTCAGAACTTCAAAACTTTCCGTTTGTTTCTCATTCTTCATCCAATGGCTTTCTAGCGTTCTTTTCCAGTCTCCCACAAGCCATCTATTTCATCCGGTTGGGAAAAGCGGGCTGGGGAGGGGGGACCCCAGGGAGATTCTTCTTCCAGGATGTGCCCATTTTAAGCAATACACACCCGAAGAGCAAGCATGCGAACTGGCTTTGTAGTCCTTGAGGGGAAGCTTCCAAACAGCAAGCAGGTGAGATACATTTCCTACCATGGCAAAGGCTTTTCCAGGCTGAGGGACTTTTTTCATGATTTAAGTCAACAATATATAAAAAATAAATACATTCAATAAATTATAAAACCTGGCTCTGCCAACTGGCTTGGGGTCTCGTAGGGGTGTCCCATTCTGGAGGTGGTTAATAGATTAGAAGATCCCACCTCCACCCCATCTAGGAATTGGCCCTTGGTGTCCACATCCTCCTTTTAGAGGATAATTTTTCCTGGGAAAAATTAACCAGCGGAACGGCTTGCCTCCGGAAGTTTGGGTGCCCCATCACTGGAGGTTTTAAGAAGGGATTGGGCAGCCATTTGTCCAAAATGGTGTTAGGGCTTCTTGCTTGAGCAGAATGTTGGACTAGAAGACCTCCAAGGTCCCTTCCAACTCTTGTTATTCTGTATTCTTTCCGATGTACATTTTAATGCTTTTAACTTTTAATGCCCGAATGTTCTTAACCTTTGCTTTTTTCGATATTGGAAGCTTGATGGTGAGGGTGGGCAGCATATAAATTTAACAAATAAATAAATCCTGGGATGACTGACAGGGGCCTGGGGAATTCTGGGAGTTGCAGTCCACATATCTTTAAACAGCCGAGGTTGGGAAACACAGCTGTAGATCCCGTGGAAAGACTGAATAACGCTGCTGTCCTTCATCTCATGTCTTCCTTTCCAGTTCCTAACCGCTCAGCTCAGGCTTGGTCCTCATGAGCAACTGTTCTAATGCAGCCAATGGTCATGCAGGGATGCTCATTCACCCTCCCCAGATGTCGTGAATGGCACACCAGCGGGGCGTCCCGTCGCAACAGCACCTCCTACCCCCAGTCTCAGGTAAGACCTTTCAACTCCAGCCAACGTCTGTCTTCTTTGCCTTACCTGTGCAAGGGGTTACTCCGTGGCTTCGCACTTCACCTTCATGGATCTGATAAAGAAAAAGATCCCTAATTTGCAGCCATGGAAGCCGGTTTGTGATATAGGCACCACCCTTGAATTTCATTTCTTTCTTTCTTTTCTTTTTTTTCTTCATTGTTTCGAGACCCTTGATCATTATATGCTCATTTTTTTAAAAAAAATTGTTTTCTCCCTTAAGCCTCTCTCCTAATTTCTTTATCCACCTAAAAGAAATCAAACTCACACTTTCAGAGAGAGAGAGAAAGAGAGAGAGAGAGAGACAGAGAGAGAGAGAGAGAGAGAGAGAGAGGGGGGAGGGCGATCTAAGGCGGCATTCCCTTACGATAACATTTCGAAGATGATTCTGCCTCTGTTTCTCCTTTTCTCTTTTGGAGACCCACAAACGGCACAGTTTGTTCATTTGTATTCCGCCTTTATTGTTTTTACAAATAATTCAAAGCAGTGAACACATGGAACACGTCTCCCCTCTCTTGTTTTCCCCGCAACAATAACCCCTGTCAGGTGGGTTAGGCCGAAAGAGAGGGACAGGCCGAAAGCCATCCAGTTGGCTTTGATGGCTAAGGTGGGACTAGAACTCACTGCGTCCTTGTGACTGGCCTAAGGTCACCCAGTTGACTTTCATGACTAAGGCAGGACTTGAACTCACGGTCTCTGCTTTCTAGCCTGATGCCTTAGCCACTAGGCCAGGGGTAGGCAACCTCGGCTCTTTTATGACTCATGGACTTCAACTCCCAGAATTCCTGAGTCAGCATAGCATTCCTGAGTTGAAGTCCATGAGTCATAAAAGAGCCGAGGTTGCCTACCCTTGCACTAGGGCCAATGCACCATTTAGGCTAACTTAAGGGTACAAATGGACCAACAGGTAAATACAATAAGAGTTTTAGTGGTGTGTGTATGTGAATCTTTCACATCTTCATATTTTTATATGTCACTCGAGGGGAAGCAGGCAACTCGTTGTTGTTTTTCTTAAAAAATTGTTCGGTGCCGAGTGACACATATTCACAATACATACTGTCTATTATTTTATTATTTTGGTAGTTCCTCCCTAAACATCCATTGTACAAGGCCAGTACACCATGCAGCCAAGCTTCAGTGGCTCTCTCCCTGCCTAGTTGGTCTTCTGTTTTCTAGTCCAGCTTTACCCGGTGACCAGGCTGGCTGGGAAATACTATCCAAGGTATTTGAAAAATGCAAGGCTTGGAGACGTTTCTCAGTACCATCCATGACCCGGCAATGAGAGGTTTAGCCCTCAGAATGGAGAGAAAGCGAGGCAGAGGCATCAGGTAGGTAGCACATCAAGGCTGGTTGAGGGGACAAGAAAGAGGCAGAAGTGAGGAGGGATTTTTAATCCCGTGCTTGTAGGCGACTTGCAGCAAGGAAATGCCCTTTGGAAGAAAAATCTGTGGGAGACGCTTGTTGATGGGAATGGAATCCTCTGGGTGAAAACAATGCATGTTTTCCTTCTTGGGTGCTAAGGATTGGAGGCGAGCCACAAATTCCTGCTCTCCCCAGGAAAAACAGGGACTCTCCAAGGGTTCCAGATGCCAACAATGCCTCCTTTCCCTCAACCACATACCACCCCCACCCCTTCAAAAGTGTGGCTCAGAGACAGAGTGTGTGTGTGTGTGGGGGGGAATCCGTGAATCCCCCCACCCAGAGCTGCTGAAGTGCAATTCTCTGAGTAGCCCCAGACAGGATGGTCCATGTAAGTCAGCAAAGAGTGGGAGACCCAGTGCCTCTATGATCGATTTCAAGAGAGTGGGAATTGGAGTCTTGACCTAGGAGAGCAGTCAGGGCAAAGAGACGGGGCTCGTGTGCCTTTTAGTAGCAGACTGGAAAAGTAGCTTTGCAGAGCAAGAGCCCGTGGGCAGGGGTCCCTGATTTGCACAGCTACTAAAGATGGGCGAATCCCATCCTTCTGCTCCTGCTTTCAATATTTCGATTCCTGATTTCACCCCATCGCTCCCTTGAATATTGGGGAACTAGAAGGAAGGCTGAGAATAGGCGACGGCTCTTCTACCATGCAGTCGAAAGCTTCCGCCACATGGGCTCCATGACCCTGTGGTTGAACACTTCTTCCATCACACTCGAAGACCCTCAACCCTTGTTGTAGAAGAGGACTTCTTTCTACCTCAAACTTACGGATTCTGTAAGGGCTGCGTGCAGTGTGGTGTGGAGTCTTCATTTCAAGCCCGTTTCTAGCAGAGACCCTGCCCCACCTGCCCAACCCCTCCCCATGCCTAGAAGGTCTCAAAGGCCATGCCAACGCCAAGCTTCCTTTTGTCTGAGTAATGAAAAGTCAAGCTTGTGACTCTCATACATCCATGCTGGGGGGAGTTCAAGAGCCTCACCCATAACATTTAAACCTTCCTTGCCCATAAGCGGTTCTACGTTCTGTCTTGCTGTCCCCCTCCCTCCCTCCCTCCCCCACCCCTCCGGAGTCAAAATGGCTTGGAATTCCACCTAGACAAAGCCGTGATTCACAGAGAGAACGGTGGTGGTTGTCATTTTGCTGCCACCTCCTGCAGATTCCAAGAGGGTCACAGCCTGAAGGCAGCAAATCTTTTGGCCCCCTCCTGCCCTCCCTCCCTCCCCTTTCGGTCACTGCTCCCTCCCCCATTTCTTTTCAACTTTTTGAGTGCTTTGGAGACATAGGGAGGTGACAGCCAGGCAAGGCTTCCTGATGGAGCTCTTGACCAACTTCTGAATAGGTAAGCCACGGTCCACGGTCCACGGAGGCTGAATGCCGGCCTTGATCTAAAAAGAAAGCCATCATGCCTAGATTGGGTGTGCGGATGGGGGAATGAGGGAGGGAGAGAGTGGATCAACCAGATGGACTTCTGTGGTAGCAAGCGACTGATATTTTGAGACTGAAGCTGGAAAACTGCATACACATAACTCAAGAATATTTGATTTCAAGAGAGGAAGAAGTGAAGAGTGTCCCATTTCACACTGAGCCATTGCACTGGCACCTATTCTGGCATTTCTGCACGAATGGTGGATATCTTTTGTGGATCTCCTACCCAGTCAGGTTCTTTTCCAGTTGACCTCTGAGGTTGCTGCTACTGCTGTCCTTCTCCTTTAAAGAATTTGGATTCTGATAAGAGTTCCTCTCTTGGGCTCTGGGTAGCTGGAATTGTTACAGAGCAGGTCGTTAGTCTGCTTAGGCACGTGGAAAATCCCAGGGGACCAGAGCAAGATGCACAGGCTTTGATGTGAATGATTTATAAAGGGCATCTTTTTAAGCTGGAGCTGGCAGTATTCTCTCTCTCCCCCCCCCCTCTCTTTCTTCATAAATCTGTATTGCTTTCGATGCTGTGGTGTGTATTAGGATGGAGTTGGGCAGAGAGAAGAGCCTGTCAAATCAAGCCTGGCTTGAAATGGGCACAGCAGTGCAAACTCAACCAACGGGAGGCTGTTTTGGCTACATTCAGTGTATACCCCCATGGAATAAGAATGAAACTTTTTTTCACTGTTACAAATGGGGCAATGCTCCCCAAAATTAGATTAGGGGCTCTACTAGCACGGAAAGATTTTTGGAATGTGGAGAAACTCTTTGAAAGGGCTCTTTTGCCATCTCTATCTCTATCTCTATCATGTCTGTCTGTCTCTCTCTCTTTTATCTATCTGTCTGTCTGTCTATCATTTATCTATCTATCTACCTATATCTACTGTATCTATCATCTATCTTATCTATCTATCTACCTATCTTTCATCTATCATTGTCTTCTTTCTCTCTCTAATCTTGTTTCTTTAATCTGTTTTATCTATCTATCATGTCTCTCTCACTCTCTCTCCCTTTCTATTGCTCTCTCTCTCTTTGCATAAAATTATTTCAAGTCTCCAGTTACTAACCATTAATTTTCTGAGTGAAATTGCTCATCTCCCTCCCCCTGTTTAAATTTCCTTCCCTGATAAAATAATTCCTTAATGGCCTGTGATAGAGGCATAATGTAAAATGTTACGAGGTCTAATTTGAACAAGATTTTTTTTTAACCCTCTGTGGTAGGAGACTCTATTGGAGAAATCCTCCATTCTGCTACTTAACCAGATTTCTAACTGGGTTTGTGCTTTGTAAGAGCCCGGTTCCTGCAGACTGTGGAATATTAGGACAGATAAGGCCTCTCTCAGAAGTAAACCTTCCATGAAGAAGTTGATGATGCTTAAATGTAGCTGTGCTGAAACGCTTGGGACAAAGAACTGCAGACAGAAGCAGCACTAAAGTGTTCCATTTTCTGTGTCCTAGTATCTGCTCTGCAGTAATACTGTCTTTGTAGTGAAATCTCTCTTTAATTGCAAAAGAAAAAAAGGAAGGCTCTTCTAATTGACGCTACGGAGATCCACTGCATCTCCCACTGGCAATCAAATCAGGATCCTCTTTGAACCCAACATAGGGTGTCTGAAGAATACAGGTTGCTATCTACCATTTTTGAGCCCCATTTTCCTCCCTGACATCTTTGATATTTTTCAGCAGATTAAAAAAATAAATAAAAGCAGGTGACAGGTGATTATTATGGTTCGTCATGCAGTCAGCCAGATGTATTCAGTCTGGATTTGATATTTTTATTCACCTATTGTGTCCTTCCCAAGGACATTGTTAGCAAATGTCGTTTGGCGGTATTAAAGATACTGTTGCAGGATGCGAGCTAGTCCAAGTGAGGCTGCCTTTTGCAACTGACTGATGATGATTTTGTCAATGCCAGTGGTATTCAAATGATGCTTCAATTGTTTTGGGATTGCACCAAAGACACTCTGGGTACCACTCTTATCGTTGTTGTTATTATCCTATTTATGTGCTGCCCATCTCATGACTCAAGGCAACTTTGAACTGGGAAAGGCTTGCATATAATATCAACGGCCTGATGGTAGTTTTTGTAAAATAATAATAATAATAATAATTGAAATGAAGGATTCGGGAGAAGCAGCTTCTTAGACAAGATGACAAACGTGTTGTGCTTCCTTAGGTGTCCTTTGCTTGCAAATCTCTGGTTAGAGAGGAAATTTGCTACACTACCTAAGGGAAAAGTCATTTGGTCCGATTGGGGTACATTTTGTTTGTGATTGCTCAAATGTATGAAAATCGAAAGTAGACATTTTGAGGAATGCATACCTCTGAAATAAAGTGCTGCTGTAAAATGCACCCAGCTGAAACAGGGAAATGGTGCTGTTTGGTGTTTATGTTGCCAGACTCCCTCTGTGTCGATCTGGCACAAGGGAGCCTGCAGAGCGGGAAGCCAATGTGAATCTGAGAAAAGGCAGTGCAAGAAGCTAACACAAAGGCAGACAAATGGTGAAATACCCTCCTAAGGTCCCCTTCCCCAGTTTTAAACGCCTACAACACATTACGGCAAACTTTTGAGTAAATGGAAGGGGTTCCAAATTCTGTTCAGAACATCTTGGTTTATAATAATCTGGGTCAAAGCTTCAGAATACAAACTATGCCCTGGGTCAAAAAATAACAGCAATAAGAGAACACAAGTAATTCAAAGTGTGTGTGTTCTGTAATTGAATAGCAAGGAGCTGAACAGAAAAAGTGGGCAAAGGTAAAATCTCCTTTGAGTTGAGGTCAACTCCTCATGGTTTCATGGAAGCATCTTTATAGCTTTATTGGAAAATGGGATATGGAACATGGAAGTGGTTTCCTGATGTCTTCTTCTGGGATATTTTTTTAACACTTCTCACTTTAGCCTTCGGCCAGGGATGACCTTTTGTCCAATGATCAACCAGCCCCAGATCCGTTCCATTGTTTGAGATCAGCCAAGGACACTTAGGTGGTGATATTCCCTAGATCAAGGGTAGGCAACCTTGGTTCTTTTATGACTTGTGGACCTCAACTCCTAGAAGTCCTAAGCCAGCTATTTGGGCTTGATGGAATGAATACATGTGATCATAGAAAGAAGAACAGAAGAACAGAACAGAAGTTGGAAGGGATGCCGAAGGTCCTCCAATCCAACTGCCTAGCTAAGCAGGAGACCCTATACCCGGGGTAGGCAACCTTGGCTCTTTTATGACTTGTGGACTTCAACTCCCAGAATTCCTGAGCCAGCATGCCTCAACTTGGAAACCTCTCCCTTTCCCCTCAGCATGGCTGGCTCAGGAATTCTGGGAGTTGAAGTCCACGAGTCATTAAAGAGCCAAGGTTGCCTACCCTGCCTTAGATGGATGCTCTGCACAGTATCTTCTATGCTTTTGTTTTTCATTAAAAGAACTTGCAACAAGAAAATCAGATAAGACAAGGTACCTGGCAGGCATAAGGCAAATATAGTCATAATGGGATCCACAGGTTCCATAACTGGAGCCTGATAGTTAGGACATTGATTCTGTAACTTGAATAGGAAGAGGTGAAAAAGAAGCAATAGTTGACTAATCTCTTAGCCAGATTATGGTATTGGTGATGGTGATGTTTACGTTGATGTTGGTATTGGTGTCAACGTTGACATTGATGTTGATGTTGACATTGACAGTGTTGATGTTGATGTTGACAGTGACAGTGATGATTAGAGCTTGTTCTGAGGCATGGTACTATTGTATAGAAAGGAATCTGCATTTTGAAAACTATATGGTGATCTGGATAGCATAGTCATCTACTGCTGTGCACAATTTTTTCCTACATTCCTTTGTGAACCAGCTTTACTCCAAGCAAACGTTTGCCATGAGCTGCTGACACTCCGTCACTCCACAAAGTGTACTCCTCTCTTTGAAACTCTGACTGCCACATTCAAGCACAATTTTGGTTACTAATATTATTCTGCCTTTCTGCCCAGGGGGTGCCCACAATAACACATAACTAAAACTCAAAAGATCTAAATAATCATCAGTCGCAGGGGGGATCCTGCACGATGGCTGCATTATAGGAGTCGATTGGTATTCTCTCGCAATCCTGGTTTTCCAATTTTTCAATTTTAATTTGCACTTCACTGTTTTAATGCCTGTCCTACTGTTTTAATTGTCCCTGAGGTTCTACGACAACCAGTGTCACATTCTATGAGATAAGTAGCTATATAAATCTGCTAAATAAATAAATAGCAACTTATTTATGGAGGGGGGATGCAGGAATCAAGTTGATTCTGTTCCCTTTGTGCTTCCCTTCCTTGACCAAGTTCTCTGTGTTTACCCTTAGGTTAAAACAGCCCGTGATGGCACCATACCAGCCAGTCTGAACAGGAAACCTCCAAACGGTGCTGTTGGGCCCCAGATGACCCTGGAAATGAATCTCTGCTGGAATGAGATTAAGAAGAAATCACACAGCCTTCGGTGAGCAGCTCCAAAAGGCCCAAGTGTAACTTGGCTTCAATGTCTTCTCTTTTCTATGTTGTTGTTCTGCACCAACCTGCTACCGGCCCTGCAGAAAAGGCAGGGACAACCCCTTTACAAGAAGGCAAGAGGCTGGAACTAAGCCTGCCAAATTTATTAACATAAAACAGAGCAAACAGAGCAAAACAGAGCAAACACGAACCATGAAACAGGAGCTATTCAAACGGTTGCCTTCAGCAAACCAGCCCTCCCACACATTCCCCTTTTAAACAGTTCAGGGCGTGGCTTCTCTCTGCCTCCTTCCGAGGTGCCCCATTGCCTTCCTCTGTTTACTCCTGATTGACTGCCTCCTGCGTCGGGCGTCCTTGAACAGGGCCAGCTGTGGGTCATCTTCATCCACGCTGTCAGGCTCACACAGCTGGGTCTGCATCGTAACCAGATGGGAGGGGCCTGGCTGAGGGCTCTGGGGAGCCTCAGGGCTATCCTCTGGAGGCTCTCCAACACCCCCCTCCTCCTCCTCCTCTGAGTCGTCCGACCCAACTGCCGAACCCACAGGCTGACCCTGAATCACAACAGCTCTCAGTGTTCAACCTCTTCTTTGTCTTCCCAGGGCTCGCCTTGAGGCCTTCTCAGATCACAGCGGCAAGCTGCAGATTCCTTTGCAGGAGATCATTGACTGGCTTAGCCAAAAAGATGAGGAAATTTCTGCCCAGCTACCACTCCGTGGGGACGTTCCCCTGGTACAGCAGGAGAAAGAGAGGCATACAGTGAGCATCAACAGTCCACACCAATCCTAGCATCATACAGGAGATCTGAGAAAGCCCTCAGAATCCACAAGAAGTTTCCAATCCCCTGTCTCCCTGGCTGATTTTTTCCCCCAGTGAATGAAAAAGCTGAAAATTTGTTTGTTTGTTTGTTTGTTTGTTGTTTGATTGATTGATTGATTGATTGATTGATTGATTGACTTGTGGACTTCAACTCCCAGAATTCCTGGCTGAGGAATTCTGGGAGTTGAAGTCCACAAGTCACAGAGGGGCCAAGTTTGAAGACCCCTGATCTAGGTCATGGTTGTCCCTTTTCCACAAGGCAACTGACTTTCTTGGGTTTTTTTCTTTGAAAAACTTTCGCTTCTCATCCAAGCAACAACTTCTCGTCCAAGCAGCTTCTAAACTGAACTGAACTGAAGAAGCGTTTTGGATGAGAAGTGAACCATTTTCAAAGAAAAAACAAACCCCTAGGAAAGTACAGTTGCCTTTTGGAAAAGCACCTTTGGGACATTTTTATTCCACCTTTGCTATTTTTATAAATAACTCCTATTGGGTTTTTCTTCCATTTACTCTTCTGGTCACCCAAGTAGAAGATAAGAAGGTATCGGTTGAGGTCGAACTTAATCAACCCAATAACGTTCCTCTGATGCATCTTTAGCTCATGCTGTGCTCAAGTGCACTTCCAAAATCTAAATTGTGAAAGTCACAAGATTGACCCTTTCCAGAGTCCTTAGGCTGCCATTCCTAGTTAGTACACAAGATCCAGGGACGCGGTGGCTCAGTGGGTTAGGACGCTGAGCTTGTCGATCAGAAGGTCGGCAGTTTGGTGGTTCGAATCCCGAGTGCCGCGTAACAGAGTGAGCGCCTGTTACTCGTCCCAGCTTCTGCCAACCTAGCAGTTCGAAAGCACATAAAAAATGCAAGTAGAAAAACAGGGACCGCTCCGGTGGGAAGGTAACAGCGTTCCGTGCACCTTTGGCATCTAGTCATGCCGGCCACATGACCATGGAGACGTCCTCGGACAAGCGCTGGCTCTTCGGCTTTGAAACGGAGATGAGCACCGGCCCCTAGAGTCGGAAACGACTAGCACGCATGTGCGGGGGAACCTTTACCTTTACCTTACCTTTACACAAGATCCAAAAAGAGTTGATTCAGCCAAAGACAACTGTGACTTTAAGGGCTCTGTCTTGTGCGTGGACCCCGTATTTCCTGGGCTTCCCTTCAGTTCTTCTGGTCTTCTCTCCCTGATGTAGGCCTTCATGGAAGAAGTGAAGTCTCGGGGGCCATACATTTATTCTGTTTTGGAATCAGCTCAAGTTTTCCTGACTCAGCACCCATTTGAAGAAGTGGAAGATGTAAATCTTGACAGCAAAGGTTGGCAAATCAGCTCGTTTTCTCAATCCATCTGATCTTGTACTTTTCAACATTTTCTCTTATTCTTAACTCCTCCAGAATTTCAAAAGGCTGCCAGCTCAGCGGGTGGAGTATATCGGCTGGTGGATTGGTCTTTCAACCTGACTTCTCATCTTGAAAAATAATCTCCCCAGCGGATAATAACAATCTCTTAGTGGACATAGCAATGCCCTTCTGCTTTTCAAAGGGATATCTTAGGGAGAACTTTATTAATAGCCTACAGCTAAAAAGCCCAGCTCAGGAAAAGACCTTTGGTAGGAAAAGGTTACCCAGAATAATAAGAACTTTTCTGAAGTAAGTAGGAAAATTGAATATTCAGAATTAGGAAGCCTAGTGGACCCAAATAATTGATAGCCAGTTATTTCAGGCTATGGCTATGGTCTTCCCAGGTGCAATGTATGGCTGTGAAAGTTGGACCATAAGAAAGGCTGAGCACCAAAGTATTGAGGCCTTTGGACTATGGTGCTGGAGAAGACTCCTGTGAGTCCCTTGGACTGCAAGGCATTCAAACCGGTCAGTCCTAGAGGAGATCAACCCTGACTGCTCTTTAGAAGGCCAGATCCTGAAGTGGAAACTCAAATACTTTGGCCACCTAATGAGAAGGAAGGACTCACTGGAGAAGAGCCTAATGCTGGGAAAGGTTGAGGGCAAGAGAAGAAGGGGACGACAGAGAATGAGGTGGCTGGATAGAGTCACTGAAGCAGTAGGCGAGAGCTTAAATGGACTCCAGAAGATGGTAGAGGATAGGAAGGCCTGGAGGAACGTTGTCCATGGGGTTGCGATGGGTCGGACACAACTTCGCAACTAACAACAACACTGCAAAACTGTTGTTGTGTTGTCTCTTCTCTGAGATGCCAGCCAGCTGGCCATGATCTTCTCATGGATATTATTACATTCCATTCTTCTTCTCCAAATCATTATCTCTCATTCTACATCCATCAAGCATGCTCTGTCTTCACTGAATGTTCAGGGGTTTTTTTTTCCCCTCACTGTCCACAGATTTTTCCTCCTTTCACATAAATACATTTTTATACTTTTTCACATTTAAACCTGAGATTCAATGCAAGGCACGTTTCTGCTGTATCCATGAGATGAGTCTTCTGGTAAGCTTATAATCTCAGCAGACCCCACCATTCATGCAGAGGAAATGTGTACCTTTGTGGATGTTAACCTGGAACCATGGTGAAGACAATGCTATCCAATCTTCCTTCCTTCCATCTCCTCCTCCTTCTTCCTGTTCTTCCCAAACCTTGTTTGCCTTCTATTTTTATCTACTGCTAATTTATATATCACTGAAATATGTACAACTTCCTGAGTCATAAGCAGCACAAACTAAATGCCAGCTGCTGGTAATCACAAGTGGAAGAGAGGGCTCACCCTCCTCTCCATGCTTGTGAGTTTCTGAACACCGTTGTATAATTCAGAATGTTCAGCTAGATGACCATTGGTCTGATCCTACAAGTTCTTCTAATGTTCTGCTCTCCGCTCTGTCTTTTGAAAGTCCATCGGTGTTTTTTGATGGCGCAGTTGCATTCCTGGAAACGTAACATCAGGTCTTCACCCTCCTTGATGCTCTCTTTCTAGATGTCTCCCCAAGACACCGGATCCAGAACATCAGCCGTTTTGTGTGGAAGCAGGCAACGGTGGCCAGCGAACTATGGGAGAAGCTAACAGCCCGCTGTGTTGACCAGCATCGTCACATTGAAAGGACTTTAGAGCAGCTGCTGGAGATCAAAGGGACCATGGAGGAGCTGAGCACCACCCTCAACCAAGCTGAAAGTGTGCAAGAGTCATGGGAACCCATTGGAGATCTCTTCATTGATTCTTTGCCGGAGCATATCCAGGCCACCAAGGTAATCTTTCTAACTCATCCTATACCTGTCCAGGTGATCTGGAGGTAAGGTTAAGGAGATGTAGACTCAACATCTCATGTGCAATAGGGCACTAACTGTACAAGCACGTAAAGTGACTAGGGTCCAGTGTTCTGCTGAATCAGGGCTGTAGAGCATTTACCACTTTGAAGACAGAAGTGTTTTAAGTGATATGTGCCAAACATCAGCAGAGTAAGAGTTTGTGGAGAAGAACCCAGGAGTTTCAAGGAGTGAAGTAGATGCTTTCAACGCTGCAAGGCTCAAGGCATCCATTTGATTCCTTACCGCCCCAACTTTTCCCAAATGCAAAAAAAAGTCCCTGAAGACAGAAAAGGTTTGTTCATAATAGCTTCATAAAATTACTGTTCTATACTTTGTGCATTCCTCTGCTAAGTGATGGTTTGCTGAACAAACCACAATGACTGAATTCACACAACATATCAGAAGCTTGGCAGAGACCAAGATGGTTTGTAAAGCACATTCGTCTAGGGCAGGTATAGGCAACCTTGGCTCTTTTATGACTCGTGGACTTCAACTCCCAGAATTCCTGAGCCAGCATGGCTCAGTATGGAAACCTCTCCATTTCTCCTCAGCATGGCTGGCTCAAGAATTCTGGGAGTTGAAGTCCACGAGTCATAAAGCGGCCTAGGCCTAGGCCAGGAGTAGGCAACCTTAGCTCTTTTATGACTCGTGGACTTCAACTCCCAGAATTCCTGAGCCAGCATGGCTCAGTATGGAAACCTCTCCATTTCTCCTCAGCATGGCTGGCTCAAGAATTCTGGGAGTTGAAGTCCACGAGTCATAAAAGAGCCAAGGTTGCCTACCCCAGGCCTAGGTTACTGATTGATTGCTTTCTTTCTGTCTCTGTCTCTCCCCACCACTACCACCTTTGATCTGACTACTTTTTCTTGGGCTGATGTGGCTCCCCAGTTGTTCCAAGAGGAGCTCTCCCCCATGAAAGATGGAGTCAAACTTGTGAACGACCTTGCACATCAGCTGGCTATCTCTGATGTTCATCTGTCCATGGAGAACTCCCGTGCTCTAGAACAGATCAACACACGCTGGAAACAATTACAGGTGAGAAAAGGGCAGGAAAACACCTTGGACAGGGCTTGGCTCAACATGGTGCCTAGTCTGGTCTGCTTTTGACACCGGCCTCAGGTCCTCCCTCCCCCTCCCACCTTCCCAAAATATAGACCTGTGGACTTGATAGCTAACCTGCTGAGTATGTTTTCATTGGAACCCCACTTCAGCTTTCCCTGTGACTGTCAAACCTGGCTTATGCTGAACTACAACTCCCATCTTCCCCACTCTGGTGGGGATTCAGGGCTGTAAAGGTGCTCAGCCATGAACTGCTTGCTCAGACCGAAAGGCTGAACTGTTCGTACCACTTAGTTTGATGGGTCCATCTTCTGCACAGGTCTCCATCAACGACCGTCTGAAGCACCTTCAAGATGCCCACCGGGACTTTGGGCCAGGATCACAACACTTCCTCTCGAGTAGGTGCACTGTTGTTGTTTCTTAATGGGGATTTGCTTTCTTTTTATATTCTTGTGGCATTTTATATACCGGTGGCATAAAATGAGAGCCAAGTCTGCCCCGTTCTAGCACTGATGATGTTACCTAGCTCAGAGAGCGCCGAGGACCCTGCGGCCCCCTCTGTCCCCTTCCTCCTGCTCTCCACACACCCCGCTCTCTTCTAGCCCTGATCATATTACCTAATTTGGTAATGAAAGGTCTGCAAGACAACCACCAAGCTCAGAGAGCACCAAGGAGCCCACAGTTCAACCTTGAGCTAGAAATATTCTTTTTTTTTCCTTTGCAGCCTCAGTCCAGGTCCCCTGGGAACGAGCTATTTCTCCCAATAAGGTCCCTTACTACATCAAGTGAGTATCGGGCTGTGCCTTAGGAAGCTTCCTTTTGCATCGTGACCTTCATTATTCTTAGCAAACCTTCAGCCCTCTTGCCGTATCCTTTTCTTTAAACCTTCACTCTGCCCTTTGCAGAAATCAATATGGTTGATTTTTTTTCTTATTCCTGTACTAATCAGTTATGTTCTCAATGAGGATTCTGCAGGAGCCCAAGACAAATATCCTGTTACTTGTGTGAGTCTTGGACTCATGTTATCCAAGCGTCCAGTTTAAGTTTTTTTTATTATTATTATGACCAAAATTCAGTAAGCGTTTTCTTAAGGCAGGTTTTCTTGGACACTCCTTTTTCCCACCCTAGATCCACGAGGTACCTGAGTTTGTGTCTCTGCAGCAACAACAACAAAAACAACAACAATAATAATAATGTTGGAAGGGACCTTGGAGGTCATCTAGTCCAACCCACTGCTCAGGCAGAAAACCCTATACCATTTCAGACAAATGGCTGTCCAGTCTCTTCTTAAAAACTTCCAGTGTTGGAGCATCCACAGCTTCTGGAGGCAGGTTGTTCCACTGGTTAATTGTTCTCACTGTCAGGAAGTTCCTCCTTAGTTCTAGGTTGCTTCTTTCCTTGATTAGTTTCTATCTGTTGCTTCTTGTCCTGCCTTCAGGTGCTTTGGAGAATAGCTTGGCTCCCTCTTCTTTGGGGGCAGCCCCTGAGATATTGGAACGCGGCTATCCTGTCCCCCCTCGTCCTTCTCTTCATTAAACTAGACAGACCCAATTCCAGCAACCGTTCCCTATATGTTTTAGCCTCCAGTCCCCTAATCATCTTTGTTTTTCTTCTCTGTACTATTTTTAGAGTCTCAACATCTTTTTTACATTGTGCTGATGTAAAAAACTGTGTGACATGTATAATTATAGTTGAAAGTAGCCTTATGACTTAGTTTATTATACTTTTTTTCCAGCCACCAAGCCCAGACAACATGTTGGGACCATCCAAAGATGACTGAATTATACCAAACGCTGGGTAAGAAAATCCTCACCTTACACCACAATTGAGCCCAACATTTTGGTTGCTAAGTGAAACACTGGTTAAGGAGTTTGGGCTCATTTTAACAACCTTTTTTGCCACCATTGTTAAGTTTAGTAAGATGGCTGTTAAGTGAAACTGGCGTTCCCCCATTGACTTTACTTGTCAGAAGGTGGCAAAAGGGGATTGCATGACCGCGGGAACATTGCAGCCGGCACAAGTACGAGTCGGTTGCCAAGCATCTGAATTTTAATCACGTGACCACAGGGATGCTGCAACGGTTGTAAGTGTGAGAATTGGTCATAAGTCACTTTTTCCGGTGCCTTTGTAACTTTGAACGCTCCATCGAGAACTGCCTGTAATACCATGTCGTAGACAGGGGGAACTGCCAGTCCATAAATTCTAGAACAATCTTTCCTTGCACGTCACCCCCAAATATGTTATGGCTACAATTCCCAGGTAGCGTACCTGCTGAGAAAACCCAGGAGTTGCAGTCTTTGGATGGTCCTAAGAAAGAGAAGACTATCTCCAATTGTCAAGGGAAAGGATGCGAAATTGATGGCTTCCTTTCTTTCTCTCCTTTATGTTTTCTCAGCCGACTTGAACAACATCAAGTACTCTGCTTACCGTACGGCCATGAAGCTACGGCGGGTGCAGAAGGCTTTGAGACGTAAGCCCTGCCATTCCTTTGGTGCTCCTTCTGCCCGCTCGAGTTGTATTTGCCTCTGAGCGAATTCAGATCGGTCTGCACCATGAGCTTAATATGTGTGCCCTTAAAAGGAGGTGTGCATGTGCTGACTTGCCTGCCTGTCCATCTCCTGCTTGATAGCGTTGGGTGGATATTAGAGCTCTGTGGGCTTCCGTAATCCCAGTTTGAAAAAAGGATGGAAAAGGCCAGGGAAAAATGGAAATCCTTCTCACTGCAGACTGTGCTTGCCCCACACACAGGGTTGATGGAGAAGGTGTTATTGGTGGCTATTATCCTAAAGGTGCTTTTCCAAAAGGCAACTGGACTTTTGTTTTTTCTTTGAAAACATGTCACTTCTCATCCAAGAAGCTTCTTCAGATGAGAAGCAAAAAAATGCTTTCAAAGCAAAGCAAGCAAGAAAGTCCAGCTGCCTTTTGGAAAAGCAACCTTGGGACAACCACGACCGGGATGACTGAGAATCTCCATAGACATTGATGGGTATTGTCAAAGCACCTGTCACTCCTCCTCCTGGCTCTGGAGGCGGGGTTAGGAAAATTACTCCGGTTCAGCCCCACTTTCTGTGGAAGGAGTCTCCCATCCCAGGTCAAACTCTGCCTGTTCTAAAGCAGCAAGATCTCCCCGAAGCTCCAGATTATTTGTGTCTTGAAAGTGCTGCACTGGGGAATTATCTGCCCTTGAGAATAGTAAAGGTAAAGGTAAAGGTTCCCCCGCACATGCGTGCTAGTCGTTTCCGACTCTAGGGGCCGGTGCTCATCTCCGTTTCAAAGCCGAAGAGCCAGCGCTTGTCCGAGGACGTCTCCATGGTCATGTGGCCGGCATGACTAGACGCCAAAGGCGCACGGAGCGCTGTTACCTTCCCACCGCAGTGGTCCCTATTTTTCTACTTGCATTTTTACGTGCTTTCGAACTGCTAGGTGGGCAGAAGCTGGGACGAGTAACAGGCGCTCAAACTGCTACGCGGCACTCGGGATTCGACCCACCAAACTTCTGACCTTCTGATCGACAAGCTCAGCATCCTAACCCACTGAGCCACTGCGTCCCTTTCTTGAGAATATAGCCGGAGCTAAACTTTCATGCAGCTCACAAACAAGGACATCTCACAATTCCACCTTATCCCAGTTTTGGGGGGATAGGTTGTTTTTCTGGTGCTGGTCCCCGCTTCGCAGTATGTGGACTGCTGAAGTGCTGTAGTTTTTCAGGAAATAAAAGATCACAACGATCAGGCAGAGCTGTGGTGGAGCAGTGGGCTAATGCCTCCTTAAGTAACCCCAGCTGCCTGCAATTAGTGCAGGTTCGAGTCCCACCAGGCTCAAGGTTGACTCAGCCTTCCATCCTTCCGAGGTAGGTAAAATGAGGACCCAGATTGTTGGGGGCAATTAAGCTGACTTTGTAATAATGCCGCTTGGGGGGGGGGCGAAAGCCCTAATAAGCAGCCATATACATAGAATGAAGGCTACTGCTAAGCACATTGATTTGTGCTTAGATTGTAAGCCGCCCTGAGTCTTCAGAGAAGGGCGGGATATACTGTAAATGGGATTAAAATAATAATAATAATAACAATCCAGGGAGCACCCAGGAGGAAATGACACCTCCAAAGCAAGAGATTCTATATAAACAGGCACCAAACTTCACACTCCCTCACACTGATGATGCCTGCTAGTAGGGTAATGAAACGACAGAAGACACCAGAACTCCGCTGTTCGACCCTATGGATTCTCTTCTATGTTGTGTCTGCTTTCTTCATTTGTCTCCCAAGATGATAATCTGCTTTTGACCCTCCTTTTTTTCTTTTTTCTTTTTTTCCCCCACTAGTGGACATGGTGACACTGGCAACAGCCTTGGAGCTATTTAATGAGCATGAGTTGCAGTCCAGTGACCACGTGATGGACGTGGTGGAAGTGATCCATTGCTTGACCTCTTTGTATGAGCGGCTGGAGGAGGAAAGAGGCGTTCTGGTCAACGTCCCTCTCTGTGTGGACATGAGCCTGAATTGGCTGCTCAATGTTTTTGACAGGTATTGGGGACAGACAGCCATAAGAAAAGCTTGTCAAAACGCCTCTCTTTGGGACTGTTACTTCTGAGGAAAGCAGTCATTTCCTCCTTCATCCCTGGGGCACAAAGGAGACCATTACTGTAGGTCTGTCTCAAAGCATTGTCACCTTTAAAGAGCTCCGTAGCTTGGGACCAGGTGATTTGAGGGACCGTCTCTTGCCGGTGACATCCACCCAACCCACTAGAGCAGGGAAGCAAGGAATGTTGCGAGTCCCACATCTAAGGAGTTACAACTGGTGGGACCCAAAAGAAGGACCTTCTCCGTGGTGGCCCCCTCCTTTTGGAATATCACCTCTGCAGAAAATTAGACCGGCCCCCAATTTGACATCCTTTCCTAAGGCCCTGAAGACAGTTTTGCCGATATATATCGGGGGGGGGGGGTTTACTGCTTGTAAGTAAACTGGGCTGCTGCTATATTTCCTTTATCAGTGTGGGGAAAACCCCAGCAAAATTCAGACTTGCAGGGGCCATGGGAATTGGAACTGAGCTGGAATTTGTTAGCTTCTCCTCCCTCTCTCTGTCTCTCTGTCTCTGTCTCTGTCTCTGTCTCTGTCTCTGTCTCTCTCTCTCTGTCTCTCTCTCTCTGTCTCTCTCTCTCTGTCTCTCTCTCTCTCTCTCTCTCTCTCTCTCTCTCTCTCTCTCTCTCTCTCTCTTGCTCCAGAGGGGAGGCTTAGAACTATGCATGGCAATTACAAGGAAGCAGATGGCGACTAAATAAAAAAGAAGCTTTGTCAAGGCTGAGCAGGGCTCCCCATTCTTCTGACAAGCTCGCCAAAGAGGGAGCCTTCATCACGGAACAGAAGACAAATGTTTCAACCCGCTCCTTTCCTTTCTTTCAGTGGGCGCAGCGGGAAGGTGCGGGCCCTCTCCTTCAAGACTGGCATCGCTTGTCTCTGCGGCACGGAGGTGAAGGAGAAATTCCAGTGTGAGTCACTCTGCAGAAGCCGGCTGGTGGAATCCGAGGGGGAGGCTTCCAGATTTAGCAAAGAGAGAGTCAAGGGCAGCTGCATCCAAGAGACAGTCCTTGCTCTGGGTGGCAGCCATATTTCGTAGCTCTCCAGCGTGGAGGGTGCTCTTAATTTTTGGCAGGGGAGGGAAGCTACTGCACCTGCTATAGGGAACGCACCGGAATGAGCTGTCCTGCCAGAGGGAGATCTTCTCCCAATTTGGGGTCTTCTTCTCTTCCAAGGAAGAGAACTTCTTAGGAAATGCACCAGGGTTTTAAAGAAGGCCATTGTTTTCTCCCCAGATGCTCCTTATTGAGCAGCACACCTGGATAGGGAGATCTTTACTTTTACTCCTTATTAAAACTGAGCAGTACAATAAATCTGATTTGGCAGACATGGCTGCCCAAATAAGATTGAATTGTCCATCTGGTTTCAAATTGGGTTGGTTAAGGGCACGTTTTTCACTGCTTGGGGCGGGGCAGGGGGCAGCAAACTAATTTAGAGCCCACGGATCGGGATGGCTGGTACCCACTGCCCTGTTTCTTCATATTTTGCCATCCCAGCCAGCGTGAGCTGCCTAAGGCAGATGCCTCACGATCAAGCTTCCCCTTGCTACGTGCAAGACCTCCATTGCTATTCTCTTGCTATGAAAAGACTCCCTGAATCTAAAGCTTGGCAAAAGACTGCCAACATTTGTAGCTGGGCCAAAAAAAAATGCACGCTCACGTATCAGCCACTCTGTCTTTTTCCGAAGAATCGGAGCCTCCACAGAACTGAAATTTCCCCTCCGCATTTCAACAGTTCAGACTTAGGTTTTTGGCTCAAGCTTATTTTCTTCCTACGAGACCAGGAAGACGGCATGGAGGAAGGCCGTGATTCCAGCCCCTCTTCCTCTCCTCCTTGTTCTCTGCGGCTCCTCCACGCCCTTCCTTCCGGCTTTCAGATCTCTTTAGCCAGGTGGCCAACTCCAACGGGCTCTGCGACCAGAGGCATCTCGGCATCTTGCTCCACGAAGCCATCCAAGTCCCGCGACAGCTGGGGGAGGTGGCGGCCTTTGGCGGGAGCAATGTGGAGCCCAGTGTGCGCAGCTGTTTCCGCTTTGTAAGTGAGGCTGGTGGGGCTTCTGCCGGGGGTACCTGTGGGAGGGATTGAAAAAAATCAGAATGGCAGGTGCAAGGATGAATGGTTTTAAGCAAAGGACCGCTTGTGCATGATAGATGTTATACATTGCAAAGCCTTGGGAGTAGGTCCCCTACAGATGGAGTAAACTGTTACATAGCCACAGAATCAGGGCACCTTCCTATTGCAATAGTTCAGCTCCTTTCATGACTCATTCTTTCCAATTGTTGTCGCCGATACAGTTATGCTAAAGTCAGGCTTTAAACTGGAAATTTATTTGCTAGACTGAAAGATTTCTCTGTGAAACTCTAAGCAAAAAACTTAAATGCAGGGACTAGCAAGCATATCTAATCATACTCTCCAAAGGTTGTTTGAATCCAATTTGCTGTCGTGTAACTTGTTAATTATCCAAATCCAATAATTTTAACCCCGTTCAATCGTTCTCAAGCCCAAGGAATTGAATATAGTATCTCACGGATTCAGAGGAAATAAGATCTGCTACGAACTCTGCACAGGTGTCAGGAAGGGCATCCAGCCAGTAAACACTCACTTCTATCCAGTCGCCCTGATTCTACCCCGAATTAAGGGGTTACAGGGTCATAAAAAGGGGAGTTTTATATTACGGATTCAGAGGGAAAAGGCGTACAGCCTTGAAAGTTGTGGAGTCTGATTTTTCTCCTTTCCTTCTTCTAGGGAAATGGCAAAGCAGCCATTGAGGCAGCTCAGTTTCTGGAATGGGCAAACCTAGAGCCACAGTCAATGGTGTGGCTGGCCGTCCTTCACCGAGTAGCCATTGCTGAGCAAGTGAAACACCAGACCAAGTGCTCCATCTGCCGGCAATGCCCCATCAAAGGCTTCAGGTATGGAAAGAAACACAGAAGTTCATCCAGCTGGAAGGCTGGTGGGTAACTGAACAATTTCCCGGTTGCTCCAGATACCGCAGCCTCAAGCAGTTCAATGTGGACATCTGCCAGACATGTTTCCTGACGGGACGAGCCAGCAAAGGCAACAAGCTGCATTATCCCATCATGGAGTACTACACGATGGTAAGAGAAGGAAGGCATTGTCTGCAAAGAACTGTGCGCAGTGCTGGGGTGCTGCTTAAGTGACGGCTCTGCTTAGCATCCTTATGGAGCCGGTGGTGCAATCCTGCATAGGGCTGGGCATATAACAGTTTGCTACTTGTTGCTGATCCTCTCCTTTCATTTAATGAAAAAAGAACAAAGCAAGAATAAGGACTGGGGGAATCCAGTGAAACATACTTCAGATTTGAGTGTGCAACCTGGATTTCGGGCAGGTTGACCTCAGCAAATTGAATATTGAAAGTGTGTGTGTGTGTGTGTGTGTGTGTGTGTGTTGAGTCTCTCAAAATTGACCAATGAAATCAACCAATAGTTCATTTCTCAAGGGCTATTTTTAATCATGGTCCATGGGAATGACCTTAGGAGACGGGGAATTGCTGCAACCAAGGCAACCGTTGGATAAGTGGCAACGTAGCCTACAGAAGGAACGAGGGCAGGGCAAACGTCACAGTAAGGACCCTCCCTAGTTTCCTGAGCTCTAAAGGCAAGGGGGTGGGGGGGGGAGAGATCTTCAGATTTGCAAGCTACAGGACAAGAAGCAACGGATGGAAACTAATCAAGGAGAGAAGCAACCTAGAACTAAGGAGAAACTTCCTGACAGAACAATTAACCGGTGGAACAACCTGCCTCCAGAAGCGGGGAATGCTCCAACACTGGTGGAAGTTTTTAAGAAGAAACTGGACAGCCCTTTGTCTGAAATGGTATAGGGTTTCCTGCCTGAGCAGGGGGTTGGACTAGATGACCTCCAAGGTCCCTTCCAACTTTACTATTATGATTATGATTAACCTTACGATAAAGCAGAAACAAGTACTTCTGGGTGTACTTCTTGCCTGGAACTACCTTGCAAGGCTGATGCTATTAGACAGGCTTCAGAACAGCTCAGCGGGCATCTTGCTTTGCATGTCCTGATTATAACCTTCCAAAAGACCTGTCCTGCTCCTCTTGAGAGTCAGTCAAGTGCTCGACTGAAGGCGCCCGTCTCTTAATCCCTTCCTCCGCAGACCACTTCCAGTGAGAACATGAGGGATTTTGCTACCACCTTGAAAAACAAGTTCCGTTCCAAGCAGTACTTCAGCAAGCACCCCCAGAGAGGGTACTTGCCGGTCCAATCCGTGCTGGAGGCCGACGTCGTTGAAACGTGAGTGGAAAGTGGGGAGACAGCTGGAAATCCTATTGCCTTCCACTTCAGAGCTCCTCTGAGCTGAATTTGGGCATTTGGGGCACTGCTTCTCTTTTATCAAAGGCTGGAAACCTTTTATGGGCTTTTTGCCGAAAATGCGTAAGAACGAACTGGTGATTCCTGGGTTTGCTGATTAATAAGGGGTGGATATGAGGGAAGGGGAAGGAAGCCTGTTATGCGTGTTCCACTCTTTTTTTCATCATTTATATTCTATATGGTTTTGTGTTTATCATTCAACTCTGTAAAAACTTTATTTAATAAAAATTATGTATGTAAACAGGAATGTTGGGCACTGATTCTCAGAGACCTTTTCCTTGTTCAATTGAATGTAGCAGGTGTTTTCGTTGATGTCCTACTAGTTCGCTATTTAAAATTTTACCCTTCTTTTTGGTACTTTTCCAGGCCAGCCTCTTCTCCGATGTTGCCACATGCTGACACCCATTCTCGGATTGAGCACTTTGCTAGCAGGTGAGATATGGAAGCTCTCAAAGAAGGAACCAGGAATGGGCAAGGAAAGTCTAAGGCACCTTGCTGCCCAAGGCCAACTAGCTGATATATCTCCCACCATCCAAATGAAGGCCTCTTCTACCCAAGATTGGTCCTATTTTCCCCTCTAAGGCTTTTGTCCCACAATACCCCTGCTTCTCTTCCTAACTCTAAAATACAGCAATGATAAATTGAAACCACCAATTCTCATGAGTCAAATCCTGTCAGACCCACCAGCTTTGGCTTGGCCCCTTGCCGGCGTTCTGTCATCAGCTGGGGAAGGGAGTGGGGGGGGGGGAAAGAAATGGGCAATAAAGTTGTATAACTTTGTGATGGGAAATTGAGAGGGGGGAAATTACAGTTGAGGAAGAACAGAGTGCTTTGGTTCTTACTGGCGCACTGGCATCTTCAAGGCCGTTTTCCCTGAGTATGGAATTTCACCAGCCCGAACACCTCAGCATTTCTCAAAATATCCTGGTGGTTCTAGATTGGCTATGCCTGCATAGACCGCAGAGGGAGGGCTAGCTAGGGGAAACCAGGGTTTTAGTTCTGAATTGGTACACAGGAATTTTACATTCTGCTTGACTCTCCTTCAGTCAGTATCTTGTTTTTTCCCTTCAAGAGTTTTACTTCCTTAAAGGATCGGATTGGGGCAGGTCTGGCCTATCATTTATATCTGAGGTCCTTACCTCCCTCATCTGAATGAGAGGGCCTGTCCCAAGGTCACATAGTAAGTGGAAGAGGTTCAAAAGATAGAGGAAGAAGAGGCAAACTCAGCTGATCTACTCTAGGCTAGCAAAGTGATAGACAATGTTCTTTAATCAAGTAATTGAATCACATTTAACTCATCAAAAGTGATTCCGGGTGGCACACAACCACAATGTAAAAAACCTGCAGGCATAAACTATAAAAATCCATATTAATAAACATCACAAAAACTAAAGATACAAACCCTAGATGACAAAGGGGGATAAGCCTTGTCCATTGACTCTGCCTTCTTCTCTTACAGGCTTGCAGAGATGGAAAGTCAGACTTCTTCTTTTTACAATGACAACCTTTCTCCAGATGATAGCTTGTGAGTTGCAACTTCTCACCTTTTTTCCCCATTTTCTTCTCTTGTTTTGCATATCCCTTTTTTTTGGCAAGCTGGATCCTTCTCAGCCCACAAACCTAATCTAGCCCATTAAGCCAACTCATCTTGCAAAGATGGAAGATGGGGAAGCCATAAAACACTGGGCAGAGGGACATAATTCCTAACTGTCTGGTTAGATTGATTTGGCTGGCCTAATGTGAGGTCTTAAATCAACCGTCCGTCTTCACTGGGTCTCTTCTGAGTTTAAGAAACTTTTTGGCTGAGCATCCTCTGGTGGGCCGTTTCCTCTGCCAGTTGGTCATTGGGAGCATCGGATTGCCCTTTCCACTTCCCAAGTTGGCCCCAGGACAATGTATCCTGCTGGTGCTACTTCCTTCTGATCCTGCTGATCAGCGGAGAAAACCCTTCAAAGGGAAATCCGGGGCAGATATGGTCCTTCTGGGGTTGATAGACCCTGGCAAATGCATGAGAATTCAGATGTTCCCACCTGTTTTGTCTCGTGGAAGCTTTGGTCCTTTAGCTTCTCCATCTCTTCTCCATGGATTCACATTCTTCCTCACAACCCAGCTGCTCTTCTCTCCACTACCTCAACCTCATCATAGCTCTATTCACAACAGGGATGAAGATCAATATCTTTTGCGCCATTCCAGCCCTGTCGCAGATGGAGAACCTATCTCCAGCCAACAGGCCCAGAATGGCACCAGGACAGATGATAAAGGGGAACTGGAAAGAATTTTGGCCCACCTGGAGGATGAAAACAGGTGAGCTGGTGTAGATAACTGAGTGATGGCTTCTGCACAGGAAGCAGGTGCTCTGCTGCTGAGCTCCTGAAGTCCTTCCTTAGGTCTATCAGACCTGGTCTTCCAAAATCAGGGCAACTGCTAGATAGCAGTTATTTTATCTATTCAATCCTTAATTCTTAGCAGCTAAGAACTGGTTTTCTGTATTTTTTTGCTGCTCCCTTCTGGTTATCTGAATTTTTGAAGACCAGATCTGGTAATCCAACCATCTGGTAAGGTAATCTCTGAAGCACAATGTGGCAAGCACCTCACGTGAGCTGCGTTTCTAAATATACAGGGAGCCAAAAATAACTCCCATAATCCCCAGTAAATATTCCAGGCTGGAATTTTCTTTGAACTCAAATTAATCGGTGTGTGTGGGGGGGGGGGAATCACATTAGGAAAGGTCATGTTAAGCCCCTGATCTGGTGGGTTGTTGTTGGTCCCTCAGCTGGATCTAGGGTTACCAGATCCAGACTGCAAAAAATTCAAACGCTAGATAGCAACAAAGAGATGGAGAAAATGTTAATTGTGGGGTCCTGGGTGCCGTGGCTGTCTGAGCTTGGTTGTTTTCTTGAAGAGGTTTCATTACACAACTCGGTAATGTCCCATCAGTGCGCTGATGATGTTACCTAGTTGGGCAATGAAACGTCTGCAAGAAAGTAACCAAGCTCAGAGCACATCAACAACCCCATAGTTCAGTCCTGTGCTACAAATATTCTCTTCTATGAGCGCCTTAATTCTCTGCTGGCGTCTAGCAATTGAGATCCGGTAGCTCTAACTGGTTCCTTTCCACAGGGTCCTTCAAGGAGAGCTGAGACGTCTGAAGTGGAAGCATGAAGAGGCCGCTGAGTCTGCACAAGGAGCTCCTGAAACAGCGCAGGATCCCCACAGTGAGGAACTTTTAGCCGAAGCCCGCATTCTTCGACAACACAAGAGCCGCCTAGAGACCCGGATGCAAATCCTGGAGGATCACAACAAGCAGTTAGAATCTCAGCTGCAGCGTCTGAGGGAGTTGCTCCTTCAGGTAACTGCAGACCAATATTTATTCTGTAGAAAGGAGTGGGTTTGTGGGGTAGGAGGAATTGGGAAATAGCCAACTGCTCAGTGGTGAGGTACCCTGAAACTCATTTAGACCGACGTTGGATCCATATGAAGGCCTTCATTGAGACTGCAGCTTTATTGTCATTGGCCAAAACTTTCCGGTCGTTGTTTAGGTATTTTCAGGAAAGTAGAATCCACAACATCTCACTCAGCCCGATCCACCATCTTATTGCCGAGGAGTTGGACTATTGTTTACCTGAATTATGCATTCCTCCATCTTTATCCATTAATTCAGAACCTGCCTAGAAAAGATCAAGGCCCAATTCAACCTTCTCAAACCACCTTTCTAAATGCCATGGCTGAGTATTTTAGCACCGAAGTCCATGCAGCTGGAGGGTGTCCGCTCTGAGCAAACCTCACCAAATTGTTCAAATATGCTGTTCCTATTTCCTCCAGCAAATCTGGTATTTAACCGACAAGCAGAAAAAGAGAGCAAAAGCACAGTCCTTCCTTGAGTATCTTAATTTCTGCCTCCTCGGGCCTTAATAAGTCTTGATATGTCACTGTAATCTGTGTGTGCTATTTTTCTTTTATAGAATGTTTTCTTGTGATGAGATTCACGCACGCAGTTTGGCAACCCGAGGCTCACCGAGAGCTCTTGGCTTAATTTCAAAAGCTGCTGCAGGCCTTTGTTAATTTTCTTTGCCATCTTCCCAGCCGCCAGCCAATGCCAAAGAAGAAGGCTCTGCCACTTCCACCGAGACTTCTTCTCCTCAACCATCTGAAGGGAGTCAGCCTAGGGAAAAAGACGCTAGCACTCCAAACACCGAAATGGCAGGTAGATTCTGTTACGCTGTGAAGCTTCTCCTTCGTCTCGGTATTTTGTCCCAGCGTTCCTCATTTTGAGGCTTGGCGCCCCACTAAAAATGGGCTTTTTCGAGCACCTGTTGAAGTCCGCACCTCTTCAAATTGCCAAGGTTGAGGAACACTGACTCAGTGTTTAAAGCCACCCTTCTCAACTCGTGTCTGGGAAGAGAAGAACAGCAAGGGCGGGGGGGGGGGGAAAGAACACGCTCAATTTGCAAAAGTAAGTGCAAAACGTAAAACGCATGGCAGCCAAGTGAAACAATAAAGGCATCTGTGTTGATGGATGTAGGAGAGGGGTCTTTGCAATGCAAAGTGGGAGCAGGCTCTCGTATATTGCCCGGAGAGTCTTCGGCAGGTGGAAGTAGCATGGGATGTTTCTAGGTCTCTGGTCTCTTCTGCAGTGTGGGCATGACTGCATTTCTTGTCCTTTCTCACAGATGAAGTGGAGGCAAAGTCCCAGGATGTCAGCCTGTGCCTAGAAGATATCATGGAGAAATTGAGGAATGCTTTCCCCAATTCCGGAGGTAGAATGCAATGAACAGTCTCAAAGCAGCATGTGCAAGTGGAAGAACTTTCTGAGAACCCATATTCTCTCACTTGGCATCCGTTGGAAGTCTGCCTCCCAACAGCAAGGTTGCATCATCTTAAAAAATGGATCATGCTGGCAGCGCATGTGGAAAGGCATAAGTCAACTTTCACATACATATTTTATGTGGATGTTTTCGCCAGTCAGTTGTCCTAAGAAAGTTTAGACTTCTGGCTGTAAATCCCGAGAGCTGCCATGACACTTTGTTGGATGATATTGATTTAGAGCAGGAGTCTCCAACCTTGGCATCTTTAAGACTTCGGGATTCAACTCTCAGAACTCCTCAGCTGGCTGAGAAATTGTGGGAGCTGAAGTCCACAAGTCTTAAAGTTGCCAAGGTTGGAGACCCATGGTTTAGATGAACCTGGTTTATAATAGGCTGTTGGTTGGCAGATAATAATGTGATGAAAATCCATCAAGAGAAGGAGAATGGAAGAAGGTATCTTGAACAAAGAGCTTAGCCATTGGCTGGACTCTGAACAGAAGTATCTCATAGCAATAGCAGTTAGACTTATATACCGCCCCATAGTGCTTTATAGCACTCTCTGAGATGTTTACAGAGTCAGCGTATTGACCCCAACCATCTGGGTCTTCATTTTACCGACCTTGGAAGGATGGAAGACTGAGTCAACACTGAGACGGTCAGGATCGAACTCCAGGCTGTGGGCAGAGTTAGCCTGCAATCCTGCGTTCTAACCACTGTGCCCCCAGGGCTCCTTGGTGGGACTCCCTCCAGACCCTCACATGTCAAGGTTTTAGCTAGTGAAGAATAATTTATGGCTGGGGGTGGAGAGATGTGCAAAATTGCTGGGTATGTCCCATTCCATTAGCAATGGACTTTTGGTTCCCTGCAGGAGTCCAATGTAAGTAAACCAAACTTTATCCTTTAGATGTGCCTTAAATTACAATCCTCTCTTTTCCTAACAGGACAAAGACCTAAACCCTTGGCCTTGTGGAAGAAGTCTCTCAAGTTCTCCTAGAGACTTAGAATTGGCAGCTGCTGGTATAAGCCACCATCTTAGCATTTGCTTCCGGTTCATTGGCTTCTGATTGAGGCCTGCAATTCCCGATCTCTAACTTTTGCTAATTGCTTTGCCAGCTTGTTAATATTAAACCTACTTTTGCTCAGCAGTGATGTCATACGTAAAGATGTATCCGTCCTCCTGGTGAAGCTGCTTCACCCTTTCTCAAATCAAGCGCAGGGTGTAGATATGTCCCTCCCCATATAAGATGTGAGAAATCTTTAATGAAGTCCTGACAAAGGACATGACCCTCATTAAAATAAATCAGGTCTGTACAGACTTCAAAAATGTTTGGCCCCCAAACCTTGGGTCTCACACCAATGTAGTGTCTCTGCTCTTCATTAAACCAGCCAGCTCTTTTTTTTTCCAAGCTTCTGTGGGAGTTGAAAAATGCTGTGGCTGCTTGAAGAGACACAATCGGTTCCCAGAAGTTCAACATTGCTGCTTCCCCAGCTGTATTCTTAATGATAAACCAGCGGGCACCACCACGAACATCGTTGGATATGACTCTATTTTGTTTTCTCTTCCAGGTCCAACCTCCTTAATCTAACATCTCCTGAAGGCAACAGGCTTTATCTAACCAGTTCTTGCCAACTGCTGTTCTCCTTCCTCTTAACTTCTATCTTTCCCTCATGTGGTGGGTCTCACTCACATCCTCCATGGAGAGTTAATCAGGATCTGTGCAAGCTTGGATTCCCTGGAGACCTCTGCTTAGAGACTTTAGGGGACTTGCCGGAAGAGTGATCTAGGATCAGCAAAACAAAGTCAAAACCTGGTGCCAAAAGAAGCCCAGGCTTAAGGAACTCTGAAGGGGCACAGGGAAAGCGAGGGGACAAATCTTTCCCAGCAAAACACCAACGAACAGTGGCCTGTTCTCTTTTATGGTCTGTGAATTGTTGCCGTTTGTGAGATCACTTTGGAATTGAGGTGACCTGCTAAGAATCTGACCTAAGCCGGTCAAGTAGTAGTTTAAGATAGCAGGAACTGAAACTGCTTTCATAAGAACTGATTGACAGATACCTTTTTTTTATAAAAAAAAAGACAGTTTAAGGACGTGAAAAGAAAATTACGTTTAGAGATTAGGATATTGTGAAACGACTGCGTATTTCCATACCTAACACGCTCAGTGGAAAGAAATCTCACAGACTCAGAAGAGAAAGAATAGATTTTGAAAATACATCATTTTAGCCGCAGCAGCAGCAGCAGCCTTATGAGTGATAAGCTTTATAACAAAAAGCCTTATAGTTTTATTTGTGTGTGCGTGCGCTCACACACACACACACACACACACACACACACAGAAACAGACACACAAATACAATGTTGTCTATATTGTATTTAAGTGTTGTTATGGACTCCATCATGCATTAAATTCTAATTCCTGGTTGTATGTTTATTTTGCCTTGCCTCTTTCAGTCTGTTTCAAATGCTGATGAGTTTTGTTTTTAACGTAATGGAAGAAAAATCTCTGCTGTCTCCCCGTTTTTTTTGCTTTAGCAGGGTTTTGTTTTTTTTTAAAAAAAAGCTAGATTTGTCTTTTGGCACTGGATTGCTCTCCACTGGAATGACTCTGGAGCAGGGAGATTTGAGGGCCTCCTTCCATCCCTCTGGTTGATCTGCACATTGCGGCATGAAGCCCATGGATCAAGGAGGTCAGAGAAAATGCATGGGGTGAGTTCTTCCCCTGCGCCTTCAGTACGGAGTAGAGTTAAGGCATAATTGATTGAAATGCTACTCAGAGTCTTGCGCCACCAACAACAGAGAATATCAATAGCTCAGTTTTGTACTGTGGAGTCCTCGGTGCTCTTCGAGCTGGCTTGCTTGTTTGCTTGAAGGTGTCTCCTTACCCAACTTGATAACATCATCAGTGCCAGAAAGGAATGGGGTTTTCTCCCTGTTTATATATAGTAGCTTGCCCTTCCAGTTTTGGTGGGATTGTGGTTTCTCCTTGGTAGTTTCTTTACTACGGTATTCTTTCCTTCTTGTTTGTCTGGTGGTAATCCCTGCTTATCTGGATGTCGGTTGCTGGGGAAGACTGTTTTAGTCTTTTTATGTTTCCTTCTTAGCTTTGTTATTGTCTCTTTGAATGGCGCGTAAACATGCCTCATCTCTATGTGTCTTGATGTTCTCTAGCTGGGTAATGAAACACTTGCAATCAAACAGCCAAGCTCAGAGAGCACCAAGGACTCCAGAAATTCCAAACAGATTTTCTAGAAACTGTCTTCTGAACAGACAGTTTTGTCTTCTTGGAAACAATCCTTTGCATATTTTATTTCTGTCATGGAAAATTGCTGTTGGCCAGAAGGACCGAGAAGATGTGAGCATATGCACACACTGGATAAATTATGTATGCTTATCACTGCTGGAGTGTAAGCTTAAGCCAACATGCTTCTGATTAGAATCATTCAAGATTTTTTTAAAAAATTTCCACTGATCTGTAATAAATATACATTGTTGTGTAAGAACAGAAGGTGGAAAAATTGTTCCAAATTTCTCCAATTGAGACGGGCTAGGTGATACAGATTCCATTATATCTATGGGATAAAGGGAACAAAATGGACAAAAGTGTCTATATGAAAAACAAAATTCAGAAGTGGGATAGAAAGTATGGTCCAGACAAGTCTTATGTACCCACATCACTCACATGCATACAGCGTCCCATTTTGTCACAGTACTGACATGTGTGCCAGTCAGGAGCAGCATGAAGGCTACTGCTAAGTTTGTAAGCCGCCCTGAGTCTTCGGAGAAGGGCGGGATATAAATGGAATTAAACAAAATAAAAAAAATCTATGGAGATTCTCAGTCATCCAGCACATGGTTGTCCCAAAGGAGTTTTTGCAAAAGGCAACTGGACTCTCTCCGTTTTTCTTGAAGATGTTTCGCTTCGCATCCAAGAAGCTTCTTCAGTTCTGTACCAATGGTATACCCATGATGGCTGTTGGAATATCTACTCATTAGGAAGCATGTATTTACAGCCCTGAATTAAAGCCATCAATGTGGGTTAGTTGGAGATTGTGAACTCTGATTTTTTTTCTAAAGGAAACAACACTTGTAGAGCTTGGGTTTTAGTCAAGTACGTTGGACGGTTTGTGTAATGTCGAATTTAATGTGCAATGATTGGAACAAGATGTATATGGCATTTATCTTTGCAGAGCATGGACTGAAGAGCCGACAAAGGAGAATATCGGTAGCTCAGGTTGAAAGGAGAAGTTCTTGGTGCTCTTTGAGCTGCATTCTTTTCTTGCAGATGTTTCTATATTACCCAACTGAGAGTGCCGGCTGGCGACCCCCAGGGGGAGAGCATTCTCTGTGGGCGCGCCAGCCCTTTGGAATCAATTACCGGTTGAGCTCCGGATGGCTCCCGACCTTCGCTCTTTCCGCCGTGATCTGAAAACTTACCTATTTGAACAAGCCGGCCTGGTCTAATGGGTTTGGGGTATTTTATTTAGTATTTTTAATTATTTATTGTAATGGGCTAGTTCTATTTAATCTGATTTTTAACTTTTGTCTATTGTATTTTTATTGTGTTTTTTATTGCCCTGTACACCGCCCTGAGTCCTTCGGGAGAAGGGCGGTATAGAAATTAAATAAATAAATAAATAAATAAATAAATAAATAAATAAATAAATAAATAAATAAATAAACTGGGTAACATCATCAGTCAACAAGTTACCTAGTTTGGGTAACGAAAGGTCTGCAGGAAAACAAACTCCGAGAGCAGCAAGGACCGATGAACATCTCTCTGTTCAAAAGGAAGGTGCGCTTTTCGAGTCCTCTCTTAGAAAGCTGCCCTGTTTGGGGTGCTTGCATGTTACAATTGTTGCTTTAGCAGTAGAAGGTACACTGGGTTTTTACTTTTCAGTTGATGATGCCAAGAACGGTTCTTCATTATAGCATGGTGAGTTGTCAGGAAGTCCACAGAGGCTGAAAGTAGGCTAAGCTGAGAAGGATATTGCAGCATGTAAGGTTATATTGTAAAGTGGAGGAGAGACTGCGGCATTTTGAATATTTGGGTAGTTCCATGCAGTAAATATTTAAAGACTGTCTGGGATGGTTGCTGGCTATAGAAGGAGGCAACTCTGGAGCTGCTGCTTGGAATTGCAGACGCTCTGCGGGAAGCCAGCTTGAATGGCAGCTTGAACAACAGATGTTAAATCGGCCTCCTGCAATTCATGGTTGCGTTCGGCTGCCATTCCCGCTATTCTGCTCCTACAGCTGTCCAGCCCTTTCTACTTTTTTGCATTTCAAAAATCTTTTTTTTTTCCTCCAGGGAAACCTGGGGGACGCAATTTCACAACAGCGATTTCTTTTCCTGGCCTTCGTTTCATACTAATCTAGTAGAGTTTCCGCTTGATATGTTTGAAGCTTGTCTCAACTCCCTCTTGGAATTACCGTATTAGGATGAGGAACCAGAAGTTGACTTAGTGCCCTGTCAGTGTTGGTGAGAGTGTTGCTGGTTGACCCCAAGATTAATACTAGACCAACGATCAAGCAATAAACAACACCTCAATCAAGAAGTTCCCAACTCAGTCAAACAGTCAACAGCCTAATCCAGGGGTCGGCAACCTTGGCTCTTTTATGACTCGCGGACTTCAACTCCCAGAATTCCTGAGCCAGCTATGCTGGCTCAGGAATTCTGGGAGTTGAAGTCCGCGAGTCATAAAAGAGCCAAGGTTGCCTACCCCTGGCCTAATCAAATAACCACCAAGAGCACTCCTGCCAACGCTGACAGGGCAAGCCACTAGAATATAAATTAACCCCTAACCCCAGTCCCTTCCAGCACTGATGATGTTACCTAGTTGGGTAATTAAAGGTCTGCAAGAAAACGACCCAGTTCAGAGACAACCAAGGACCCAACAGGGAAGGACGTAGCAGCTGAGGGTGCCCTTTCAATGTGTTGATAGGCCTGATCTTTCCATGGCATGTGGTCATTGCCAGCACTGATTCTCTGGAGGTGCATCATCCAAAGAGATGGCTAGCACGTTCTTCTCCTTTGATCTCCCAGGAGATCTTTTGTGGTCCATCCACAGAAGAGGACCAGCCAAGAATAAACTCAGAATTCAGATTGTTTTGGTGATGGAATGAGGGGAGAAATCTCTGGGTTAAATCAAGTGAGTGTGGGAGGGAGGTTTTTTTTTCTCTAAAGACCAGGAGCTAAACTAATCTTGACAGGTTATAATGTCTTCATCCGAGTCTTCTCCATTTCTTCTGTTCTGGAAAACGGTGACAATAAATTTGTATTTCTGCTGTATTTCTGTTTGGTTTGGTCTCTTGATTATGTTGGGATTATTGCTTGCCTTAGAAAATAGTGCCAAGCTCTGGGTTGCACCTTCTGTTCATAACGTGACAATGAATTACAGGTAGTCCTCGACTTACAACAGTTCATTTAGTGACCGAAGTTACAACAGCACTGAAAAAAGGGACTTATGTCCGTTTTTCACACTTACAACCATTGCAGCATTCCCACAAACACCTGATCAAAATTCAGAAACTTGGCAACTGACTCGCATTTATGACCGTTGCAGTGTCCTGGGTCACGTGATCCCCTTTTGCAAGCCAAATCACTGGGGAAGCCAGATTTATTTAACAACCGTGTTACTAATCTAACAGCTACAGATTCATTTAACAACCGTGTTACTAATCTCGCAGCTACAGTGATTTACTTAACAACCATGGCAAGAAAGATTGTAAAGTGAGGCAAATACAGTTAACAAATGTCTCACTGAGCAAGCTCCATTGTGCTCGTAAGTCAGTGTTTAATGGTTCTGGGAACATCAAATCGCCATCCTTCTCTTCCCACAACATCCAAAAAGGAAGTTTCTTCCACTTTACATTTATAAAACTTTATAAGAAGCTTCGAGGCTAAGAGTCAGTGAATTATTCCCCCTCTGACTGTGGCTTGAACACTTTATTTATTTTTTCTCAGGCCGGTGGCAGAATTCGAAGATCCAGATATTATTGCATTTTAAAGCAAAGGGAGACCTCTGCGAGTCGTTATTGGTAGGCAGAACATGAAATCAATGGAAAGCTGTCCAAAAAATTCGTTTAATCTGATGAAAATGTGATTAAACCAACCTAAGCTTTTTACCCTAGCCTGCACTTACTATTTTGGATAATGTAGCGCTCAAAGGTCAAAGTAGCCCAGCCGAGCCCAACATATATTGCACACTTTTATTGTAAAGCTTATTGGGTTTTCGCAATCACAATTTCATCTTTACTAATGGAAAACAACAACACCAGATTTACGATGTTAAAGGTCGCTCAATATTTAATTTCACAAAAACACTGCCGGACCAAGAAAGGCCAGCAAGGGGTCATGGTATGTTCTCTTGGGTTTAGATGCAATGAAATAGAGAAGAAAGAACTGCCAAGTGACTTGTTGGGATCATGAGACCTTAGAATTGGGATATCTATTCTCAAGAAGTCGAGGCGGCTCCTTCAGCAAAGGAGATGGGATCTTCACGTTGGCCCTGTTTCCAAAGGTAAGCTGGTTAACTGGCTCTCTAATCCTGTTCCTTTCAGACTATTTTCCTTCTTGGAAACCAGTTTCCTCCTGCATCAAGGCAGTTTGACTTGGGATAGAGCCATCCTTTTGTCCTGCTGTTTCCAACCCAGCCGTCTTCCATCTTCTGTGCAGTACATGGAATTGATGCATTCCTGACATCTGAAACCATCCCCAATGACTTCTTCTCAAATTTGTTCAGTGCCTTCTCTTTTTTCAGGGTCTTCCCATGTGGCTTGCAAATCCACCTGCTCCATGTCAGAGGTTGTTCCTTGTGGTCCTATCTTGGAATATTTAGCTCCGGTACTGGGAATGAACTCCGCCTCAAAATATTCCAGCCCTAACTCATCCCATCCAACTTTTTCCCGTGTTGAAGAGTTGTCCACAATGTTGATTCTTTCCTTATCACATCCAGCTTTTTCTTCGTGGTTATCTCTCGCTTCCCTGTTAGTCTCTACGCTTGCACCAGAAGCGATGGCTATTTTCCCACTATCTTCAATGGCTGGGTTTGCCTCATAACAGTTTGCTCCATGCCTGCATAACTTTTTTTCTGGCTTGGAATGGTCACCAATTTCCCCTTTTTCCTTCCTCAGAGCTACTTCTTCCGCCAAATCCAAACCATTTGACTCTTCTTTTCCTCTTTGGGACTTTTCTTGTCGGGCTTGAGAACAATCCTCCTCTTCGAAAGACTTGACTCTCATACCTTCCTTGACGTGTTCTGATCCAACATCCACATTGGCCTGTTTCCAGGGATGGTTATGGGCTTCAGTTTCTCTGCTCTCACAGCTTCCTTCATATTCTCCCTTTCCAGTGGACATATCCAGCCCAATCTTCACCTCAGTCTCACACTGCCCTTCTCTGGATCCTTCTTCTATGACATTCATGGGCTTTACTGCCATCCCATCAGAGTTACTAAGGTTAGCTCTGAGGTCTTGCTTTCCTGTCAGTGTTGTAGAATCTATTTCTCCATTTTTATCCCAGACCTCAGAACTCATCTCTGCAGCTTCAACCTCTACTTTTGCCTCCTGTAACCCTGGGCCTGATTGTTGTTCATCCTCAGAGCCTTCTACCATGCAGTTTCCAGAATTGGGAAATGATTGTCTTTCCTCCGGGTCATCTTGTGTTCCTCTTGGTTTTGCAGTCGCTGTTTCTTCCCTTTTTTTCTGAGGGACCAAGTCTTCTTTCTTTCGTTCTTCAGCCTTTACCAAGAGCCCTTTCTCTTCTTCAACTACATTTCCTTCATTTGTTCCACTGTTTTTCGCCCCGAGTTCTCTCTCGTACTTCGTAGCTTCTGGGTTGTTTTGCTTCTTTTCTGCTGTGAGGCCATATCCAGCCTGCTCTTCTTGCTCCGCAGAGGTTTCTTCAGATCCCTCACTTGCCCCTTTTGAGAGAGGCTGCTGGAACAGATCTCGGTATCTCTTGCGGTCCTCCACATGTTTCGATCTCATCCTCTCTCCCAGGATCTTTAACTCTTTTCTCACTGCGGCCGCCAGTGAGGGATCCAGCTGGGCCACTTTCAAGAAATCGGCTCGGGCTTCCTTCTCGTTCCAAACAGCAGCGTGAGCTTTTGCCCGCTTGAAGTATGCCTTGACATTTTCTAGGAAAGAACAAAGATGGTTTAAATGTTCCTAAGCAAATCTTGTAAAATGTGATCATTCACAACCTCTTCTCCAAGGTAATCATTTATGTTCAAGGACCATGGTTACTGAGATGAGAACACCACATCATGCAGAAATTAGTCTATTCTGTCACGCAGACAACATAATCTTATGGAAATAGGGCCTCCACCACAAACTATAATGGGGACAGAAGGAATAACTTGAGGAACAGGAGGAAAAGCCGCAACAGAGGCAACAGTCCAATAAAAGAAATCTGATTCCATGGTAGAAATGTAATTTGAGAAAACGAATGGAATAGAATAGAATAGAATAGAATAGAATAGAATAGAATAGAATAGAATAGAATAGAATAGAATAGAATAGAATAGAATAGAATAGAATAGAATAGGAATTGGAATGGAATTGGAATAGAATAGGAATGGAATGGAATGGTATGGAATAGGAGTGGAGTGGAGTGGAGTGGAGTGGAGTGGAGTGGAGTGGAGTGGAGTGGAGTGGAGTAGAGTAGAGTAGAGTAGAGTAGAGTAGACTAGACTAGACTAGACTAGAATAGAATAGAATAGAATAGAATAGAATAGAATAGAATAGAATAGAATAGAATAGAATAGAATAGAATAGAATAGAATAGAATAGAATAGAATAGGAATTGGAATTGGAATTGGAATTGGAATGGAATTGGAATGGAATTGGAATGGAATAGGAATGGAATGGTATGGAATAGGAGTGGAGTGGAGTGGAGTGGAGTGGAGTGGAGTGGAGTGGAATGGAATAGAATAGAATAGAATAGAATAGAATAGAATAGAATAGAATAGAATAGAATAGAATAGAATAGAATAGAATAGAATAGGAATAGGAATAGGAATTGGAATTGGAATTGGAATGGAATTGGAATGGAATAGGAATGGAATGGTATGGAATAGGAGTGGAGTGGAGTGGAGTGGAGTGGAGTGGAGTGGAGTGGAATGGAATGGAATGGAATAGAATAGAATAGAATAGAATAGAATAGAATAGAATAGAATAGAATAGAATAGAATAGAATAGAATAGAATAGAATAGAATAGAATAGAATAGAATAGAATAGAATAGGAATAGGAATTGGAATTGGAATGGAATTGGAATGGAATAGGAATGGAATGGTATGGAATAGGAGTGGAGTGGAGTGGAGTGGAGTGGAGTGGAGTGGAATAGAATAGAATAGAATAGAATAGAATAGAATAGAATAGAATAGAATAGAATAGAATAGAATAGAATAGAATAGGAATGGAATTGGAATGGAATAGGAATGGAATGGTATGGAATAGGAGTGGAGTGGAGTGGAGTGGAGTGGAGTGGAGTGGAGTGGAGTGGAGTGGAGTAGAGTAGAGTAGAGTAGAGTAGAATAGAATAGAATAGAATAGAATAGAATAGAATAGAATAGAATAGAATAGAATAGAATAGAATAGAATAGAATAGAATAGAATAGTTGGAAGGGACCTTGGAGGTCTTCTAGTTCAACCCCTTGCTCAGGCAGATATGACCTTCATAAATGATGGTTTACAACCACAACGGCTAAGTACATTAAGACAAAACCAGTCAAAGCAGATCAAAGGGATTGCCATACCACTGTGCTTCTGGAGGATTTCTGTGGTGTGTTCCAACACTTCATAGTATTCCTCCAACTCTAGCAGGCACTGGCAATAATTCAACACAAGAGGTGTGACGAGGTTCTCTAGCTTCAGCCATTCCTCCTCCCTTGGCTTCTCCTGTTAAGAGTTCCAGGAAAGAAGGAAATGGTAACTGCCCCACGGGAAGGACACGGGAAGAGCTCCGATCAGACCATCCATAGGCTTGGGTCCCACAGAAATGCATCAAGAAGCCCGTAAGCCAAAAACGGAAGGACACTTCGATTCCCAGCATGGACGAATGGCTGCAAAAACTGACGGGACTAGCAGACAGGACTAAATTGCCTGCTTTGATTAAAGAAAAGAATACAATTAATGTTGTTTCTACTTGGAAACCGCTTTCGGACTTTGTGCTTGGTGTGGGGGGGCGGGGAATTGAAAACTTTGATTCTGGGTTTTGCTGATTAGATAGGTTGGTTGTTATAAAAATGGCTAGTTATATATTATTATGTAAAAGTAGAACGTTGAGGTTGTATGTTATTACCTTATTATTATTATTATTATTACTAGCATATGCTACTGGGCCAAAAGGAGTCGGAAGTCAACGCTTTTTTTTTCTTCTCCCCTTTACCCTCCTCCCTTTTTCCTCCCCTATTGCCTCATTATTTTCATTTTTCTTGGTCTTTCTATCTTTTACAGTTTGACTAAACTAATAACTAATAATGAGAGAAGCCCGTAAGCCTAGGCTGGAGACTGATGCCCTCTTCCATTATTTCTTCCCAGCAAGCAATATTGAAGATTGTACACGCCACCTATGATTTAGGGAAGAAAGGTCTAACTGGAGTTTTTCTATCACAGGTGTGGTTCCACTGAGGGACCGGAGAAAAGTCCAAACTAGTGAAAAAGAATGTAAAGTACAGAGTGCGCACCACCCCAAACCAGAAAATATTTAAGCTTGTGTTAACAACGGGCTTACTATTCTCCAATGAATCTCCACAGCAAGGCCAAACAACCAAAACGAAACATTACAACTTAAAAGGGCTGCAGGAACTTGAATCACATTCAACCATCTAGAGAAAATGTGACCATTTCTCCAGAACTGAGTCTTACAGAAGCTACTGGAGGAAGTATTTGAGCCTTGGTGGAGCAGTGGGCTAATGCCTCCTTAAGTAACACCAGCTGCCTGCAATTAGTGCAGGTTCGCATCCCACCAGGCTCAAGGTTGACTCAGCCTTCCATCCTTCCCAGGTAGGTAAAATGAGGACCCAGATTGTTGGGGGCAATAAGCTGACTTTGTAATAACGCCGCTTGGGGGCCGAAAGCCCTAATAAGCAGGCATATACATAGAATGAAGGCTATTGCTAAGCACATTGGTTTGTGCTTAATTGTAAGCCGCCCTGAGTCTTCGGAGAAGGGCGTGATATAAATGGGATTTTTTTAAAAAAGTATTTCATATCTGAGGTTCTACTAATACTACTTTTCCTTGAGAGTGTAAGTCGCAAGAAGGCTCCATCTCAAAAGTCTTAACATCCGAGGCAGAAGTACATCTTATCCCCCTCCATCTCTCACCTTAACCTGAAGATTGCGCAAACAGATGACAGCTTCCTGATATTTCTCCGCTGCTTCCTTGAATTTCCTGGACAAGACCAGCCGGTTGCCCTCAGTGTGTAATTTTGGCACAGCCGCCAGCTTCTCATCATTGTTCATAGCCCATGTGTCTCTTCTGTAGGAGGAAGGGTCCTCCACCTTGAGAAATCAGGAAAACAACGGATGGTTATTAAGTCCTGCTTATCTCATTTACAACCCATCATATTCTTCACTACCTGTCAGGGCAAGTTACTGATAGAACAGCAAACCAGTCCATTCTGACACGTAAATCAGCAGGGAAGCTACTTAAAATCAAGGTAAAGATGTAAGAAGAGATGCTGTGGAATCCAGCATAGAGAAAACGTTCCAGAGATTATAATCTAAGAAGGTCCACCCATCTTAAGGTTGCCAAGGTTGGGAAGAAAGAAAAAAAAAACCAGTCTGAAGAGCTCAAAACACCTTTCTGAACTGAACTCACTTTGAATAGTTCCATGATGAAGATGAGGGGCTGAGGGGTCTTTTGTAGTTCATCCAGGTCTTCGTAGCCTGTGCTGTGATAGTCAAACATGTTGCCCATTCCACATTGGTGATTCTGTCCGTGAAGGGGATCTTTGCCCTCAGCGATTTGCCTCAGGCCTTTGGAGACCAAGGCATACATTCCTGTATGCTGGAAACATAGAAGGGTGGAAAGATGGGGACCCATAAAAGTGCTCATGGATACTGGAGCAGATGAAGATACAATAGAGGAGGAGGAGGAGGAGCAGAAAAACAGGTGACTTCCGATGGCAGCAGAAGAAGGAAACTTTTAAGCAGAGCTTTAAGTGTTGAAAGAAAGCAGGGGCAACATCTGGAGGACCACGGGTTCACCAACCCCTTTCCTTCAACTGCACCACCTCCAGATAACCAAAGAACCCTTGTCTATATTCCTTCTTATTCTGAAGATCGCCATCTAATCCCTCAGGGTCAGATGTTATTATTTATATTATGCACGTATGACAACCCACAGCAATTGTATTCAGGCTCTCGGTGGGTCGCAGCATAAAAAGCCATAATAATTACAATGAAAGATGTCAGAACCAACCCTCAAAAATGGACAATACATCAGGCACTGTTATTCTCTTCTCTTCTATCCTATCCTTAGTAACACTCACTACAGCATCGCACCAGAACTCCGCCACCTCGTTGATCCGCATGGAGGTCAGTAACGTCTCCCACACTTCGATTTTGAACATCTTCCCCACAACGATTTCCATGGGAACCCCACTATTCCGGCTGTCATCAATTACTGTCCGCTCAAAATCATCTTTCAGGGTCTGGAAGTGGAAGGTGATCTGCATTGAAGGAAGGTTACAGTTAATCCTGGTTTGGGACTTGCCTGCCTAAATATAGATCTTTATCCCCAAGGTTGAGCAAATGTTTGTTTCTAGATGGAATCCCGATTGTATATTCTTCTTCTTTCTCCAGTAATGTGTGGATGGCATTGGCCCATAAATACAGCCTGAGAGATGCAACAGTCTTAATCCATCCTGAAAAAATCTGTGTGTGTGTCCGTGTGTGTGTGTCATGTTTTTTGTTTGAGAGTTCTGCATTGTTAGAACCACTCTCCCAGTTTAGGAGTCACAGCATTGAGTTCTCCTACCGCCACTGGGATGAGACAAGAGAACTTAAAACATTCTTTTTCGAACAAGCTGGCCTGCTCTGACGGGATGGGGTTGGGTTTTTAAAATTAGTTTTTAACTTAATATGTATTGATTTTATGGGCATGATGTTTAATGGTTTTTTTAATGGTTTTTTAATTTTTGTATTTGATTTTTATTGTGTATTGCCCTGTTCACCGCCCTGAGTCCTTCGGGAGAAGGGCGGTATAGAAATCAAATTATTAAATTAAATTAAATTAAATTAACTTGGAATTGATGCCTCTCTGTCTATCTGTCCATCTGTCTCTCTGTCTATCCATCCATCCATCTACCGGTAGCTCTCTCTCTAGTCTACACAAACACTTTCTTAAAATAATTTTTCTAAAATTAAAAACTAAACACAAAGAAATATAAAAGAAACGAGGAGAAAGCTATAGAAGAAAAATGGGAAAGACAGAAGGATTAGAGAAAAAGTTAAAAAAAAACACCTAAAGATTAATAAGAAAAAGTAACGATTTAATCTTTAAGTAAAGATTAAAAAGATTAAGAAAAAGAAGTAAAGAATATTTCCAGACAGAAACTCCACTGCAAACTCTGCATTCCGAACGAATGGGATCTGCTCTCCAAAAAATAGCCCTTTGGCTATTATGGCTACTATACAGTTCCTGTCTTAAACTCAACCCTGCTAGTTAGTGCATTTACCTTGCTCCCATCCTGAAAATGAGGCAGCTTCCCGTAACCTCCATACAAAATCTTTTTCTTGACTCCTTCCACATTAAGGAGGTAGGTTTCTTCCATTGCTCTGACGTGGCGATTCTGGCGTTCCCTTTTCCTTCAAATCTGGATGAAGGCAATTCTTCTCTTTACAACAGGACTCTTCGACGTAACTAATTTCCACTTATTCGGACCTACATGCCGCAACAGCTGTCCGAACAGTTTTGCTACCGAATCTGGACAACTATCTAGAGCTCCTTACAGTGCGAAGGACAATTTTCAGAGGCTGAGAACATCTTTTCAAGGGCTAGGTAGAATTTTAACTCTCTCTAATCTTCTTTCAGCCAGGTTAATGCAGGATTTGCCGTCTTAACGATTTAAAATTAGATCAGGTTAAACAAAGGGTGCCACCAATAACTTTCTGAATGAGACTAGCCAATTCCTGCAAGGGCTGCAGATCTATGAAGATCTGACTCTTCCTGTAAGCATTGGGATAGGATGGGGAAGGTGTGTGTGTGTGTGTGTGTGTGTGTCATACCTTTGTTTCCATGTTTCATGGACTGTTATTAACCATCTAGCATCATTGTATGAGATTGGCAGCCATATAAGTCCCCTAAATTAGGGGTCCCTAACCCCCCGTTCGTGGACCGGCACCAGTGCGTGGCATGGCAGAAACCATGCCACGCAAACAAACAAAGCCCCATCTATGGGATGCAGGTAGCACACAAAACCACATCCCTATGGGTTCGCACAAAAATCTCTCTCCATGAAACCGTCCCCTGGTGCCCAAAAGGTTGGAGGCCCCTGCTCTAAATAAAGTTATGAGTGAGAAACTCAGATCTGGGATGTGTTACTCCAGGTTGCAGGCAAAGCTTACGTTAACTGTACAGGTAATCCTCAGTTTATGACTGCAATGAAGCCCAAAATTTCTGCTACCAAGTGAGACATTTGTTAAATGAGTTTTGCCCCATTTTATGACCTTTCTTGCCACAGTTGTTAAATAAATAAGTTCTTAAAATTTAGTAACATGGTTGTAAAGTGAATTTGACTTCCCCATTGGCTGCAAAAGGCGATAACATAACCCCAGGACAGTGTAACCGACATAAATATGAATCAGTTGACAAATGGCTGAATTCTGATCACACAATCATTGGGATGCTCGTCAGAAGTTTGAAAAATTGTTGTAAGTTGAGGACTACCTGTATATTACTGCATAGAAGGACATTTGTATTAGGCAGGGCAAAAAAATTCCTCTCTAAACGATGGAACATCTTGAACAGAGTAATTCTAATCCTAATTTTTCTTCCCCTCACTGTACTTTTGGACTATTTTCATGCTTTTATTATTCAATATAAGTCTAAACTTTGTATGTTCCAGTTCTTAGACCAAATCCCTTTTCAAGAGATGCCCTAACACGAGGACTCTAATTTATCATAAACAGAATTTTCGGGGATAAAAATACCTTGTTTTCCCCCCAGACATCTGGGAAAACTGCTGGGGAATTGTGGGAGCTGAAGTTTATACAGCTTCAAGTTGCCAAGGTAAATTTTCCCCACTATCAATTTTTGAAGCTGGAACTGTTTTTCGAGAATGATTGCTAGACAGTGGGCAGTTGTAGCCAATATACTTGCAAGAGCAACAGATAACCTGGGAAATATAGTTGTGATAACATATATACAGAAAACTTTATTTTTATTTCACAATGCCCTTGAACACAAAATTATGAATGGGTAAAAGTAGTGTAAAAGAAGCAAGCTGTTGTCTTTATCCGCACAATTAGTATTTACAGATAATGCAGAGCAGAGCGTGGTCCTCATTCATTGCAGGAAGAATTCATCTCATGCTTCTTAAAACAACCCAAAAGTGCAACATTGGCTCATCAGAAAATAAAGAGGCAGAGCTGAAAAAAAAACACCAAAGATTGTCCTGAAGCGGATTTTGCTTTCAGAAACAAACACTGTTTTTGTGTGGACACCTTTTAGAAAATTCCACTCTTCACAAAGTATTCACGTTTTCCGCCTGTTTTCCACACGGTATTTGTAAGCCACAACTCCCGGAGCCTGGGTAGATGTTTATCTAGACCAGGGGTCTTCAAACTTGGCCCTTTCATGATTTGTGTACTTCAACTCCCAGAAAACCTCAGCCAGGCACGCTGGTTGAGGAATTCTGGGAATCCACAAGTCATAAAAGGACCAGGTTTGAAGACCCTTGGTTTATATAGATCTTGTGTGGTGTTGTCAGTTGGTCACGTGACTGATTGTTCACAAGGCGTGAAATTCAACTGGTGAGGTGGTCGTTTCTGTTGTCGTTGGCTTGTTTGGATGGTCTAGTTTCTTATAGGTTAATACAGGGATCTTCAAACTTGGCCCTTTCATGATTTGTGGACTTCAACTCCCAGAAAACCTCAGCCAGGCACGCTGGTTGAGGAATTCTGGGAATCCACAAGTCATAAAAGGACCAGGTTTGAAGACCCTTGGTTTATATAGATCTTGTGTGGTGTTGTCAGTTGGTCACGTGACTGATTGTTCACAAGGCGTGAAATTCAACTGGTGAGGTGGTCGTTTCTGTTGTCGTTGGCTTGTTTGGATGGTCTAGTTTCTTATAGGTTAATACAGGGATCTTCAAACTTGGTCCTTTTATGACTTGTGGACTTCAACTCCCAGAATTCTTCCACCAGCGTGCCTGGCTGAGGAATTCTGGGAGTTGAAGCCCACAAGTCATAAAAGGGCCACGTTTGAAGACCCCTGATCTAGACTTTCGAGAGGAACTTGCCAATAGTCTCAGACGTTATGACGAGTCTGCGCTGAAGAAGGTGCGGGCCACAGCACCAAGAAAGGAGCTTCTCAGTCAACATCAGAGCTGTTCTTGGAAGTCCAGAGGTTCACTTTTCTATCAGAGCTTCTAGCTGCTCTTGAAGAGATGTCAGCTGCAGAGCAAGCAAAAAAGAAAAAAAAATGCTCTATTAAAGAATGAAATCTACCATCAGTCCCACCTTTCTCCTTCAAGTCACGATCCAAGGATCTTTCCATTAGTTCTCCTGATCTCTCTATCTCTAGGAAGACAATCTTTTTACTATTATTCCCAACCGGTTCAATAATCCTTTCCTCCCATTTTATAAAGAGTGTTCTCGTTAGGTCCATAGTTCCATCACAAGTGGGCTTGAGTGGGAGATTGCGAATGTGAAGCTTTTTTTCTGCAGAAATGTTGGGAACGTAGCAATGAAAAAGAAGGGAAATGTCAAAGCATTCTCAAGTCACAACCCTTGTTTGATTTCCTCAGGGCTGTGTAGACCAGGGGGTCTTCAAACTTGGCCCTTTTATGACTTGTGGACTTCAACTCCCAGAATTCCTCAGCCAGCATGCCTGGGTGAGGAATTCTGGGAGTTGAAGTCCACAAGTCATAAAAGGGCCAAGTTTGAAGACTCCTAGTATAGACAATGCCAACAGTCTCCTCATGGATTTCTCAACCATTGTCAGACCAGTCTGACTTTCAAAAACAACAACACAGCAACCCAGAAGCAACTGCATCCAGCTTTGTCCAATTCACAAAACAGTGAATTTTAAAATTTTAATTTAAAAAAAATCTATTCTAAGAGGTTATAGATATCACGCAAATTACCCCATGAATCCCAGCCAGCTCAGCCAAGCAAGATTCATTTGCGAAGCTGCTCTGATGGGTTGCCACTTAATATATGCAAAAAAGGATGAAAGTCGCAAACAATTCCGATCTAGCAATTTACAAGTCAAATGCTCAGTAATCACTTAACGCCCCCTGTAAATATTTTCCAGGGCTAGAATGTTACACTTCTGCGTATTGCATCCCCAATAAAATTGCTGCTCCTTGTGGGTTTCCAAAACTTGCCTGTTTCTTCACCTTTTTTTAAAAAAAAATATTTTATTGTTTTTTTAACATAAACACCTTAATATTTGGTAAACAGCGTGTTGTCTAGGTTTATATTTACAAAGAAATCATTAACAGTTAGTTTCTATATTCCAAAATCCACATAATAGCTTTGCTCAATTTTCTTTTCTTCCAATAATATTCTCTTTTGCAACCTTAAATTAATACAATTCTTATTAATTTGATAGGTAAGAGTTAAATATAGAGATTTTCCTAAAATTTCTACCAGTAATAATCACATCCATATCGTGCTTCTTTTCTTGGTCATCTCGGTTGCCTCGTCTTAAATCCTGTTTACAATCCTCATTTAAATTTATTTTCCCTACAAAGTTCTTCCGCCTTTCTCTCCACTCGGCGTTTGTCAAAATGGCAGAAGTCTTACCTGCTGCTTCTCTCGCTCTTCTTGCTGCTTGAATTCATCCAGCACAGCTTGGAGGCGCGTCTGGAAATTAGACCGACAGAAAAGTGGTTACCTATTGCTGCAAGAATTCTATACTAAAAGGCTTTCAAAGGAGAAGGAGCCTTGGTGGAGCAGTGGGCTAATGCCTCCCTAAGTAACACCAGCTGCCTGCAATTAGTGCAGGTTCGAGTCCCACCAGGCTCAAGGTTGACTCAGCCTTCCATCCTTCCCAGGTAGGTAAAATGAGGACCCAGGTTGTTGGGGGCAATTAAGCTGACTTTGTAATAATGCCGCTTGGGGGGGGCAAAAGCCCTAATAAGCAGGCATATACATAGAATGAAGGCTACTGCTAAGCTTGTAAGCCGCCCTGAGTCTTCAGAGAAGGGCGGGATATAAATGGAATTAAAATAAATAAAAAATAAATAAATAAGTTGGGCGTGCCTCAGTCTGCCCCAGCCCTGAGGAAGGAACTACAAACTCACTCTAGGGATGCCACATGCTGCAAAGCAGAGTTAAACGGCCTCAAAAAGAAATGAAAACAGTAGCGCTAAGTTTCTTCCTTCATGCAAGGTGCTTAAATTACTTTTGTTTCCTCGTCACTGGCTAGAAAAGGAACTATAGTTAATGTGGACTTTCTAGCTGCCTGGATAGAGGAAGCCGGGTTGTAACCAAGTTACTTTGTCCATCTATCCAAGTATGGCCCACTGCAGAGCGGCTGGGAACTTTAGGAGATAACATTCACGCAGAAAAGATTTCAAGAGTGGGGGAAAATGGCTTTTTTCCCCCTTTTACCTGGAAAATCCAAGAGCTGGACCTAAGACTTTCGGCCAAACATGTGCTTTACTAGTTTGCTATTATATATCTTGCAGAGACAGCTTTTTTTTTTCTTAAGGTGCCTTGTGGCAGAGAGACCCCATGAAGCTGCTGAAGTTAAGCTACCGCCACTAGAACTTCAGAGACACAGGTTCAAATCCACCATCGATCGTGGAAACTGTTCGGATGACTTAGGATCAGTCATTCTCGTAGGGGGGGGAGGGGGAATGATATGTGCTTCAAACGGAAAGAGGAGCTTAGGCATGCAGCCCTGAATTTCTGGGGGAATCTAAATTGTTCTTTCCAATTCCAGGCAAAGTAAGTCAGTCTCCGTCTAGAGCAGAAACAGAAGCCACTTTGGTCTAAGGCAGGGGTAGGCAACCTTGGCTCTTTTATGACTCGTGGACTTCAACTCCCAGAATTCCTGAGCCAGCCACGCTGAGGGGAAAGGGAGAAGTTTCCAAGCTGAGCCGTGCTGGCTCAGGAATTCGGGGAGTTGAAGTCCACGAGCCATAAAAGAGCCAAGGTTGCCTACCCCTGGTCTAGGCTGAGGTTAAGATGATGGCCTAGAAACCATGAAACTGTGAGTTCTCTCTCAAAGGGTTGTTTTTCTGGGGAAAACAGAGAAGAGGAAGGAATATTAGGTGTGTTCACTACCTTGAGTTATTTCTAAACAATAATGAAGGGGGGGATTAAAAGCCAATTAATTCCAAACAATTCCGGAGTCACCTTGAGTGCCAGATTCTCCACTTTCATGATAAGGTCTTCTTGGCGTTTCCTGCGCTCCTGAGTCTCCTGCAGCTTCCCCTTCAGATGATCAATTTGCTTCTGGATCCCGGCTGCTACCAAGAGAGAAAAGCACTGACCCTCCTGCTAATACGAGAGCTGCCCCAAGGACTGTCCAAAATCGCCCAGACCCGCCATAGCTTCCTTCCCCCGCCAGTTCCTAACTGATTTGACTGGTTCCCTCGTTCTCCGGCTGCTGGGAGCTGGATTCGTTCAGCTTGCCCTGCAGTCTCCTCTCCAGGTCTTCCTCCGTATCCATCACATTCAGATCTTCGTCGTCATGGTGATCCCTCTCGTCTTCATCGCTGCTGCTGCTGCTGATTTCATTAAACATCTCGCGGAGCTCATCGCGTTCTGCTGGTTGGACAGAGAAGGAAAAAAGGAGCCAGCCATTCCTCAATGTATCCCCGTGTACGTCTTGCTGAGGAGGGTGGCTAGTCTGATCTCTACTCCCCCAGGCCCCCTCTCCTTAGACGAAGAGCAATTTGGTTAGGACTATCATGAGCCGACTACGGAACTCCAGTTGATCACAAGGTAGCGACAGAGAGCTGCGGGAAACACTTAAGCCTTTGCCGCCATCTAGTGGCTTTTCAAGAATTGGCAGCCCTGGGTTAGCATCCCCAAATGTGACAATACCTGACGATCCATGGCCTTGCTTATGTCCGGTCATGCCAGGAGAAGAAATATCCAGGCCTGAAAGTAACCCGTGATTCTCGGCTTCCTTTGTTTCATCTTCAGCAATGACTTCCCAGCCTGAATTCAGGCGCAGACACATTAAGGAAAAGTCAAATTGACTAGGGAAGCACATCATCGGGAAACAGAATGTGCATCCATGTTGGAAAAATATCCTGGCACTTTTCCCACCGGTCTCATTCCATTTGGTGAAGGAAGCGCTGCTTTAGAAATGTATGTCCCGAGAAGAGAATTCCAGTCAAATTCTCACGGATGGAATCTAACGCCTCTGACTTGACTTACAAGGTTGATGCCTTTAGTGCAGGGGTCTTCAAACTTGGCCCTTTTATGACTTGTGGACTTCAACTCCCAGAATTCCTCAGCCAGGCATGCTGGCTGAGGAATTCTGGGAGTTGAAGTCCATAAATCATAAAAGGGCCAGGTTTGAAGACCCCTGCTTTAGTGGCTTTCCATACTTCTATTCAAACTCACTGAAAGTTGGCTTTTCACACTTGCTGCATCCCCCACGGTCACATGATCAAAACTCTGGCAACTGGCATGTACTTACAACAGTTGCACCGTCCCTGGATCATCTCATTACCATTTGTGACTTTCCCAGCTGGCTTCCGACACGTCAAGGGGAGAAGCCAAATTTGGCTTAACAATCACATGATTCACTTACCTAACAACTGTGCCAAAAAAAAAATTGTAAGTGGGGCAAAAGCCACTTAGAAACTGCCTCGCTTGGCAATGGAAATTCTGTATTAAGTTTTAAGTATGAAGCTGAAAACTAATACTTCAAATCTTATGAGGGGAAAAAAAAGGATACGGACGCTGACGGCTTCGGCATCCGTGCTGAGAAGACGCTTCACTTCTTTCTCTACATCTGGAGATTCAATATACTGGGCCAGAGGAAAGGAAGAGAAAAAGAGATCGCATACTACCAGCTGAGTTTCTGCCTCTAAGGCAGAGGTCCCCAACCTTTGGGGCACCAGGGACCAGTTCCGTGGAGAGAGGTTTTTCTGCAGACCGGAGGTGGTGTGGTTTTGGGTGCTGCCTGCATCCTGCGGATGGGGCTTTGCTTGTTTCTACGGCCTGGTTGCTGGCATGCCACGGCCCTGTACCGGTCCACGGACCAGGGGTTGGGGACCCCTGCTCTAGAGCACCTTAAGAGTTTATTTTTCTGCTAAGTTCCTGCTGTAGGGCACATCTGCGCAGCCATCAACCTCACCTTTCACATTCACTTTGATAGTTCAGCACAATTATGCAAGGGTTCACACTAGCATTCCGCCTTCCCACGTTGCAGGCCAAAGGTTCCTCCACCTCTGGCCACTGAGAGGCACAAAAACTAGTAGCTTGCTGCTGATCTACCCGCCACCCTGTGTTCCTTGCTCCAGTTGGTTTTTGGGGTGACGAAAACTGGAGGAGATGGGGAAACAGGGTCAATGTAGAATGAGACCTGGACTACAAGAGGAAGGGATGAAATCTCAGGAGCTTAGAGGTGGGACCAAACGGGTGTCCTCAAAAGAAGCGGCTAGTCTAAAGCAGGGGTTCCCAACCTGGGGTGCTTGCACCCCCTGGGGGTGCCAGACGATATTCCAGGGCAGAGGTAGGCAACCTTGGTTCTTTTATGACTCGTGGACTTCAACTCCCAGAATTCCTGAGCCAGCCATGCTGAGAGGAAAGGAAGTGTTTCCAAGCTGAGCCATGCTGGCTCAGGAATTCTGGGAGTTGAAGTCCACGAGTCATAAGAGACAAGGTTGCCTACCCATTCTAGGGGGTGTGAAAACTTGGGTTTTCAAAATTATAGTGTATATGCATAATTCGCTGCCGTTATTTCAAACTTTTCTAAGGGGTGCGAGAATATATCAGAAGCGTTCCAGGGGTGCGGGGTATAGAAAAGGTTGGGAACCACTGCTCTACAGGATTTAATTGGACGTAATCTTCTCGAGTTGCACACAAGCCCCAAGGTGATGTGGGGGGCTGTGCATGGAAAGGGTCTCAAAGGAAGGGGCAACCATCAGCCATTTCAAGCTTTTTCTTCGTTCTCCGCCCAGAGGTCTTAAAACTTCCCATTGGGAATAAACTTCCTAGAACAGTTGTTAAGAATAAACTAAGATGCAGTCTATCCTTGACTGAAACTTCCAATTGTGCATGATATGTTGGCTCTGGCTTTCCGTACGCAGCCGATCTCTTAAGGCTCACTTATGTGGCTCACCTTCTTCTTAGCTGTCTTTCGGAACCTCCTCTTTCTGACGTTCTTCAACGGGAGTGTAACTGCAAGGACACAACCAATTAATGCGCAAACGGAGCCGGTGCAAATTAAGATGGGGCAGGAGGGCGCAGCCAGCAGCTCTTTGGGGATGCAGAAGAGATGCTAGCCTTCTGAACCAAAGAGAGGAAGATCAATGGGTCTCACCACCCTTCGTGACGAACGGTGAGGGCATGGAGATAGGGGACAATGCACAGATAAGGCTCACTGGTGTAGGGAGACGAATGAACCCAGAGCTACTTACTGCCATGATTCCAAATAAACTTCTTCTCCCGATCCTTATCTTTCTTCTTGTTGGCTCTAGCATCGGTACTCACAGATGGTTCCTCCAAAGGAGGATAGAGATCTCCATCCACAGTGCACACCAGCATCTGAACTCCGGAAGAGAACAAAAGGGCAACTGACTGTTATCGGAAAGAAATTCGAAGGCGGAAAAGCCCAAGGAAAATACTGTTAGATCGAACTAAAATTTTGTCAAGAGTGGTCAATCAGCCAGTTATCAGTGAGAAGTTTGTCGTATGAGCACAAAATTGCTCAGCATTGGAGACTGACTTTAATATCTTCGGAGTGACTCTTGAATCTTCCTAACTGGTTGTCATTGCCTGTTTTATTCACCCTCAGTTTGTCTCATCTCCTTCTCCAGGCTTCCAAGCTTCTATCAAATCTAGGGCAGGGGTGGGAAACCTTGGCTCTTTTATGACTTGTGGACTTACAACTCCCAGAATTCCACGTTGGCTCGGGAATTCTGGGAGTTGAAGTCCACAAGCTGTAAAAGAGCCAAGGTTTCCCACCCCTGATCTAGGGGCTAGACAAGTTTCAAGCTCCCGGATAACCATTTAGTAGAAATCCTGCACCCTCAAAGAACTGTTAAATGTTTGCAATTCGTAACTATTTGTGGTACGGGGGGAAAAAAATTACAGGTTGAAAAGGGGGGAGCTGAAAATGAAGATATGGTCTACAAAAATGAAAAGCGAAATCATCTTGAAGCAAGAAAAGTTCATCTTGCTGATGGTGTTCTGTACCAGCCTGCTACCAGCCCTGCAGAAAAGGCAGGGACAACCCCTTTACAAACGGCAAGAGGCTGGAATAAAGCCTGCCAAATTTATTAACATAAAACAGACACCAACCATGAAACAGAAGCTATGAAACAGGAACTATCCAAGCGGTTGCCTTCAGCAAACCAGCCCTCCCACACATTCCCCTTTTATACAGTTCAGGGCGTGGCTTCTCTCTGCCTCCTTCCGAGGTGCCCCATTGCCTTCCTCTTGTTTACTCCTGATTGACTGCCTCCTTTGTCGGGCGTCCTTGAACAGGGCCAGCTGTGGGTCATCTTCATCCACGCTGTCAGGCTCAAACAGCTGGGTCTCCACCAGGTGGGAGGGGCCTGGCTGAGGGCTCTGCGGAGCCTCAAAGCCATCATCAGCAAGCTCTTCAACACCCCCCTCCTCCTCCTCCTCTGAGTCGTCCGACCCAACTGCCGAACCCACAGGCTGACCCTGAATCACAACAGATGGACGGAGGATCATTTACCTGGCAAATGTCAGCAGTCTTATAGAAGGTCTTCTTATCGATGGTTTTCAAGCTTTCCATGATGCAGGGCAAGTCCACCAACTTGGCAGCTAAGGGGACCCGGTCTACACGTACAATTCCATGACGGCCATCCGCTGCAGGGAAGTGGGAGAATTTCTATGGGATACTTATCGAACATTCAAGAGTTGAATATTTGGGAAGGCACAAAACCTTTGGCCTCAAACCGCCAAGTCGCTTCGCTGTGTGGGCGACCCAGATTTGAAAGTAGTGAAATGTGTGTTTTTAAAAAAAAAAGATATGATGAGAAACATTCCATTTAGGACGTTTATTTTTAATTCATTCCCCCCCTCCCATCTTAGAAACTGCAGTGAAATAAGGTGTTAAAAAACATTCTGATGCTTTTGATTCTCAAAACATTTGTCCCAAAAAGGCTAGGCACAGGGTGAACTACTGAAGGTCAATGAACTGCAGTGGCAAAAGAGTTATAAAATTAGAACAAAAATAAAATAAAACAATCTGATACCATCAAAATATAACAACACTGTGACCATTTAATACATGAGTGGGCTTTTATTGGACCAATCTGGATGTGACATAAATCTTGTGGCTAAGGCACAAAACCTGGCTATTAAAAATATGATTGCAGGACACTTGTCATTTTAAGAAAACGTCTGGCCAGCGTTGATCCAGACTGCTAAGAAATAAGTCTCAGTAGCACAATATATAACAGTTGCAGAAAGAAGGGGGGAAATGACTTATGATATACTGGAAAACTCCGAGTAGCCTTCTTGACATTTTTAAGATTTCTTGCTTACTCATCCATCCTTTATTCTTTTATATTACAGGTAGTCCTCAACTTATGTCCACGACTGAGCCCAAAATTCCCACTGCTAAACAAATCAGTTAAGTGACTTTTCTTGCCATAGTGGTTAACTGAATCACTCAGTTGTAAAGTTCGTAAGGCAACTGTCACGTGAGTCTGGCTTCCCCATTGGCTTTGCTTGTCAGCGGGTGATCATGTGACCCTGAGGCACTCCCACCATCGCAAGTACATGCCAGTTGCCAAGCCTCTTGAGTTTTGATTTTGCTGCAACCGTCGTGTGAAAAAAAATGGTCACAAGCCACCTTTTTCAGTGCCATCGTAACTTTGAACGGTCATTAAACAAATGGCTTGGAAATCAAGGACTCCCTGCAGCTGATCTTTATTTTTTGCTTGCGTTTGTTTATATGCTTTCTCTCTAAAAAAAAAAAAAGAAATTAAAAGCTGCTGATGTTGACCCCTTACCGTGCAATTCAATTGTGAGTCTGTCCTTCAAGTTGACGCTTCCAGACTGAACAGCCCTCCGCACAGTAGAAGCATACTCCTAAGCAGAGAGGCAGCGAGAACCAGGGTCAAGGGAAAGTCGGACCGTTCCAGACATAAGCATGAATCACAGCAAACAGTAGGTGATGTTAGCATTTACCCCTTAGGGGCCCTTACCGGAGGCAGCCGCAAAACAAACTGGCTCTCCAACTCGTGGGGGATATTATCCTTGTTCTTGGTCATCTTCATTTCTTCCAGGTTGAGAAGACAAGAAAAAAAACACAGTTACCCAACAGTTTAGCAAGAGCTTTTCCCGAGCGCCGCTATGCCACTTGCGGAGCTGCTGCAACTGCACAACAGCGGTGCGTACAAACGCATTCCATCCAGAAGCACCTTATTGGAGAGAACTAAGGCCTTACACCGTGAGTTGAAGTGAATGTCTATGGAGATTCTCAGTCATCCAGATCGCGGTTGTCCCAGGATGCTTTCCCAAAAGGCAACTGGACTTTCTTGGCTGTTTCCTTCAGAAGGATGTGAAGTGGAACGTTTTCAAGGAAAAAAGCCAAGAAAGTCCAGTTGCCTTTTGGAAAAGCCCCTTTGGGATACGTGTCGAAGCCCAAATCCAGCCTTATAGATGCATCAGAAGCCAAGCCGTTAAATTTGAGAGCCGAAGGGTTTCTTTAGCTAAACCCACTCTGCTTATTTCCCTTATTTAACTAATGATGATGATGATGAGGCTTCCACTTAAACCAGAATACATGAATGTTTTTACAGCTGCAGAAAAGGGCAGCTATGCACCTGCTCCTCACTCTTACCCTCCCTGGCCGTTTTAAGCAAAAAAGCAAACCTCCTTCTTGTCTCTTTCAAATAAGGTGCCACTGGGAGGCCAGAAATACTGATTTGGAGCATTAAGAAGAACACAGCATAACTCAATTGTTTGAAGCATGAAAATGCAGACACTGGAGAAAAGATCTTGCCACTTGCTAGAGCACGTAAAGACAGACAGTGATCTGTTCCCATGGTAACAGGAATGATCGATCCATGTTCGTAAAAGCTGGCAAAGCACGGCACATCACACCCCCAGGAATCTCCTGGGCATCATGTCAGAAAGGCAGAGTAGTCTTTGCATCAAAATCAGCGCATCTTCTAGAGAGCTAAAGACCCACCACCAGAGAAACGTAAAACAAACACATTACTTGCAGACGCCATTCTCCCTCTTCTTGATCCACGCAAACGTTTATAAAAACTCGTATCATTCAAAAATACTAAACGTAAATGCAAAGAAAAAGAGTTAAAAAGAAACAAAGAGTATCTACAGATCAACGTATTGCTATTTAAGGGGGTTTAAACACGCCGTATGGCTTTCCTCTCTTCTGTTCCTGGAACGTTGTGTTATTTCTATAATAAAAACCGTACGGGCCAGTTCCTTGAATCTGTCTCCTACAGAATTTCGTGTTAGAAATATATCACCCGCAAATCAGGAGATTCCCAGCTCTGCAGCATCTTCCCAGCAGCAGCAGCAGCAAAATTTAAGAGGCGTGATCCAAAATGCTATTTTTTAATCTATACAGAACCAGTTTGGGACAGGAATGCAGTTTTGTAGATCCAAAAGCAGGCAAAACTCCTGAAACATCTTTGGGGAAAGGGGGCAAAAGACTGCACGGACTCTCCTGCATTAAACCTCGAAATCAACCAGGTTTGGTGGAACCATGATTTAGAAGTAAGCCAGAACTACCTGAACTCAGACATAGGCCCACTAGAAGGACCCGTGTAGGCTGTAGGGCCAGATGCATTCCAGGGACAGAAAGTTCACGCCCTTACAAGCATCTCAGGATTTAACCCAGTGTTCCCCACTCAGGGCACCTTTAAGACCGGTGGGCTTGAGGGGTCCTTGTTGCTCTCTGAGCTTGGTTGTTTTCTTCCAGGCGTCTCATTACCCAACTAGGCAACATGGTCAGTGCTAGCAAGGAATGGGATCTGCTCAGAGTTTGCACTCTAACACCTCGCCCTGTCAATGTCGGCGGGACCAAGGACCCCCCTCATTTCAACCCTGAGTTATACATATTCTCTTTTATTTATTTATTTATTTTTGGGACTTATATGCCGCCCTATCTCCCAAAGGACTCAGGGCGGCTTACAACAGTAAAAAACAACAATCCAAAAATTAAAAAAACGAATTAAATAACAGCCCCAAAATAAATTAACTACAGTTAAAAATTAAAACATATTTAAAAACCCATCATCAATCCCTATAGGTGGACTTCAACTCCCAGAATTCCCCACTCTCGGCCACTTCGGAACTGGCAAGCTGGGGAATTCTGGGAGTTGAAGTCCACCCGCCTTAAAGTGGCCAAGCTGGAGAAATCCTGATGGGAAAGGAGAGGGGGGAAAAAAAAAACCACTCGCCAATCCCCACCCCCAAATTAAGAGAAAATCAGCCTCGACCCCCAGATGGAGGGGGGGGAGAAGGAAGCGGGGGACCCCGGCCCTCCAAAGCCGTAGAATCCCCCCAAAAAACCCCAAAGGGGCTTCTCCCGGGGGTCTCCCCTCCGCTGGGGCTCGCCCGGACAGCAGCCGAGGGACCCTTCCCCAAAGCCCGCGGGAAGCCCAGCCGCAGATCCGACTCACCAGCCGCTCAGGAGGCGGAAGCGGAAGCGGAAGGGGCGGAACCTCGGCCAGAAAGAAAAAAAGGGGGGGAGGGAGTAGGGAAGAGGGGGTTGTACTGCGCATGCTCGCCGCTGCCCGGCTCCTCCATCGGCGCTGTCCAACTTTCCTTCTGCCGTCCGGATCGGGAGCGCCGGAGTTGCCCGCCTCGCTCGGCTCTCCCTCTCTTTTGGGGAGGGGTCCTCTAGGTCTGGGGTGAGTTGGAGGGGACGGTGGGGAGGGAATGAGCCCGGGGTTGGGTGAGGGTGATCGTTTTTGGCAGACAAAATGAAACTTTTCAATTAGTGTCAAGAGTAGTTGCTTTTTTATCGAGATGGAAAAACTGATTTAGCATTCCCCCAAATGTCAAATTTCATCTTACATGCTGCAAATTATGAAATACGCTTTTCCGTGCTCTCGAATTCTGTCCTTCTGACTTGGGATTACTGATCACTTTGGGGAGTACACAGTAAAAATCGTTCGACTTAGGAATTTTGCCCTGATTTTTTTTTTTAAAAAAAGCAATTAATGTAATGGTTGGCTTATGGTTAATTTTTAATTTTAATCCCATTTATATCCCGCCCTTCTCCGAAGACTCAGGGCGGCTTACAATCTAAGAAGCACAAATCAATGTGCTTAGCAATATTTTTATTTTATTTTATTTTTATTTTAATCCCATTTATATCCCGCCCTTCTCCGAAGACTCAGGGCGGCTTACAATCTAAGAAGCACAAACCAATGTGCTTAGCAATAGCCTTCATTCTATGTATATGCCTGCTTATTAGGGCTTTTGGGGGCCCCCCAAGCGGCATTATTACAAAGTCAGCTTAATTGCCCCCAACAATCTGGGTCCAACAATCTAATTTCAATTTTCCTTATTTTCTTCACAAAGGCATTAGTGAATATGTACTCCAAATATCTATTCATGGGAAGCCCCTTTGGCAGTCTAATAAGAACTATCTTATTTTGGTCTAGATTGTAGTACTTGTAATGACTTCACTAGTCAGAAACTGAACATGCACACATGGGTCGGCACAAGATATTTGGCTGCATTCACTCTTGCAAACTTTAGTGGGCAGAAATTGAAAGAAAAGTTGGTGTTGCGGTTGTTCATGAAATAGCTACCTATAATGAATATTTAGCAGTGCCGCTTAAACAATGCACCATTTTTTGATTGCTGAAAAAATCCTTCCAGTTGAAATTCTCTGTCAAATGCAGGGTCCTGCTCGTCATGTATGGGGAGGCAGTAACTCTGGGTGGGTGGGGTGGGGGGCTGGATCTCTATGGAGGGAGGGGGGCGCAGGTAGGATGGGGCGAGTCTGGCAATGTTGGAAGGGAAGCAGGTGGGCGAAACGGACCAGACCGGGTCTTCCCCCGGAGCTTTCCTTTGGACTACAACACCCATCGTGCCCGGGCAAGGAATCCCGGGGAGGTAACGCTATGCCCAGGCTGAGAGAGAGGCCTTAAAAAGTCCAATGTTGGTTCAACCTTGTAAAAGTATTCCTAACGTGGAGTCCTTAGAACATTGAGTAATAGGGCTGGGAGGGACCGTAGAGGTCTTCTAGTCTAGCCCCCTGCCCCCAGAGCAGGAGACCCTCCCATCAGTCTGGATACATGGCCCTCCAGCCTCCTCTTGAGGGAGCACCCCTGACTTCTGGAGATGAGCCTGGCACTCAGCCAAATGGGCTATCAACAGACCCATGGAGCTCAACCACCTTTGCACACTATTCAAGAGAGACAATGAAAAAGCTGAGGAGGAAAGGAAAAGAGCTGACACACCCAGTTAAGCAGGGATTAAACACCAGACAACAGGGAGAAAAGAAGAGCCCAACCAAGGAACTGCCAAGGGGAAAACATCAATACTAGCAAGTGTATAAACAGGGAGAAAACCCCACACTCCCCAGCACTGATGATGCTGGGAAATTGACACACCCTGCCTTAAATTACATGGTAGAAACCCAAGTGGCTACTTTCACCCAATAGATCTAAATCAGCTCATTTCACAAAACGGCTACACACCCAAACTATTAGGAAATAGAGTGTTCTCATCTCGCAGCATACTTTCACGTAGAGGTAGGAGGAGGGTGGATGATTAATTAATGAGTCAGTTTCAGGAACTTGCACAATCCCACTCCAGAAGATCTAAGGCAGCATTTCTTGGATAGCCTTAACTCTGATTTCTCTCCTCCTGCTTTTTTCCTTCAAAACAATCCAGATGGGGACGTCCACGGGACATTACGAATTCTACGTTGGTGTGGCCTTGGCTATAACCTCCAGCCTATTTATTGGAAGTAGTTTTATCCTCAAGAAGAAAGGACTTCTGCGGCTGAATAGCCGAGGGGCCGTCAGAGCAGGTAAGCTAGCCAAATGAACATGAGAGGTTAAAAAAAAAAAAGCAGAATATAGGTGTTGCTGGGAGTTGTAGTCCTCCTGGGCCCTGAAGGTTTGTCAAGAAAATTGTTCTGAGGAATTGGAAAAGTATGATTCCTGACGTTAGGGGCAGGACTGAAGGAGGAGTAATTAATCTGTTTTGGAAAAAAACGGATATATCTGCTCATTAAAAAAAAAGACACAGCACGTTGCCTGAAGAAGCTTCTTGGATGAGAAGTGAAATGTTTTCAAAGAAAAAACAAAGTCCAGTTGCCTTTAGAAAAAGCATCTTTGGGACACAGCCTGTTCTCCTTTGGCATAGGTTTTATGATGCTGCGTAATAATGGGAACTCATTATTTCCTTTCGTTTTAAATCTGGAGGCTGGGATTGCTTGCTGCTTGAGGGATACGCGATAGTGTTCTCCTCTTTTGGATTCAGTTTTTTTAAGATAAACTCAATGTGTTCTGTTTGGCTTGGTTTTAAAGAAAGCCACTGGAGTCCACTGCCTAGCTTTCTAGAAACGTCAAATCTTTTCTCAGACAAGTTTTTCATTTTATGTGAGCCACTTTCTCAGTTTCTGATCACTTTTTTTTCCCCCAGGCCTGGGAGGTCATGCATATCTGAGAGAGTGGCTATGGTGGGGAGGACTAATATCCAGTAAGTACATCTCGAGGCTTGTCTCTTTTCCCTTAACTATTTTAATTTATAGGACCAGTGGTATGTAGACGTTCTTGAAGGAGCAGCTTCCTCTCTCATAAAGATTGCTAAGAAATCTACAAAAGTGATTACCATCCCATTTAAATATTATCGTATTTTAGGGATATCGTCGACCTATAAGAAAAAAAAAAAGACACAAAGGGAAGTTCATGGATTTGCTTCAGGTCGTTATTTCTTCCTTATACCACCCAATGGACGCCAATCCACTTTGTATCCTGGGGGGGGGGAAAGTCTCATTTCCGATCGCAACTAAGGAGTCAAGTCAAACTCAGAACAAGCAACGACTGAATTGCATCATTTAGGAGTGTTTTTTTCCAGTTCTGATGAGTTGCTTTTATTTTACAGTGGGAATTGGAGAAGCTGTGAATTTTGCTGCCTATGCTTTGGCCCCAGCCACGCTGGTTACTCCTCTAGGAGCCCTTAGCGTTTTAGTCAGGTAAGTTCATGCTATAAAAGAGAATATTTGTAGCTCAGGGTTGAAATCAGGGGGTCCTTGGTGCTCTCTGAGCTTGCTGGTTTTCTTGCAGACGTTTCACGACCCAACTAGGGAACATCATCAGTGCTAGCGCTCAAATTCATGTTGTCAGACACACCTTAAGAGACGATTCCTTAACTTTCCAGGACCGTCTCTGTAGCTGCTGAGTGTTCTCTTCAAGCAAACTAATCTTTTCTTTCTTTTGTTCTAAAGTGCGGTTTTGGCCTCCTACTTTCTGAACGAGCAGCTGAACATCCACGGAAAGATCGGGTGCCTCCTTTGCATTTTGGGATCTACTGTGATGGTGATCCATGCTCCTCAAGAGGAAGTGGTTGCCAGTCTGGACTCAATGTTGGAGAAACTGAAGGATCCAGGTACAGAACACGTGGTTCCTATGCAGGTAGTCTTGACTTACAGCCACAATTAAGCCCAAAGGTTCTGTTGCAAAGCACAAAGTTTGCACCATTTTATGACTTCTTGCCATGCTTGTTAAGGGAATCACTGCAATTACTAAGCTAGTAATTAGGGGAGACATGAAAGCAGTGTTCCAGTATCTAAGGGGCTGCCACAAGGCAGAGGGGGTCACTTTGTGCACCAGAGCACCAGAGGGAAGGACGAGAAACAATGGTTGGAAACTGATCAAAGAGAGAAGCAACCTGGATTTAAGGAGAAACTTCCTGACAGTGAGGACGATCAACCAGTGGAACAGCTTACCCCCAGAAATCATGGGCGCTCCATCATTGGAGATTTTTAAGAAAAGACTAGACAATCACCTGTCCAAGATGATGTAAGTCAGGGGTGTCAAACTCCCGGCCCACGAGCCGGATGCGTCACTGGGAAACCATGCCCACCCCATTGCCGGCAGTGGCGAAAAAGCTCCAGTGCATTGCGCGATGTCGCAAGTTTGACATGTCTGGTGTAAGTTCTCCTGCTTGAGCAAGGGGTTGGACTAGAAGACCTCCAGGGTCCCTTCCAGCTCTATTCTAGTAACACGGTTGTTAAGTAAATCTAAATTCCCCATTGACTTTGCTTGTCAGATAGTCACAAAAGAGGGTCGCATGACCCCGGGCGCTGCAACTGTCATAAATACATGCCAGTGGCCAAGTGTCTGAATTTTGATCACGTGACCACGGGGATGCTGCGGCGGTCATCAGTGTGAAAAGCACTCACAAGTCACCTTTTTTCAGTGCCGTTCGAACTTCGACAAGAACAGCAGCATCTGAGACACAAAACATCCCTTTATTTTTCCTTCCTCCTCCAGGATTTATTGTGTTCGCCACCTGCGTGGTGGCCAGCTCGGTTCTTCTCATCTTTGTGGCTGGACCTCGCTACGGGCAGAGGAACGTCTTGGTGTACATCCTGATCTGTTCCTCCATTGGCTCGCTTTCCGTCGCTTGCGTCAAAGGCCTGGGCATTGCCCTGAAAGAGCTGTTTGCCGGGAAGGCCACCTGGAAAGAACCATTGGGATGGATGCTGTTCATTAGCTTGGTGGTCTGCATCAGCATCCAGATCAACTACCTGAATAAAGCCTTGGACATCTTCAACACGTCTGTGGTCACCCCCATCTATTACGTTCTCTTCACCACAGCCGTTATGACCTGTTCTGCGATTCTGTTCAAAGAGTGGCAGCATCTGGTTCTCATGAACATCATTGGTACCATAAGTGGCTTCCTTACCATCGTCCTGGGCATCTTCCTTCTCCATGCGTTCAGAGACGTGCCTTTCACCGTGGATCTACTGCCTCTCTTCCTGAGACGCAAACAGAAAGATCTACCTGTGGCTTCACGGAGAGAGGGAGACAAAGAACAGTCGTATCTTCACCAGCCTCTCCTGGATCCAGAGGACTTAGAGAAAGAGAGGTCATAGAAACAGGAGAGTTACAACAAAGTTTATGAAAGCTAAGGTTGATTTAAAACCATTAGGCTCTTTTGGAAGTCTCTAAAGCTCTTACTTAAGGGACGTGGTGGCTGAGTGGATTAGGACGCTGAGCTTGTCGATCAGAAGGTCGGCAGTTTGGCGGGTCAAATCCCGAGTGTCGCGTAACAGAGCGAGCGCCTGTTACTCGTCCCAGCTTCTGCCAACCTAGCAGTTCGAAAGCACGTAACAATGCAAGTAGAAAAATAGGGACCAACACGGTGGGAAGGTAACAGCGTTCCGTGCGCCTTTGGCGTCTAGTCATGCTGGCCACATGACCACGGAGACGTCCTCGGACAAGCGCTGGCTCTTCGGCTTTGAAACGGAGATGAGCACCGGCCCCTAGAGTCAGAAACGACTAGCACGCATGTGCGGGGGAACTTTTACCTTTACCTTAAAGCTCTTACCACTTCTCACCAAAGAACTTTTTCCAGGCAATGTAGAATTATTTGGGAGCCGTTTTCTTAAAAAAAATAGTATTTTTACTGGGAGCATACATGAATCCGCTGGAGCGCTGTTAAGATTCAGGCTGATAAACAAGCAGTGCCTCCGGGATTGGGTGTAGTTTCTTCTTTCCAACTTCAAGAAAGAGGGTGGAACCTGGGAGCGTCTTGATAGCCTTGAGACCTCATTAAGCCACTGTTGAAAGCATACATATCAAAAGTGGTGACTTTTAAAAGCATTAAAGAATATTTTTCAAATGTGTGTCTTTGGCTGCTCGATTTCTTTTTCCTTAAAAAAGAAAATAACCAGTCCCTTATTTCACGTCTAGAAATGGACTTGCGCTGCTATCTATTTTTTGTGTTGGCAATCAATCATTCGAGTGAATTCCTAGATCAGCTTCTCTTTTCTTTTCTAGCAGCGGCAACGAAGGGTGGGCGATTGGCTATTTAAGTATAGAAAAATGACTTTGTGCAGACTTACGTTCAAGGATTTAGGAAAACCGAGGATTTAGGACTTCAGACTAGAGAGTGAAACCCTTAGTCCAAAAGTGAGGGATACCAGTGCTGAGTTTCTCATCTGTGATAATAAAGGCTACCGCCAAGTTTCCACCTTTTTCCATTTTTACTTAGCTCAGCTCCATCCCATCATATAGCAGAGACTTGACAGAAACTTCTCCTATTTACATTCATGTCCCCAAAATTTCTTTGCCTCGCATCCAATGACTTGGCCATTCTCAATGAAATCAACATTTCACGGTTTCTGGTAAGGACTGCCCGCTTTACGAATTGACCGGCAATAGGTCAACGGCAAGGTATGACTTGCATGTAAAATTTACCTTTGAAAGTTTTCTTAGTTGTTCCTAGAAAACAGCTTCGATATGTTTATACTATGTCAATTTTCGGAGCTACAATATGATAGCCAGGCAAAGACTGAGGGTCTTCTATCAATCAGCCAAGGAGTTAACCACGCTCCAAGTGGGGGGAAAAACCCCACTCCCATATTCCAAGATCTCCTTTCTAAAAAAACTTGGAAGGTTAGTAAAAGTAGTGGTGGTATTTATGAACTTTTGGAAAGTGGGATTTTTTTCCCCCTCCATAATTTTCTGCTTTTTGACTAGGACAGCCGTAAATAAAGAGCATGGAAAAGAGGAAAAAAAAGTCATAATTAACAAGCTCGGTGGAGGTAATTCATAAAATTGTCGAGATTGCCCCACAAGAAACATTTAGCATGTGTCAGGCTTTAGGATACCGAAGATTCGGTTGCAAGAGAAATGTTTTCTTTTAGCCTGTTTTTCTCCTGATCAGTCAACGGCAGACCAACACAGCAATCTGTGTTGGAATCTGGAACACTTACACAGATTTCTAAGCTAGTGAAATAATTTATAGCAGAAACTTGACAAGAAACTTCTCCTATTTACATTCACGTCCCCAAAAATTCTTTGCCTCACATCCAGTGACTTGGCCGTTCTCAATGAAATCAACATTTCACGATTTTTTGGTAAGAAAGACTGCCTGCTTTACGAATTGACCGGCAATAGGTCAATGGCAAGATATGACTTGCATGTAAAATGAGAACATGAAGAGCAGAGCATTCTAGTTCTAAAAAGAACCAGGACTCGTTCTCAGAACGATGCCGAGTCCAGAATTTAATCACACTCACTTTGAGACCCCCACTTTTAGGAAGGTTAGTCTGGAACGTGCAACTTCTACTAAAAGCATTCCCTTTACATCAGAACTTTGGCGAACTGGAAGGAATGAACCCAACTCAGAAAAGTTTAAAATGCATCCAATTGATGTTTATTCCACTGATCAGGAGGCAAGGAATTCAATGTAGAAAGTCGAGACTGATTTTAGTACTTGGCAAGACACGCTGGACCACAGGAACGGCAACCCCACTCAACAGCCACACGTCTGGGGTGTTTCTTTCTACTGTGCTGAGGTAGGTTTGACAAAACACCTCATTAAAGACAACGGATCTCTTCTGGCACCCTTTTACAAACTAACCCCGTGCTCCTCTGTCCCAACGGCAAGATCCACCCACCCGCGGTTTACAAAGGTTAACTCGGCTGCAAGTTCAAACAAGTGACAGTTGGATCGTTTGAAAGGGCAGTGCCTGCCCTTTTCAAGGCACGTTTGCACCCCTACTTTTTCCCTGGAGCTGCGTTAGCATCTGAGGCCTCCCAGTCCCCTTATCTCACAAAGAACATTTTCAAGTTTCGAAGGGGTGTGTTTTCCCCACCTTACTGCTGGGTAAAGATAGTCAAGGCAACATTCTGTTATGAAGCTCCCATTATCCAGAGGGGGGAAAAATTAAAACCTAGGGCAGCAGAAGTCCGGGTTAAATAGCAGATGTGTGATGTCGCATGGTTATTAATGTTCACCCAGTGGGCATTTAACACCAGAACTAAACTAGGTGACCAGGACGCCCTGATGTCCATCTCAGACGTGGGGGCCAAGCTCCCTCACAGCTTATCATTGTTAGGAATCCTTTCTTCGGTGTGTGTTTTTATTTTTTCTCCTCTTCCTCTTCCATTCAAAGCAGCGTTCTCCTTTTGAAATGAAGGAAGCAGCACCAAGCGAGCGCTTCCGCTCAGTCAGAGAGACTTTCGGAAAAGGGCGACTTGGACTTCTGCGTCTGCTCCAGCCGATTAAGAATAAACTGACTGGTGTCAATGAAACGCTCGACACAGTTCACAAAGCAGGTCTCAGCTCGGCTGTCCAGCTTGGGGCCAGGTTTGTCCATGCATTTTTCCTGTTTGAGGGTTACAAAAGAGAAATCATTCAAGAGGCAGGGCACCCGCGCTTTCAGGCTTCAGACCTACAATGAGCAAAGACGTAAATCTGATGGGTCTGACTTTGTTTTTCTGCCTATCCGAAGGGCTGCAAACCTTCTTGTTCAGGCTCGTATCCACCCACCCGCCCACAAAAAAACTTACAACGTGCACAATTGGCAACATTTGTCACAAATGTTGGTTTTGTACAAAGATGAGGTGCTTAGCCAGCTTAAGCGCAGAAGCCAGGCATCAATCTGGCAAACAAGCAGATTGGAAGACATTGTTGCATGGAAGTTCCCTTATTTTGCTTAGAGAAGCAGAAATGGGAAGAGTGGATTTCAATACAGGCAGTCCTCGACTTACAACAGTTCACTTAGTGACTGTTCCAAGTTACAACGGAACTTAGCCACTGGAAAAAAAGTGACCAATGCCTTTTTTTTCACACTTACGACCTTTGCAGCCTCCCCAGTCGCATGATCAAAATTCAGAAGCTTGCCAACTGGCTCCTATTTATGACATTTTGCAGTGTCCCGTGTGTGTGAGTGTGTGTGAGAGAGAGAGACGCAATCCCCTTTTGCCACCGTCTGACAAGCCAAGCCAATGGGGAAGCCAGGTTCATTTAACAACGGTGTGACTAATTTAAGAACTGCAGCGATTCACTTAACAACTGTGACAAGAAAGGCCGTAAAAGGGGCCAAAGCTCGCTTAACCAATGTCTCGCTTAACCACAGAAATTTTTGGGCTGTTAAGTCGAGGACTACCTGCAGTGGGGATCGCTGACACCGACACGGTGCTTGTAAAAGCGTGACGCGGTGGCAGGCACAGATCCAAAGGAGAGCCACTAGATCACGCCACTCATGGGATGACCCCGAACCCCTGGCTCAGCCTAAGCGGTCCTTCTTAACAGGGCCGTGGCGTGATTCCAATTAGGGGAAAACCCCCGCTAAGCTGCTTCGAGCCTTCCAAAGAAAAACACGGACAGACACGCAAGACATAAAAAGGCCAAATGGCAATGCCCTACCTACCGGCACCCCAAGAGCTCCCAAGGTACCACGCCAAAGAATGCCACTCCGTGCAGCCTCTCCAATTCCTAGATGCCGCCCACAAGCCTGCTTGGCACACAGCCAACAGCTTTTCTCCCCATAGAAGCATCCTGCGATTGCCAGCAGCAGCTAAAACTCCACTCCTAGGAGAATGCTCCTGATCCTGGAGGCTCTATTCCAGCCTGTTCAAAACTGGTGCACCCCACACCGGGGGGGGGGGGGGGGGTGGGGTGGGTGGGATTATTACCCCTGAACGGCCAGCGAGCCTCGGGGGTAGGGAAGGCTGCTGCAAAGAATGGCACCGATGGCCCCAGCGCCCCCATTCTTAACTTCCCCTGACCCAACCGGGGGGGGGGCAGATCAACTGACAGCAGTGTGTCCCCCAGGGGAGGGAGGGGCTACAGGTAGTCCTCGACTCACAACGGTTCTCTTTCGTGGCCGAAGTTGCAACGGCAGAGCAAACAGCCGACTTACGACACCTTTGCTGTACTCAAGACCGTTGCAGCCTCCCTGCGGTCGCGTGATTGACGGTTCGGACGCTCGACAGCCGACTCCCGTTCAGGATGGTGGCAGGATCGCGGGGGTTTCCCCCCCCCCAAACCCGGGGTGGGTGGGTGGGTCACGTGATCCCCTTTTGCGACCTTCCGACCAGCGAACTCCCGGGAGGGAGGGGGGAAACCGACCCACTTTCGCTTAACCAGCGCGTGAGCCAATTTAAGCGCCGCAGCGCTGGCCCGCGGCAGGCAAAGCCGTGCAAAAAGGGGGGCGTAATTTCTCACTTAGCCAGGTAACAAGTCCTGGGGCTCCCTTCCGGCCGTAGGTTGAGGACTCGCCGTGCTAGGGGGGGGTTCTCCCGCCCCTGCCCCCCCCCTCGAGTGGCGGGGAGTCCCGCCGGCCCTACCCAGCACAGCTCCGTCATCTGGTGCACGAGCTGCTGGAAGCGCTGCTTCTGCGTCTCCACCTCGATGAAGTGCTGCACCTGCGGGTCGTTCACGGCCGCGCCCAGGTCCCCCGCGACGGACGACGGGTCCATGCCGGGCCCGGCGGGAGGGCAGAGCCGGCGGCTGAATGGAGCGGGCGAGCGACCTTCACGTGCCTCCCCGGGCCGGCCCTCCGCGCATGCGCGCCCGCTGCTGCTGCTTCTTTTCTCCCCAGGCCCGCGAGCGCCCGCGCGCTTCCGTTTTCCGGCGGAGCATTGGAGAGGAAAGCGGCAGAAGGGCCGGGAGGGAGAGAGGGAAAAAAAAAAAGAGGAAATCAGGCGTTGGGGCGCCCTCTCCGGTTTTGGAGTGGTATTCACTCGACGAGTGCCAACGCAATGTAATTAGCGTTGTAATTTTCTTACTGTATATGTATATGCTTGTGATTTATATGTATGTATGTATATGTATGTGTACGTATATGTATGTGTACGTGTGTATATTTTTTTTAAAATTCCATTTATATCCCGCCCTTCTCCGAAGACTCAGGGCGGCTTTACAAGCTTAGCAGTAGCCTTCATTCTATGTATATGCCTGCTTATTAGGGCTTTCACACACACCCCATGTGGCATTATTACAAAGTCAGCTTAATTGCCCCCAGCAATCTGGGTCCTCAATGTATGTGTACGTATGTATATGTATGTGTATGTATGTATATATGTGTATGTGTATATATGTATGTGTGTGTGTAGATAGATAGATAGATAGATGATAGATAGATAGATAGATAGATAGATAGATGATAGATAGATAGATAGATAGATAGATAGATAGATAGATAGATAGATAGATAGATAGATAGATAGATAGATAGATCCCATCTGAAAGGTGTTTTTTTTAAAAAAAAGTGATTTATCTTTATAACTTTCTTTTCAAAGCCAAGCAAATAAAAAAAATGATCAAATCTTGTATGGAGACTTGCAATAACATTTTCATATCAAATCAAATCAAATTCATTTCATCCACTTTAAAGGATTGCTTTCTGGAATACAAGGAGTAAGTGTGTTAAATCAGAACCAAACAAAAAGCATTATGACTTGGGGTGAGGTAGCAAAGCTTGCAATGGTGGCTTATCCAGCAAACGGTGGTTCAATAATAGATGGCCAATCTGGGATCTGGGAAGTAGTTACAAGCGTGAGGGTAATTCACAATAGGTTGCACTATGAAGTTATTGAAAACACTTTTTTCAAATTCAGCCTTGCACAGTATAATTCTGAACCCTTTTATTTGAGGATGAACATACAAGCACACACATGTTCCATCTAATCATGTTAAGAGTTACAGAGTTGCTTAAGTCAGTCTCTGGCTTGCTCTCCTCCCTTTGCAGTGTGCAGTAATAAATAGACTGCATTGTAAGGCTATTTTAGGAAATCAGCCTTGACTTTGCATGTTATATACATATTCTCTACACATACAGCACCTCTATGCACTGCTCAGGTTTATAGCTCACACATCAGCTTAAATGAACAGGATTTCCACGCAAACAAGAGCAAATTGATAGAAGAGGTGTAAGAAAAAAACTAATAAGTACCAATTATAACTTGGAGCCTAAACGTTTTCAAAATCTTGCAAAAAAGCAGTTTGGTCTACAACACATCCTATGGCCGACTCTTTTTTTTCCCTTCCTGTTTACTACTTCACTTTTCTATTTTCTCACTGTTTCAAAGCGAAACAGACTTCAGGTATGGCTAATTTGATGGGAAGTCTCGTGCATTGCACTGCCCTATCCTTTCTCTTATATTGCATCAACATTTACCCATTTTGTGTTTTCTAAAAGAAGGGAAAGTTTTCTCAAAGTTTATCTGAAGAGTTCTAGAGTTTTTGCAAGCAGAAACTTTTTTCAGGACTTTGAATCTGATTTATAGGGGAAGAAGATATTTGGCAAGAAGATATAAGATTAGTCAGGTACCTTCTACAGTAAACAGAAATTAAAAGCAGATCTTTGTGTTGAGCAAAGCACCAGTGAACAAGTCCACAGGGATCCAAGAAAGAAGGTGACGCAAATGAGTTTATTTTCTCTTCATGAAATGCAACTCACTTTCCTATCGCTTCTTTCCATTTTTATCCATCACTGCCCAATACATTTTGGGGTAGCTGCATTCCCAAGAAGTTTATTAATTATCTTGTTCCAAGTGATCTTGGACTAGCTAGACATTCTTATACCAAAAGCCACTGCCATTTGCCTGTAATCATACCGTAGTTTTCTGCCTTTTCTGCTCCGTTTCAACAAGGCGCCTTCATCCCATCCAGCGGTGGGATTCAAATAGGTGAACAACTGGTTCTCTGTGTGGATGCCGCTTCTGGAAGTCCATTCTGGGCTTGGGCAACAAAAAAAAATAATCTGCAGAAATGGTGCGAACCGGCTGAATCCCCCCACTGATCCCATCTAATACTAAGCAGGATTTTTCCTGTAATCCAAGGTCAATCTCCAGGTGGGCAAAATCTGGGAGTGATCATGGAGGGAAGGCAGAAATGAGGAAAGAAAATTTCACGCTGTTTTTCTTTTCTGCTGACTTGGGAATGGGATGATAACTCTTCAGCTCAACAGCTGGGGACAAACTGCACCTTATCCTGCTGGATGAGAAAACACCTAAACACCGACTTGCTGGCTTGTTAGTTTTGGCTGGCTTCAAGGAGAAACCCAAAGGCGAGTTAAAAGGCGACTTGAAGACAGTTCTCAGTCGATCGAAGTACACCGGTTGTGACTGCCTTCTTGCTGATTTTGTTTTCACCATGTCCATTCAACAAGTCTTCAGCAAACCGAGGGATGTGGCAGCAATTCACAGAGAAAAACGTATATTGGGTAACCGATGGGATTCAGACATCTTCATTCGCTAAATCCATAATGTGCCCAAGCAGGACCTGGAAACTTGGACGCTCTTCTGGTTTCTGGAAGAAAGAAAGAGAGAGGAAATGGTTTATACAGAACAGTTTCTGAAAGAGATGCACAAGGGATCTTTCTCTGAAGTGCTTAAAAAGATAAGGTGCCTCTCAGCGGGCTGTCTAAAAAGAAAGAGAAGCTGTAAAGGGGTTATCAAAAAAAATACAGTCAGTCCTTGACCACAACTGAGTCCAAATTTTCTGCTGCTAAGCAAGAGAGTTAATAAGTGGATTTTGCCTCATTTTATGACCTTCCTTGCCACAGTTGTTAAGCCAATCGCTGCAGTTGTTACAAGTTAGCAACACTTTTGTTAAGTGAATCTGGCTTCTCTGATGATTTGGCTGGTCAGAAGGTTGCAAAGGGTGACCTCATGACCCTTGGGACACTGCAACCGTCGCAAACACATGCCAGGTGCCAAGTGTACACATTCTGATCAAGTGACCAGGGGGTGGTGGGGATGCTGCAAAGGTAGAAAGGTAGCACGAAAAACTTACCTCATGCCAGCAACTGTACATGATGGCGTAGATCCTGTCGGAGGCCAGCTGGGGGCGGTAGAGACGCAGCCCTTTGGTGACGTGATCGGTGGTCTCGCTGTTGGTGAATCTCTCGTAGGGCATCTTCCCCAAAGCGTGAACCTCCCACATCAGAACTCCTGTCCGTGGGGAAAGCATCCAGAGCATGAGGTCAGAGCACCACTGCTAGTTTTAGCCTCTTCTGAAATGCCACTCAGCTCTGCGTCTAAGATTCCTGGCCTCTGGACCACAAAGTCTTTGCTCTCTTCCCCAAAATGCAGTTGCATGTACGGGACAAAAACTATGCAGGCAGTCCTCTACTTACAACAGTATGTTTAGTGACCATTCTGAGTTACAACGGCACTGGAAAAAAGTGACTTGATGACCATTTTTCACATTTACGACCCTTGCAGCATCCCCAGGGTCACGTGATCAAAATTCGGATGCTCGGGAACTGGTTTCATATTTAACGACGGTCGCCGTGTCCCAGAGTCATGTGATTCCCTCTGGCAACCTTCTGACAAGCAAAGTCAACGGGGTTCACTTAACATCCGTGTTACGTACTTCACAACTGCAGTGATTCACTTAACAAATGTGGAACGGAAGGTCGTAAAACGGGGCAAAAGTAACTTGACTAACGGTCTTTCTTACCAGCGGAAATTTTTGGGCTGAATTGTGGTCGTTAAGTCCAGGACTGCCTGTATTATCAGGTGGGATTATGTTACATGAGAGATTATGTTGAGAGATGTTTTTCTGAGGTAGCTACACCTGGAGGGACAACATTCCTGGATTCTACTACCCCAACCTCTTAGAATTGGGTGCCAAACGATGGCCTTGGAACACCTTTTCCCCACATCTTCTCTGGGACCTAGGAACTTTTATCACTGGCAGAGGCCATGGCCAAGAATACTTTGTCATTACATTCATCAGCCTAGATGGGTTCTCCCCAATTTCTCAACTTCCATGCTCACCAAAAGCCCAGACATCCGATTTGCTGCTGAACTTGCTATAGAGTAAAACCTCTGGAGGAGACCACCGAACTGGAAATTTGGATCCCATGGAGCTGATGTAATCATCATCCAAGACATACCTGCAAGCAGAAGGTTAGGTTGGCCAAGTTGACAGCGTACGCCTCAAACCAACAACTCAAGTGGCTCAAAGTCCATGGAAGAAAATAGACCATTTCTCAACCTTGGCAACTGTCCCAACCTGCCAGACCCACGGATGTCAAAACTCACCTGGAAAGGCCAAAGTCAGAGACTTTGACCACTCCTTGTTCGTTGACCAAGCAGTTGCGAGCAGCCTGTGGAAGACAAGACAAAGAGAGGAAGCGCCATATAAGTAGTGGGGTACCCTAATAAAACATATCAGTTTGTTACAGCCATGAACCAGGATAAACTTAAAATTACTGTCTTCTGAGAATCAGGATGCCTAAGTGTGTTACAAGATTCTCTGGATAGAGAATTGACTGTAATAAATATTTTAAACAAATAAATTTGCTTGGGACAGAAGGAAGAGGTTCATACAGTGCCAGGGAGAGATAAACTCCCTGAAACCACCAAGGCAGGTAAACTATCCTGTCCCTGCATGGTGTGAATTTGGGGCCCCTGATGGCACCTCCATCATTACCCCAGTTTTAGCATCCCCGATGGCACTTCCACCCAGTTGTAGACCCTCCAACCTCCATCATTATCCCAATTTGAGGATATGGTAGCACTTTCACCCCAGTTCCAGTGTCTCCATCATCACACCAGATTGAGGGTCCCAGATAGCACTTTCATCCTAGTTGGGGGAATGAGACTACAGTTTTCCAGTATTGTCAGACATCTCCAGAATCCTGTACCGGTAGATACATTGGCTAAGTTCACAGAGATGTATCCTTCAGCAACATCTGTAAGGCCACAAGTCATCCATGCCTCATCCATGACAAAGTCACTGTGGTAGTGCAACCCAAAACATTTGACTTGAGTTTTCTCCCTTGGTTGAGTTAAGCAGTGTGTCGCCTACCAAGTCTCTGTGTAGAAACTGTTTGGATTCCAGATATTCCATGGCCTCACAAACATCCTTGCACATATCCAAAAGCTCGGTGGCCTGGAAGGACCGCCGAGTATCCCGCAGGTAGGTCAAGAGGCAACCTTTGGACAGGTACTCCGTGATAATCAAGATTGGTCTTTCCTTAGTGCAAACCCCAAAGAGTTGCACCAGGTTGGCATGGGAAAGATTCCTGAAAAAGAAAGCAAGAGCCTCATTGGTTTAGAAATTCACCTTTGTCCTTCATCGCTGTTTTTCCCCTCAAGTGGCAGACAAAATAAGGAGCAGATCAAAGCCATCCTATCCTTTGTTCAACTTTGACTTAAAATGTCTCAGGAACTCAGCTGGGGTCATTCAGAAAATCTTCATGTTCTACTAAGCACCGACTGTAGTTTATTTAAGGAATAAATCCTGACTAAACCAACCTTGGTTGGCGTGGTGTGCCAACTCAGTACCCCACTCTAAACTGGCTTTTCGTATAAGCGGCAGGAAGGAAAAAGGTCCAAGAGGAACTTTCAAATCCATTGCAAAGGAAAGTCTTCCTTCTAGCTACAGACAGAATTGCCCTCAAGTTAATAGTTGAGAAGTATCTACCCAAACACCCTTTAATGACAGGGCTCCAAGAACTGGGTTGAAATAAGTCTGAGCCTCCAACATTTGTGATGGACCACCCTGGGCAATCTGAAAGTCCAGAGAGACTTTCAGAATTGGAACGGAATCCCAGCAAGCCTACCAAGAGGGGAAGGATGCTGGGAGTAGTAGTTCAGCAACATCTGGAAGGTTCCTCACCCCAATCTAAAGGAAAGTCTTGATAGAAGAAAGAAGAAAAAGGAGGTGTCAGCTCACATCATGACTTTGGCTTCATCGATAAACGCATCTTCTGACATGCAGCCTTCTTTAATCATCTTGATGGCCACGTCGTATTGACCTCGCCACTTGCCATGTTTCACCACTCCAAACTGGCCTGTTCCCAGCTCTTTCAGAAATGTCAGTTCTTTCAGATCAATCTCCCATGCCCCTAGGAATGACACAAAACAGGGGCTGGGTGAAAACGGATAGCCATGTGGAGGAGAAGAAGACCATATGGACAACTTCCCACCATGTCCCAAAGCATCTAACATAATCTCACTGAAGGGCCCTGTGGGAAGTGAATGGGTGGCTTCTGAGTCACAACCACACATCAGATATAAGGCTATGTTCACTCAATGTGCTTTTGAATTAACTGGTTTAATATTGGCTATTGAATTAACTGGGTTGGCACAAAACACCCAACATGAATTATGAGAGACAGAGAGCACAGCCCACTAAATGACAAGGGGAAGGGAGGGAGGGAGGGAGGGAGGGAGGGAGGGAGGGAGGGAGGGAGGAAGGAAGGAAGGAAGGAAGGAAGGAAGGAAGGAAGGAAGGAAGGGTTAGAGGGAGAGAGGGAAGGAAGGAAGGGAGGGAGGGAGAGAGGGAAGGGAGGGAGGGAGGGAGGGAGGGAGGGAGGAAGGAAGGAAGGAAGGAAGGAAGGAAGGAAGGAAGGAAGGGTTAGAGAGAGGGAAGGAAGGGAGGGAGGGAGGGAGAGAGGGAAGGAAGGGAGGAAGGAAGGGAGGGAGGGAGGGAGGGAGGGAGAGGGAAGGAAGGAAGGAAGGAAGGAAGGAAGGAAGGAAGGAAGGAAGGAAGGAAGGAAGGAAGGAAGGAAAGCTTAGCAACTGCTAAATTGTTCATGGATCTAATTTAGTGAACCCAACCACAGGCATCAAGCAGTTAAGGACATTCAGGTATTACCATATCCAAGACCTGCAGTGGAAGGAGCAGATTTTTGTTGTGTTGACACTGGATACTTTAATCGGGAGATAAGTCCTGGTGGATAAAAATAAAGCTGTGATTAGGAGGTTATTCAACATAAGAAGAGTCCGTTTGGTGTAGTAACTGATGGTGCTGGGCTAGAAACCAGGAGGCTAGGAGTTCTAGTTCTGTCTTAGGCATGGCATCAACTGGGTGACCTCGTGCCAGTTCCTCTCACCCAGTCCTAGAAGGAAAGGGGCAAGAGGAAACTACTCCTGAAACTACTGCCAAATAAAATAAATAAAATAAAATAATGAAATAAATAAAATAAATAAAATAAAATAATAATGAAATAAAATAATGAAATAAATATAATAATAAAATAAATAAAATAATAATGAAACAAAATAATGAAATAAGTAAAATAATAAAATAAGTAAAATAAACTAATAATAAAATAAAATAATGAAATAAAATAATGAAATAAATAAAATAATAAAATAAGTAAAATAAACTAATAATAAAATAAAATAATGAAATAAAATAATGAAATAAATAAAATAATAAAATAAGTAAAATAAACTAATAATAAAATAAAATAATAAGAAATAAAATATAAAATAATAAATAAATAAAGTAAAATAATACTAAAATAAATAAAATAATAATGAAATAAAATAATGAAATAAACAAAATAATAAGTAAAATAAAATAATAATAATAAAATAAATAAGAAAACAAGAAATAAAATATAAAATAATAAAATAAATAAAGTAAAATAATAATAAAATAAATAAAAGAAAATATAAAGTAATAAAAGAAAACAAAACCAAATACAACATAATAAAACGAAACGAGATTCAGGGCCTCGCGCAGGGAGTTACCTGAGGCGCTCCTCCTCACCTGCGGAGTTGTGTTGGTGATAGTTGATGAGCTCCGGGATAGTGTTGAAGTGATGCTTCTCGGCCAGGAAATATTTGTTCTGGGGTGTGGAGCACACCACATAATGGCGGATGGTGCCCTGAGGCTCCCTAAGGGGTGTTAAAAAGAGAGTCCGAGATAAGCGAAGATGGCAGCATGAGAAACTGGGACAACAGGAGAAAGGAGCCATTGCTGTAGGGCGAGAGAGACAAGGTCCACCCCAGTTTATAAAGAAAGAGTGAGAAAGTTGGAATGGGATGCTGGAATGGGTAGATCCAGTCTACCCCATTGTTCAGTGTAGGAATCTCTCCCCTCCCCTGATATTTAAAATTCTTAACGATTAATGATAAAATGGAGGACCTACAAGAAACAAAATTACATCATTACATTAATTGGGAACCTATAACTGGTGAAGAATCAATTATTATGCCTTTGTCCTGCATAATTGATAAGCTTAAGCCAGATGAACTAAAAGCCATCTTCTGGATGATCGTGATATTGCTGTATTTTTTTTTTATTATCATTTTATTTGGTCAACTTTTCTATACAAAAACTACGGACCTTCAAACAGCCTCTCCCACTGTCAACCATAATGATGTTTCTCCTGATACGGAGCTCTTCTTGAGGACTAGCCTGGTGTGGGATTCACATTTATTTTTTTATCAGCAGGTCACACTCACCCAGAGGACTTAGCAAACACAGAGACGGTGTATTTGCCTGTCTTGCTGACAGAATCTCGAACGATGAAACCGCCATCTTTGCCCTGGAATATAAAAATGCCTAAATTTTTCAGTTGTGAGGACTGGAGAATGATTAATTTTTCAGTGTAAGACAAGACCTGGGTCTCTTCACAAACCCCTGTTGTGAGTTTGCCCTTGTGAGTAAGCCCTTTGATAAAACTACACTGACCTAGAATGCCGGATTACTAGCCCTAGTAGTAGTAGTTAGTACTACGGTAGTAAAATTAAATAGTTTTGCCTGAACTCTACATCCAAATCTATTACACCCTTCACAAGCAAATAGAAATTCTTGGCATATAATTTAGGAACTTAAAATGAAATGATATACTAAACAAACTAGTTCCTGGTCATTAGCTACTCCTGATTGGATCCAGAAGCTAAATAAATAAATAAAAGGGGTACAGAACACACTCAGTGTATTCAAAGTCACAGATAATCCCCCAAATCCTTACTTAATTTCCTTGCAGTGTTTCTCAAACTTGGCAAATTAAAGATGTGCAGATTTCAACTCCCAGAATTCCCAAGTCAATAATTTTTCTTTTCCCCCCCAGCTGGCTGGGGAATTCTGGAAGTTGAAGCCCACACATCTTTAACTTGCAAGGGTTGAGACACCCAAATTCCTTGCAATGAAAGGAAGAGGAGGGAAGACACACGCAAGACATTACCTCTTTCTTCAGCAATTCTTCTGCTTGTCTTCTGGTTATGTTTTTTAAATACCACCTAAAACGCGACAAGATAATTGTCAAGAAAGAACACCTAGGATGAAGAGCCTTGTGGGAGGAATTTATTTGAAATAAAGAATGAAAATGAAATTCTCCAGAATTTATTAGTGGTTCATTCCCAGAGCTGCCCTTCTGTTTGATGCAAATATTGGGGGAAAAACAATGTTGAGCATCTGTGTGTTTTTTTTCAGCATGCCCCAGTTCCTTCCTTCCTACCCATCTTATTACTAGCTGATCTTTTTCCTCTGGAGTCCAGATGGACAAACTACATCTCAAATGATGGTGGGACATCTAGAGGATGAAAACTGACAATGGGGCAGAAAATCCTGCACTTGAACTGAATGATGCAGTCCATTAGTCTTCTGCAGTCTGGACTCCATTAGATGAGTTAGAGCAGGGGTCTTCAAACTTGGCTCTTTTATGACTTGTGGACTTCAACTCCCAGAATTCTTGAGCCACAAGTCATAAAAGGGCCAAGTTTGAAGACCCCTGGGTTAGAGTATATGTGGCATCTCCATGAATGGATCCAGCCCATGGATCAGAGGACACTCACTCAAATATCTCCAGAGAATCTCTTGTTTCGGTGATGTAATTGGAGGGGATGTAACCTTGTTTCCTGGATGGAAGGAAGCAAAGGGGGAAGGGGAAGAGGAAGAGGAAGAAGGAGGGTAAGACCACTATGGTTCTCATGCAGGATGTCTCAGTCTTCCGTTATTCAATCTAAGAGAATGGCAAATCCAAAAACGAGAATCTTGATGCTCATATAGGTAAGTTGAATATAGGCATTGCCTTACTAAACATCCCAAACAACTGCTCAAAACTGACCTTGTTTGGGAATTTCCCATGATTAAAGAAAGTCAGACGTGATGGGGCAGATCTTTTAGTTGTGCGAGTATATTAAAGGCATCTGTCTCCACCTCTTCAGAATAAACCCTTGGGAACTCTGTCTCTGGGATGCTAAGCCAACATCAATCTAGATCAGCAAGGCTGGCTGAGGAATTCTGGGAGTTGAAGTCCACACATCTTAAAGTGCCCAAGATTGAGAAACTCTGATGTAGACCAGTGGTCTCCAAACTTGTTGACTCCAACTCCCAGAATTCCTCAACCAACCATGCTGGCTGGAGAATTCTGGGAGTTGAAGTCCACACATCTTAAAGTGCCCAAGATTGAGAAACACTGATCTAGACCAGGGGTCTCCAAACTTGTGGACTCCAACTCCCAGAATTCTTCAACCAACCATGCTGGCTGGAGAATTCTGGGAGTTGAAGTCCACACGTCTTAAAAGAGGCCACATTTCAGACCCTTGATCTAGGCCATAAACCAAACCACGATGAAATCCACCCCAAAACACTCTGCCCATCCAAACATTGATGTCCTCCCATCTCATACCCATTCTGGTCTTGGGCTCGCCACCAAGATTCACTGCTCTCCTCCAGGATGAGATATTCTTCCCCTTTCTGTAGCTGCAAGTCTTGGTCATTCATGGGGGCGTAATCGTAGAGAGCGATCACCTTCCTGGTCTTAGAAGGAATGCTGGGTGATGGCTTGGGTGGCAGAGGCTTCTTCACGACCTTTGGAGAGATTGGGAAAGTGAGGAGGAAAAGAGGGAGGCCTTCCAGGGATCTGGTCACAAGACTTGTGCACTGCCCAGGCATCGGTAGTGTCAAGTCTACCCACACCTGCCCATGAAGGTACCTGGTTCTCTTCTGGTGTCGGGGGCAATGGCTTTTCGGGCTTCTGAAGCAAACGTCCACTTTTGAAACCTGCAAGGAGAGTTGTGATTGATTGATTGATTGATTGATTGATTGATTGATTGACTGATTGATATAGCTGATATCCTGCCCTTCTGTCCATAGGTTCCTAACCATTACAGGTAGATCTTGGCCTAGGCCAGGGGTAGGCAACCTTGGCTTTTTTTTATGACTTGTGGACTTCAACTCCCAGAATTCCTGAGCCAGCATGGCTCAGCTTGGAAACCTCTCCCTTTCCCCTCAGCTTGGCTAACTCAGGAATTCTGGGAGTTGAAGTCCACCAGTCATAAAAAAGAGCCAAGGTTGCCTACCCCTGGCCTGGGATCACAAATGGGACTAGAATTTCCATTGCTAATCAAGATGGTGGTTACGTGAATCCCGTCCGAATTTACAACCGTTTCTGTCACAGTCGTTAAGCGAATCACATGGGCCTTAAGTGAATCAAAGCTTCCCTCATGGACTTCCTTTGTCAAAGGCGACTGGGAAGGTCGCAAAACCAATGACTCCGGGATGCCACAAGCACGCCAGCTATTAAGCGCCTAATTTTTGATCATGTGACTGTGGAGATGTGCTAAGTGTGAGGACCCAGTTGTAAGTCCCTTTTTCAGGGCTGTTCTAGCTCTGAACAGCACTAAACAAATGGTTATAAGTTGGGGACTACCTGTACAACAACAGGAAGAAGGAAGGATAGAGACGGAGATCAGAGGGAAGACAAGGAGAAGCCGAGGTGATCTCTTACTTTGACTCCTGCCTGCCAGAAGTTTGCAACCCATGGCCATTTTGGCAGTCTGGAAGCAGCAAAGATATTGTCCATCTGTCCAGAAACAAGGATGATACTTCTGCACCAGGTTGCTGTTATAGTAGGTCACTGCAGCAAGATGGAATAAGAGAGGAGATTTCTGAAGAGGGTGCTAAGAACTAACTCAGACATTGTGGTCCGATTTATTTGTCAAAACATTCACTTAGCAATTCAATATTATGTTCATTACGTTCAGACCACTATAATCCTGAGTGAATGAAACACAAGGACTGTGTTTGCTTATCATGCGATTGCCTAAACCAGGGGTAGGCAACCTCGGCTCTTTTATGACTCGTGGACTTCAGCTCCCAGAATTCCTGAGCCAGCATGGCTCAGCTTGGAAACCTCTCCCTTTCCCCTCAGCATGGCTGGCTCAGGAATTCTGGGAGTTGAAGTCCATGAGTCATAAAAGAGCCGAGGTTGCCTACCCCTGGCCTAAACCAATCAATCTATGATTTTACAGCTTTTAACCTGATGGCCTGGTTCACATAACCTACTTGGAAAAGGTCTATTACCTACAACGCAAGCTATCAATTTAGTTGAGTCTGATATATTGTACAAACCCAGCCATTATACCAGTCTTATCCCTAGGCCCTTGCTTGGTGGCTACCATCAACCTCATAATAAATCTTTCTTTCATTTGTTTCTCCCCAACATTTTTATCCGGCCATCCAACAACAAAAATCCTGTGCTCAAACCCATTGTTGTTGTTAGCTGCGAAGTCGTGTCCGACCCATCGCGACCCTATGGACAACGTTCCTCCAGGCCTTCCTGCCCTCTACCATCTTCTGGAGTCCATTTAAGCTCACGCCTACTGCTTCAGTGACTCCATCCAGCCACCTCATTCTCTGTCGTTCAAACCCATTACAACAGTAAAATTAAGCCATGGCTTTAATCACAATGAGAAAACCCATAAAAATCAGATTAGGGGATGCAGAAGCTGAACCTGTGAATTAGTGAAAGATATAAAGCCTAATAAATAAATAAATAAATAAATAAATAAATAAATAAATAACAACAGGAAGCAGCTACAATGATAGACAGCACTGAAATGCTACTTTCAATTAAAGTCTTAGATCTTTAGAAAACTGCCAGGGTGTTTTGTTCAGTTTTTTAAAAAGAACTTTTTCCCCAAAATTGATGGTCTACAAATACATTTGGGTCACCCTCCCCCCCCAGAATTCTGTGTCTCTGCGCTTTGTTTGATGGACACCCTGATACGTTTCAGAGACGGCCCTTCTCTGATGCCACAGCATTACAGATGTTTCAACCACATGGACACTGACTGTTCTTCAGTTGGTGAATCCAGCGGGTCCGTAATTCCTCCATGGGAGAGAAGACATAAAGGGGTCCTTCATCATATACAACCTTGGGGACACACAAAGCAGAGATAAAGAACAGTGGTTAAAGTATAGATAGTCCTCTATATAAATGATGTATTTTTAATACCCCATCTTTTGTCAAGAAAATTTACCTAGGAGCGTGCTCGCTTGTCTGAAATGGTATAGGTTCTCCTGCTTGAGCAGGGGGCTGGACTAGAAGACCTCCAGGGTCTCTTCCAACTTTATTCTATTTTACCCAGATTAGGCTAAAGAAAGTGATTCTCTTAAGTCATCCAATGAGTTCTGCGGCCCGTATTCATACACAAACATTTTTTGGAAAGAAATTACACAATGTTACACAATAATCAGAAGATGTCTAAGGTTAGTTGGTCTGAATCTTAGATAGATAGATAGATAGATAGATAGATAGATAGATAGATAGATAGATAGATAGATAGATAGATAGATAGATAGATTAGACAGACAGACAGATAGACAGATAGATAATTTCATGCCTGCTTTGTATACATGGTTGTACTTTGACAATAAAGGTTCCTTCATTCATTCATGGACCACTAGAGTAGTGCTACTCAACCTTGGCAACTTTAAGTTGCCTAGGCTTCAACTTCCAGTATTCTCTACCTGGGGAAGTTCACGCTTCTTAAAGGTTGAGAAACGCGGCATTAAGAAGACACGACAACAGATCTTCAGAACCAAAAGCATCTCCAATGATCAGGCCTTTGGTTATACATTTTCTAACTTCATTCACACAATATGGAGCAGCAGCCATTTAAAGATCCCGGCACTATATTTTCCCAACTTTCTAAGCTTAGCTACTCTTGGCCTTGGCCTAGGCCAGGGGTAGGCAACCTTGGCTCTTTTATGACTCGTGGACTTCAACTCCCAGAATTCCTGAGCCAGCCATGCTGAGGGGAAAGGAAGTGTTTCCAAGCAGAGCCATGCTGGCTCAGGAATTCTGGGAGTTGAAGTCCACGAGTCATAAACGAGCCAAGGTTGCCTACCCCTGGCCTAGGCCTTAGCCTGACACAGAAGCCCAAGCTTCCTTGTTAACGATACATCAGTGAGGACCGGAAAGCTGATAGAAAAGAAACTTACTTGGAAGGGATAAGGAAACCGCTCTATAATGGAAATCTGCTCGTGTTCATTTGCATCTTCTTTTCGCTGCATGCAAATTAATTTAATTTAATTTAAATTGAATTAAATTAATAAATAACACATACATACATACATACATACATACACACACATACATACATACAATGAGTACATCAAAGCTAATTCTATGCTTTCACAACACACATCTGGGAAAGTTGGAGCCTTCCTCCTGGCTCCCATATGCAAAATGCAAAAACATCTTAATTTTCATAATCTGACTGTAAAATTTTCCTCCTACCAAGCCAGTCAGACACCATTCTTTGTGGCTGGCTTTTCATTCCTAGCCAAGGATCCCAGTTTGGATAGAACAGCAAACAAACAAAGAAAAAAGTAAAAAAATGCTTTTTTTAATCATTGGACTGGTAGCTTCCACCAGCACGCCACTCCTTTGAGATTAAACCAGCATTCTTACAAGAGGCAGCAACGTCTCCTTACCGATATCCGTCGTTCTGGAGGGGGATTGTTTTCTGGAACCACAATCTCGACACAAGTGATTTTATCGATGTCCACAGACCCTTTCTTACTTCCCCTGCGCTGCAGGAAGAAAGTGAAAATATTGGGAAGGGGTTTTTTTTCTTTTTTTAAGAGGCCTAAAATTTCAACCTACAATTTGTGCAGCTGGAGAGATGGGTAAGATACAGTGACCTAATGCAGGAGGGATCTCAGAAGACGGTTCTGCACAGCGACTAGATTATGTCAGCCAGATGATGACTTCATTCTTGAACCCCAAAATACATGCCCTTGACCCTGCATTCCTCCAAAACCCATTTTTTTAAAAAAGGCAATAGAACTTTTCATGACAGTTGCATAACATTGGCTAGTTCGGGAGATCTGCACATTCTTCCATTCTCAGGAAAAGATTAAGCAAATTCCCCATCATCAAACACTTATATTTGCAAGAGAATTAAGAAACCTCCATACAGCGCTAACAAACATAGGGATGAAATGGGTGATAAAGTGAGAGTATCCAGTTGTTCATATTTCAGAGACCTAATCCTTTTTGCCCTTTCAACAAATCTGGTTAAAGAAGACCTTGCACCAATCTTGGTTGTTAAGTTCTCCGGGACTCACCCCACGTTCGAAGTCATATTCATAGTAAGAGAGCTTGCTTTCTGTCAACAGAAACAGGCGCTTCTTGAAATTCAGCGGAGAAGTCTTTTTCTTTTGCTGGGAACGCTTCAGAAAGATGCTCTCTAGGATAACATTGGACATGGCTCCTCTTTTCCTCCTCTTCCTCCTCCGTGATCAATTTGCTGGACTGCCGCTGCCAACAATCATTAAAAACACTAAGGAAAATTGAACAGATTTGTTTCCATCCAATCATATACGGAAGTGCCACATTCTGCAGCCAGAAGTGCTCAATTCTGTAGAGTTGCTGGCATTTGGGTGCCACGTAGATTTAATAGTTTTTATCCTACTTATTCATTTCCTGCCTTTAGTATTTTTACAAATAATTCAACGTAACGAACATATTCATACCTTCCTCCTATTTTTCCCCAAACAACCCTGTGAGGTAGGCTGGGGCTGGGAGAGATTGATTGGCCCCAAGTCACCCAGCTGGCTTTCATGGCTAAGGCAAGACTAGAACTCACCATCTTCCACTTTCTAGCTTGTTGCTTTAATAATATATTATTGTGGGTGGTTGCACAAACAATGGGATTTATTTCTGTCTAATTATATATATATATATATGTATTTGTCTTTTTATCTATTAACCAGGAATGAGAGAGAGAGAGAGAGAGGGAGGGATGGAGACCATAGTGCTTATAGAATAGAATTTTTTATTGGCCAATTGTGATTGGATACATAAGGAATTTGTCTCCAGTGCATAAGCTCTCAGTATACATGCAAACAACGTCATAGATCATAAATAATAATTACAATCAATCATAAGATACGAACAACAACTAATAAATCCTAAGTTACCAATAGAAGGTGGTAGGAAAGATGAGAAGATAAGAAAGGCTGAGAAATGAGAAGATGAGAAAGATGAGAATATGAGGAGGATAATAGCAATACGGCCCTACTACATGGGTAAATATTTTTAAGTAGAAGTCAGTGCTGTGGGAATTAGGTGTTCAGCAGAGTGATGGCACATTGGGAAAACTGCTTTTGTGTCTAGTTGTTTTGGCATGCAATTAGACTATGATTAGATATTAGACTCTAACATCTTGAGAAAACAGCTTGAATTAAAAAGGGGGGAAAAGGAAGTGCTAAAGTACTTCCTTGAACCAGTTTCCTCCAGTCAGGGAAATGGTTATCATTTTGACATACCCTGCAAGCCCATTTTTGCACTGGTTCAGCACCTACTGTGTACCAATGTGCTTTATGAAAAAAATTGGGGCTATGCAACCCTAACATTAAGCAAGGGAAGTCTGGAGTCCTAAACCATCTCCCCTGATGAATGTCTCTATTGTCAAAATGCTGCTCCTGCCAGGATGATTTTCATAATAACTGGAGTCTTCCGTCTAAAGTCTAACTTTAAGGAAAGGTTGACGCATGGTGCCTTCAGATTCCAGAAAAAGCCCAATTGTACACTGCTAATCCTTGCCCTGATCATCTTTCCTTCAAGCTAACTGTAGCCAATATCTACCTTTGGTCTGCCCTTCTTTGCATCTTTGTGTTGGGGTTTAATTTTACACATCATGTGAATTTGGCCACTGTGCTTTGCAAACCGCATATTACAAAGATGAGTGGCATGTATGAACCCAGCCAGAGCAGCTGTGTAGGAGACTGAAGGCTGAAATCCTACAAAAGTCAAGTAGACAGAACTTGCTTCTGAGTAAAACGAGGCCTCTACAAAATGTCCATGCCAAATAGGAAGAAAAGAGAGCTTCTCTCTTGAAAATGCACACATCTGTTAGTGAGTGCAGCTGCCTCTTCTGTGTAATTTTTTTTAAAAAAAATCAAGAATCACCTTGCATTGCATGCCCTGTAAGCTTTTAATCTGCCTATAGTGGACAGCTGCATTCTCAGAGATTTACAAGGCTGGGTTCCCGGAAAAGTGCCACGTTAGTGAAGCGTGCATCAGACAGATGTAAATATTATGTAAAATGTTTGTATTTAATTCTCCTCCGGGCATTAACCCAATACTGATATAGAACAATTGTTTTAATTGCTTAAAAGTTCTTTCTTTGCTAGAATGAAGAAAGAAAGAAAGAAAGAAAGAAAGAAAGAAAGAAAGAAAGAAAGAAAGAAAGGAAGGAAGGAAGGAAGGAAGGAAGGAAGGAAGGAAGGAAGGAAGGAAGGAAGGAAGGAAGGAGATGAGAGACATGATAAGAGGAAGAAGAAGAGGTAGAAATAGAAGTAGAGCTATAGTGATAGATAGATAGATAGATAGATAGATAGATAGATAGATAGATAGATAGATAGATAGATAGATAGATAGATAGATAGATAGATAGATAGAGTGCTTTTTTTGTAAAAGAAAAAGGTGCCGGAACTCACACATGTCATACAACCTGTCTTGCCTACCCTACAAGGTTCCATCCAAAAAAGGTGCCGGAACTCCGTTCTGAGCGTTCTGTGAGAAAAAAAGCCCTGGATAGATGATAGATAGATAGATAGATAGATAGATAGATAGATAGATAGATAGATAGATAGATAGATAGATAGATAGATAGATAGATAGATAGATAGATAGATAGATAGGCAGGCAGGCAGACAGATAGATAGATAGATATAGAGAAACAAAGTCACTTACTGGCTATTTCCTCTTTCTTTCCTTCCGCAGATTACAGGCAATCCTTTCAGCGAGGCCCCCCCAGATCCTGGGAGATGTGACCCCCCACACACTGCCTTTCTGATATTTGAGCAGAGGGTGACAGCGATGACAGGAGCCGGAGACGGATTGGAAGAGCCACATTGAACAACATGCAGTCCAGCTCTCATCTCAGCCAACCCCACCCTTTCAGTTCCTCTTTTCGTACTTTCTGACCGAGCTGTCTCTGTTTCCTCTCACCGAGAGGCCACACAGCTGTAAAGAAAGAATATTTTAGTTTTGGGGGGAGGGAAGGAGAAATCTCTAGTCTTTGCTCCCCCCCCCTCCTCTAAAGGCCATGAAATCGTCTCCAGGTGTGAAAGGACTGCTGGACAGACGTGGAAGCCAAGCATGGAGACCAAAAGGGACCAACAAAAGGTTTTCACCTAAAGTTGCACAGCGTTCTTCCTCCAACAGTTGGATTGGAAACGTCCTGTGGAATTCAAAAGTTTGCTACGTTAGCTACGGCCTATCGAAAGAACGGCTGGCACAGCAAAGCACAAGAGACCAAAATAGCTGTGGTTGGCATGAAGAGTTTAACTGAAACGGGGGACAATCCCAATAAAGGAGAATATTTGTACCTCATGGTTGAAATGAGGGATCCTTGGTGCTCTCTGCGCTTTAGTTGTTTCCTTGCAGATGTTTCATGACCCAACTTGAGAACATCATCAGAGCTAGCACGGATGATGTCCCCTACTTTGGGTAAACACTGGATTCAATCACACACACATTAAGCCCTGGGATTGGTTTGGGTTTAGCTGTGTACTATGTGGTCCCAATTCATATTTTCCATACCCTGAAATGTATGGTTCCTATAACCCAGCGAAATGAAGCTTATTCAGTAAACCTAGGGGTACGCCAATTATGGTTTGGTGTGTGGTACAAAGCCAGTCCACAGAGGAAATTCCTTTTGCAGCTTGAACTGGGGTTTAATGTTGGTTGTAAAAGGTCTGGTTATCAGGGTCTTGTGTAATAACTGTCTTTGACCCTGGGTAGTTACTGTGTTTGTTAGCCACTGATTTTAGCCACAGCCTGCCTTGTCTTTTTGCAATGAGCAAATCGATCCGAATTAAAACGTGGCTTTTCCAAACTGGTCTAATTCGATGAGGTCTCTTGTCGACATCGTTGACTTGGCTTCAGTAGGCTGGATTCTGACATGTCACTTGGCCACGGTTTCTTCAATCGTGACTGAAGTCACATCTGACTGATTTCAAACCACAGACTAAGATAAAAATAAACCAACGACCTTCTTTCTGTGCATGTGGAGAGACACAAGCCTTGGCAAGCCTGGCCTCAACTCGGATGAAGTCTGGAAAGAAAGAAAGAAAAAATCCTAAGGTTGCAAAGCCATCAAGGCTTCCTCTTTTCGCGAATTTCTCTACAAAGAAACGATGATATCTTTTTTTTCCCAGAAAAAAATGTCTACCAAAAAAAAAAAAGAGACAGGAGTGGGAAACTACCCTTCTGCTTTTTTGCGTGTCCGGCACGTAAATACGGTTCCTTCTCTGGTCATTTGAGCGATTTGAACCTAAATCACTGACAGCGCTTTCACGAAACGATGAACAAAAGGGAATTATCCCAACCTGTTGCCTCCCGTTGATAGGGCGCGCAATTTAGGCGTCCTCCTGGACTCACGACTCAGTTTTGAAGATCATATTGGAGTCGTGGCCAGGGGGGCATTTGCCCAGGTTCGCCTGGTGCGCCAGTTGCGCCCCTATCTGGACCGAGATGCCCTACGTACGGTCACTCATGCACTCGTTACCTCTCGGATAGATTACTGCAATGCTCTCTACATGGGGCTGCCCTTGAAGACCACCCGGAGGCTTCAGCTGGTGCAGAATGCGGCCGCGCGGGTTGTGATGGGAGCATCCTGATACTCCCATATTACACCCCTCCTGCGTGAGCTGCATTGGCTACCACTTGTCTTCCGGGCGAGATTTAAGGTGCTGGTACTTACCTTTAAAGCCCTACATGGCTTAGGCCCGGGATATTTGCAGGACCATCTGCTACCGGGGATGACCTCCCATCGCCCAGTGCGCTCACACAGAGAGGGCCTCCTCAGGGTGCCGTCAGCCAATGTCGGCTGGCGACCCCAGGGGGAGGGCCTTCTCTGTGGGAGCACCAGCCCTTTGGAACCAACTCCCCCTTGAGCTTCGGATGGCCCCGGACCTCCGGTCCTTTCGCCGCGACCTCAAAACTTTCTTCTTCCATCAGGCTGACCTGGATTGATGATGGGTTTTAAATATGTTTTAATTTTTAACTGTGTCGTTAATTTATTTTGGGGCTGTTATTTAATTCTTTTTTTAATTTTTGCATTGTTGTTTTTTATTGTTGTTAGCCGCCCTGAGTCCTTCGGGAGATAGGGCGGCATATAAGTCCCAAAAATAAATAAATAAATAAATAAATAAATAAATAAATAAATAAATAAATAAATAAATAAATAAATAAATAAATAAATAAATAAATAAATAAACAAACCTCTTTGCCTACAGTACTTGCTGTCGCGTCGCCTGCACTTCCTGCTTTTTCGGACAGATGGCAGTCGCGGTTCCCTTATTTCCTCCAAACCGTGTGGGCTGGGTATGGCGCTCTATCCTCCAAGCTTCCTTCCTTTTTTTTCTGCTCTATGGTCTTTACTTCCGCTTCCAGCGAGAGGCTCTTTCTTTGGGCGCCGCTAACGTCGGCAAGATGGTGAGTTAAGCCAATCCGGTTTCATCCGCCGCCGGGACGGAGGGTTGGGGCCTCGGAGCGGAGCCGAGGGAAGCGGCCAAGGCCGAATGCCGCGGCTGTGGGGCTCCCGTGGGACGTGGAGAAAAGGAACGTGGTTTTAGGTTTGGCAAAGCCGGAGCAAAATATGGAAGGAATTCAGGACGTGGTTCTCTTTAACTACTAACAGCACTGCCTTGGCTTGGGCCTAGTTCTCAGTGCAGCGGCCAATCAGATCTCTCTCAAAGACTCGGTGATGCTTAAAAGAACTGATCCCTGAACTTCAGTTTTCCTTCTCCCTCCCTGTCCCGTTTTCCTCTTACGTCGTGCATTTTCCATTGTAATTCTTAGCTTGAGGTAGGGAAGCTTGGCTCTTTTATGACTTGTGGACTTCAACTCCCAGAATCCCTGAGCCAGCCAAGCTGGCTAAGGAATTCTGGGTGTTGAAGTCCACGAGTCATAAAAGAGCCAAGGTTGCCTACTTCTGGTCTTAGCTCTTGATCCCCATGTCCAGGGGTAGGCAACCTTGGCTCTTTTATGACTCGTGGACTTCAGTTCCCAGAATTCCTGAGCCAGCCAAGCTGGCTCAGGAATTCTGGGAGTTGAAGTCCACCCCTGCCCAAGTCTGAGTATATGCGCTCTGGCAAAAGTACGGGTAGTCCTCGGCTTACAACCACAGTGGAACCAAATATTTCTATTGTTAAGTGAGACGTTTGTTAAGTGATTTTTGCCCCATTTTACGCCCGTTCTTGCCACAGTTAAGTGAATCCCTGCAGCTGATAAGTTAGTAATACCGTTGTTAAGTGAATCTGGCTTCCCCATTGATTTTGCTTGTCGGAAGGTCACAACAGGGGATCACGTGACCCCAGGAGACATGGCAACGGTCGTAAATACATGCCAGGGTCCAAATTTTGATCACACGACCGTAGGGATGCTGCAGTTGCCGTAAGTGTGAAAAATGGTCATAAGTCACATTTGTCAGTGCTGTTTTGGCTTTCAGCAGTCACTAAATGAACTGTTGTAAGTCGAGGACTACCTGCATCGGCGGTGAATTTTCAGTGTTGGCTTTTCCTCACGTTTCCTGTGAGGCAGGGATGGAAAGATCCTAGGCAACTCACAGATCTCTGAAATGATCAGTGAATCTGCCCATCCAGATCCAATCCAGAAATGAGTGCGGATTGTGGGTCATTTTGCAGTGCAGTGAAAGGGTGAAAAACGGAGCTTTGGACAAAGCACATCCGTCGCTCCAGGGCTACAAAAACGAGCTATTTCTCCTGCATGGCGGAGAAAGAATGAGACAATTCCCTTGGGTGTCCTTATTTGAATACCTCCTTAAATAGAAACCAACAAACTGGGTTAAGAGTAGCTTTCTCCCTGCTGTGGTGACTATGAGACTTTATTGTCATTGTGGGGAACTCTTATTGTCCCGAATGCCACAATCAAGAAACATTAGTCTTGACCCAGAATGTAATATTATTCTTACAAGGTGCTGAGATGATTAGCCGTGTTCCTAAAGTGCTCCCAAATGCAAAATATTTGCGTTTGTTTTTTTACTCGTAAAAGAATGACATCGTCTGCAGCAAGTTTTGCAGTTAACAGACTAGCTAACCATATTTTATTTATTTATTTATTTATTACATTTATATGCCTTTTACAGAGGCAAGAGTTTGCACATGGTAGAGTAAAACTGAGGCTGGCAATTTGTCTTTCTGCTTGCTGCAGGAAAGACCCTTTATCTTAGTAAGCTGGTGAACCCTTTGCAGCCTTGAGTTATTTTATAAATTAATACAGGCAGGAATCGAAATCTAATAAAAGAAACCCTGTTTCTGATGAGCCAAAAGGGTGCTTTCCAAACTTAGGGACTTCAAAATTCCAAGCAACAGACCCATCGTTCTGGAATTGAAGTCCACATTCAGAAAGAGAGAAGTCTCACTGGAATATTTGTATGTTTTTCCCTATGTGGCCAGAGAGTTTTATTAATTGGTGTAAAACGGATTCCTTGACAGGTGAACGTCCCCAAAACCCGCAGGACTTACTGCAAGAAATGTGGGAAGCATCAGCCCCACAAAGTCACCCAGTACAAGAAGGGCAAAGAGTCTCTCTACGCTCAAGGTGAGTTGTGTTGTTTGGCGCATCAGTCTCTAATTAGCCCTCCATGCATTACAGCACTGCATTCTCACTTCCCGATTTCTTTTAATTATGAAAGAAAGGGGCCTTGTTTCCTTTCCACGCTTTGATTTATTCTTGGGCACAATTGCCGTTTGCATCAGTTTCTAAATATATACACGTGGGTTTTTTTGTTTTGTTTTTTTATAAAAAGCCTTTGTTTCTTCTCTTCAAGAGGAGAAAAGAGCCACCCTCTGAATTCATTTCCATCCAAACAAGAGATACAGAGGACACACAGCTTTCACATTGTACTAAATTTCTCTTTGTAAAAAAAAATAAATCTTTAAACTGCTTGTACGTATTAATAATAATAAACCTTTATTGTCAAAGTACAACATGTGTACATTGAGATTAGCTGAGCCTCCCCCCGTGCTCCCTCCCCCCAACACACAGTGACAACAAACCCTCCATCCTACCACACCATGTGAACCAACTACACCACACACCGGCCTCCCAAGTCAATTCTGCATAAGTTCACAGAGATTATGTCCCATTTAAAAGCCTAACAGCCCATGGATAAAAGCTATTTTTCAGCCTGTTGGTACGGCTGGCTATATTCCTATATCTCCTACTGGATGGTAGGAGAGTAAAGAAATACCGTCCAGGGTGTGAGTCATCCCTGAGAATCTTCCTCACTCTTCCAAGGCAACGAGCCCTGGCGATGTCATCCAGTGGTGTCGGGGGACAGCCCACAATGTCTTGTGCTGTGCTCACTACCCTCTGTAATACTTTCCTGTCCACGACTGTCAGACCAGCGTACCAAACCACAATACCATACGAGAGGACGCTCTCTATAGTAGACCAATAAGAGGGTCATTAGCCATTGTTCTACCCTGTTCTTCCGCAAGACCCTAAGAAAGTGAAGCCTCTGTATTAAGAACAAAAAGCCTCAAAAGTAGGGGAGGGGCTGGGAAAATTGTGCAGTTGGGCATTCTGAAAAGCCCAGGGGCCAAAGGGAAGCATTGAAACATTCCATAAACAATAACGGGTGTGTAAATTTCTAACTTTTGGGGGCCGTAGTATACAAAAATTCAGTAAATAAGGATGATTGTGTTGGAAGTAACTGGTCCTGTTTGTTCACTCGGGAGGCTGAGAGTTTTGCAGTTGAGAAGAAACAGACCGTGGTTTTATCTGAGGAAACTTTCTTTTAGGAAAGAGGAGATATGACCGTAAGCGCAGCGGCTATGGTGGTCAAACAAAGCCCATCTTCCGGAAAAAGGTAAGCTTCCATCTGGGGGGCCCTGTATGCTGCCCAGACTGTTGAATCTTATTTGAAGAATTAATGTTGGGAGAGAGAGAATTTGAGCCCTTTTCTTTGTTAGGATGCTAACAGAGACTGTCAAGGGCATAGGGGAATGGCCTTGAAGAGTTGCCATGAAGGCAACAGTCCGATAAAAGGATCTTGGGCCCAGGCCAAGAAAATAACATGTCCCCAGAAGCCCTTCCATAATTTACACAAAGATCGAGTGAAGGAGGAGAGCACATTCAGACAGGCAAGATACATTTACCGCAGCTGCAATAAAAGTAGTCCTCGACTATATGGCGTTGCTGTCTTTAGTCTGGTCTACCTTGTTGGACTGTGGCATTGTTGAGTAGGCCCCAAGTCAAGAAAGATTTTCCAGAAAATCAAGGTTTAGTAGCTTTCAAAGTCTGAAGCTTCCACTTCTGCATCTCACCACTTTGCCTCGCAGCAGACGTGGAGAAGGCCGACAAGGGTAATGTTTCTGAAATGACCTGGCTTGATGTTGTTATGACACCTTCTCTTTCCTGCTTGCAGGCCAAGACCACAAAAAAGATTGTGCTGAGACTGGAGTGCGTGGAACCGAACTGCAGGTCGAAGAGGATGCTGGCCATTAAGAGATGCAAGCACTTCGAGTTAGGAGGAGACAAGAAGAGAAAGGTACCACTTGAGCTATGTTCTGGGCAGTGGTTGAGCCGTTACTTTAGCGCAGGGCTCTTCAAACTTGGCAACTTTGAGACTTGTGGACTTCAACCTCAGGGCTGGCTGAGGAATTCTGGGAGTTGAAGTCTACAAGTCTTAAAAGTTGCCAGGTTTGAAGAGCCCTGGTTTCGTGTTACCAAACAAGACTGGCCTGTTTGGATGATGATGTGCTTAGCAGTTCTGGGAGATGGCAGCTTTCATTTGGAACACCAGATTAGCCGCTGAATTGGGTGGAATGCAAACAATAAATAGAAAGCATTTAATAAGGAATATAGAGAAATGTGATCAATTTGAGAGTTTTCTTTTACTAGGATATTTGAAGTTACATCTTTTGTTCTTTTTTAAAATAACATCTGTCTGGATATGGTGATAAAATAAGACAGTCCTAGAGTTATGCTGTCCAACTTGTCATAAAACCACAGGGAATAGGGATTGCAGCCTATCACACTTGGGGGGAAAAAAACCAGGTTGGAGAATGGTATCTGGGGCTTCCTAGAATCTCATCTCCCAAGATCCCGAATGCATAAATTTGTAATGAAGTCTGGGTATATTTTCAGTTTTCTAAGAGGAGGATTCTTTTCAAATTGAAAATTTATCAAATGAAATGTGTTTTCATTTGTCACTGTGGCAGATCCTCAGTTGATGTCTTTATTTCTCTTTTGACAGGGCCAGGTCATCCAGTTCTAGATATTCTTTGGTATGGTACCCATTAAAATTCTATCAGAACACAATGATCTGTTGTACTTTCTTTGTTGCTCATTGTTGGGAGATATCCTTAAGAGTTCATCTGATACGAAGACTGTTCTTCCCACAAAGTGCACATTGATAACAAAATAAGGCATGTCATTAGCTGAAGAAACTGCTCCTGATTTGGGAAATTAAATGTGGGAGGGAAGGCTTTTTCAGTTGTCTCTTGCCTTTTGGGTAAGAGTTTCTGTCCAATTCCACCACACATTTTAATTTACACATTAAACTGTTTAGTACATTATATTCAAAAGCATATCATATTAAAGCATATTAAAATCTACTCAAAATAAGTTCAAAAGCAAAAAAAAGTAAAACTGCTCCACATTCTTTATTTTCAAGACATCCATTGCAATTTTTAATGTACATTTTTATTAAAAGAGCGCGATAGAAATTATCTTCTGCTTGAAGAAAAACTTGCACAAAACTTTTGACATTTTATTCTCCTTCTGCGAACTGGCTCAAAAGAATTGGTTAGATTCCTTTTGTCTTCATTTTCCTTCAAGCATTAACAGCAACTGGAATAAACGTGACAGTTTGGCTGACTTGATCATAAGCTGGGCCCTCAAGTCAGTGGCTGCCTTGGGGAAAGCTACCGGGTAGCACACGCCAGTGAGGCAGAAAAGATTTATTCAGCTTGGAGCAAAAAGCATTTTAATGAACTGCAAAATTCAGGTTCAGACGTTAAGGGCTGGAATTCTCAAGGTCAAAGTGGGGTAGTGCCATTGGGAGGTAGGTGCAGACTTTAGAGACTTCTGCAACTCACCAAAAGTTGCACCGAGTTACATAGTACTTTTTAAATCTATGTGTTGGATTTTAGTGGACTGACAAAAGCGCGCCCAAATCCTCTTAAGAATTTCTTCAGTTATTGCACAATCTGCCCGTAGAGCTATTGCAGGGGTAGGCAACCTTGGCTCTTTTATGACTGGCGGACTTCAACTCCCAGAATTCTTGAGCCAGCTCTGCTGGCTCAGGAATTCTGGGAGTTGAAGTCCGCCAGTCATAAAAGAGCCAAGGTTGCCTAACCCGGAGCTATTGCATCCTCACATATCCTCGCATATTTTGATCCAGTGATGGTGGAGAAGCAGTTGCAAGTATATACAACTGCAGTCATTTTTTTTGTGTGTCCTGGCAAAGCCCACAGCACAGGAAAACAAGCTGCTATTGTACCACAACAGTTGTGTTTGTAAACAATCAGAGCTAATTTTGCTTCCAGCTGTGCCTCCAGAAAAAAAGAAAGTCATCCTTTTGAGGTTTAAAATCCGAGAATTCCGAAAAGACCATCTCCGCATTTCTTGACCGTCGGCTTCCTGAGGGATTTTCCTTTGATTTCCTTTGGGAGGGTTTCTTAGGCTGCCTTAGATCCTCTTGAAGGCATTTGCAAGGGGAGAATGTTGTCACGTTACAATGGAAAAAGTGTGCTTGGGTTCACCACTATCTTCAGCAATACAGTCCCAGTTGGGTTCACCACCAGCTTCAAAAATGAAACCCAGTTGTGTAGCCCCAAATCTCTCCTGGTAGGAAGAATTTGCTGGATCAAACAACTGGGATTACAAGCTAAGCCGTTGCCGAGGATCATGGTAGCAAGGACATAGGACTGTGGCCCACCCATCTCCTGCCGGTTTATTACAGCAACAGCAAACGCTCCATCCAAGAGCGGGCGTTCCCACAGCTCAAAGCTTTTGTCCTAAGGAGAGTAACCTCAAGTCAGAAGAAGCACGAATGCACCCTTAATCAGATTACACAGTAAGAGGCCAAGAATGGATGCATTAAACAAATCCAGTCTACCTCTTTGATCTTGTTACGGAGGGCATCATTTAATAATTGTAAAATTGATAAGCATTGAAACGTAACCTCCTTAGTTCTCAAAGTTAACCATCACCAAGGATACATAGAAGAATACTCGTAAGTTCGTATCAATTCCTTCTAACCAGGCGTGTATTTCAGAGTACATTTATTACACAAAATACATTAAAGCTAATGGAATGTTTCAGGGACGATGGATCTATTAATTTCTAAAATATGTCATTCATGGTGATCTTTTTTTATCATTTGTGTAATGGCACGCAAATGGCAAAACGATGCAAGCAATGTAAACATAAATTTAAGGGCTTTGTCAAGGCTGCTTTGGGTGCAACGGGCTTGTATGTTTATTCAAGGATGAAAATGTTGGTTGCATTCGAAATCCAATAAATAGGGGAGGGAGGTATCTTAAATCACAATTACAGTGTAATATAACTCTCTCCTTGACCTGCAAGGTGAAAACCCCAGGGATGGTCTTACCTTGGTAATTCGGTAGCCCTGCTTGCCCAGAGGATCCTGGTTGATCGCTATCACTTCCTTGTTCTGGAGGAGAGCCTTGGCCTTGGAGCTGATCTGACGCAGGTCATTGGACATCAGCAGCGGAGCTGCCATAATAGCCCAAAACGCCATCTGTGTTATTTGCTGGTCCCAGCTCAGTCCAAAATTTCCAATCACAAGCTGGAAAGAAAAGTGCCTTTCACACTACAAAATTCAGCTGGAGAGTAGGAACTGAGAGAGCCTGGCAATGAAAGTTTCCTTGCCCAGGCACACAAAAGGATCACAGAGGAGTTCCTGACTCAACCCCTGGGAGATTCCCCTTCAAAAAAAAAAAAAACAATTTGCAGGTGATCTCTTGGAAGCTGGGTTCATGCATTGTGTTAAGCCAAAATCCAAAGAAACCAGGTTATGGGTTATTAGTGCAATGTCTGGAACGCCTTCCCTGCCAGTTCCAGCTCATGCTGGGCGGTGAATTCTTCTGCAGCTTTTACACTTGGCGCAGAAGAAGGGAACAAGACTCACAAATTCCATGCACTGGGGACGCGGGTGGGTCTGCCGCCGCTTTCCTCCAAACCAACTCTTGCATTTCACTAGTTGCTGACTGGGCCCCTTAAGAGGCCCAGGGCCACTTTCTTCTGCTCCCAGGGTGCTCTGATGGCTACTCTTGCTAAACTTACTTGGCTGAAATTTCCTGCCATTTTGAAATAGGTAATAGGACAGTAAGCCTGACAGCAAGGTTTTGTTTGTCAACTGCTCAGGAGTTGCTTTGGTGAGACTGGCGACGTGGACGGTTTGATAAGATGAATAAACCTTTAAAAAGACCTCACCCACTTTGCCTCCCTGCCCTACTTCTGGAACACATCAAGTTCCCCAAAATGTCACAGGAACCCCCATAAAACTAGATACTGTCCATGGGACAAAGCTATTACTTCAGCGCTCCAATTTTTAAATGTCTGGTGGGGGTTCTCAGTCATCCAAGTCATAGCTGTCTCAAGGTGCTTTCCCCCCCCCAAAGGTAAGGACTGGGTTTTTTTCCTTGAGAAAGAAGAGGTTTCGCTTCTCATCTAAGAAGCTTCATCGGTTCTGGCAGGTCCATCACCCCACTATCCTGCCAGAACCGATGAAGCTTCTTCGAGGAGAAGCGAAATGTCTTCTTCTCAAGGAAAAAAACCAATCCAATTGCCTTTGCGTGGGGGAAAAAAATCACCTTTGAGATTCCAATTGTTACAATTTAAAGCAATAATCAATCATGTGTCAGCCTACTGATTTTACTTTGATTTTACCATTTTGGTTTGATGAATAAGCAGGCCAATTAACAGAGGCATTTACACCGGCTTGGCAATTGGCCCCAGGGCAGGTTTTCTTACCATGTCTGGATCATTCCAGCCGCCCGGCCCTGCTACGTCAACCAGAATGTCTTGGTGTGAAGAAGTCCAATCTAAGATATTCTTGATGCTGGTCCAGGCATCAGAGACGTCAGCATAATTCCTCCAGTAATTGCAGTATTGCTTAATTTCTGTATAGTTGACCTGCCAGGAAAAAAAGATGTTAATTTCATATCTTCAGCCTTTAAAAATTGAGTAGAAGAGAGTCAAGAATCAGAAAAGGCTTTTCAAGTTGCAAATGGGAGAATCTCATAAACAAACAAGGTAAAGGTTCCCCCGCACATGCGTGCTAGTCGTTTCCAACTCTAGGGGCCGGTGCTCATCTCCGTTTCAAAGCCGAAGAGCCAGCGCTTGTCCGAGGACGTCTCCGTGGTCATGTGGCCGGCATGACTAGACGCCAAAGGCGCACGGAGCGCTGTTACCTTCCCACCGCAGTGGTGCCTATTTTTCTACTTGCATTTTTTTACATGCTTTCGAACTGCTAGGTTGGCAGAAGCTGGGACGAGTAACAGGCGCTCACTCTGTTACGCGACACTCTGGATTCGACCCGCCAAACTGCCGACCTTCTGATCAACAAGCTCAGCGTCCTAACCCACTGAGCCACCGTGTCCCAAACAAGCAGTACAACTGAACAAACTTGAGAAATTTTAGGAAGCTGCTTTAATACGGGGTCAGATCCCGGCTTGACACAGGTAAGCATTTTTACCAGACACGTACAACCTGGTGACTGTTTTCTCCTAGAAAGATCAAAAGAATCCCCCCTTACCTTTTGAAAGGGTCTCTGATAAAGTGGCCATTCACAGGAATAGACAATATTTCTGCCAGTTTTATTTAAAGCGAAAGACATTTTCTTATAACCTGGTAGGAGAAAGAAACACCCCATCGTTAAAATATTCCAGCCTTTCCCAACATCTGCAACAAAAGGAAGGCGTACATCAGCCAAGCTCGACTTCTCTGGACTACAGGTAGTCCTCCTTTAGTGACCACAGTTCAGATTGGCAACTCCATCATTACGCGACGCAGTCGCTAAGTGAAACTCCAACCGTTACAATCTTGCGTCAGCTTTCTTTTGCTTATAGGCCTCCCAAGGTCAGGAATGAAGGGACTGAGTTGCAAAATTGCCCTTTAATTGTAACTGTGAATGGTGGCTAAACGAGGCAGTTGCTAGATAAGGACTCTTTATTTAGACACAGAATCACAGGATTGGAAAGGGCCGTGGAGATCTTCTAGCCCAGCCATCTTCCCAGAAGATGGTAGAAGCACTCATTAAAAATGGCAGAAAATTTAAGATAGCATAGTGCCAGACAGGTGGCAGCAAAGCACAAATATAAATTGCCAAAGTCTAGCTGGTATATATTTATAAGGCTTTCCAGATAAACTAACAAACTAGAGGCCAACGGTGGCTTGTCAGCTACACTTTATCACAGAGTTGTCCAACCTTGGCAACTTTAAGACTTGTGGACTTCAGCTCCCAGAATTCCCCAGCCAACAAGTGGTCAATGTTGGACAACCCTGCTTTATGAGATATTGGTTGTGTGAATCCTTCCAGCTGTGGCTTATTCAACAGATCACAGGAAAAACCAGCCAAGGCTTAGCAGGTTGCATGAACTTCACAGTTACATCCTTTACTGACTCCGCTTCCTGTCGCAAACACACCTTCAGCCATCTCATCCAGAGTCCCAAAGTCACATCCGTCGAATTTCAGCAGATCCACCCCCCAGCTGGCAAAGGTCTCTGCATCCTGTTCGTAGTGGCCATAGCTGCCGGGAAATCCAGCACATGTTCTATTCCCAATGTCGGCATAAATGCCCAGCTTCAGCCCTTTGGAGTGGACCTGAATCACGGATGCCAACAGAAAAAGCAAAGGCAAGATCAAAAAACAGCAGGCAAGTTACATTTCCTAAGCATTCCTCAAAAAAATAAAACAAAACATACTCAAGTTACTTTCTCAACCTGGCAATCTCCAGACGTCTGGGCCTATATACTCAAAAATCCCCAGCAAGTATAGAATGCAAAATTATATTTCTAAAATATCTGCTTTTAAGGGGCCCAGACAGAGAGAGGGCGAGAAAGACAAAAAAAATATATGCCATCAATCAGCAGGAGCAGAAATTTAGATTACAGGCGCAGATTAGTTTTATCAACACATACTAGAGGAAATATCCAGGTGAAACCACCACCCACAGTTGCAGCCTACCTCTAAATATCAGTTGCTGAAAACAGAGAGCAAGGAATCAGAAGTCCCATTATGGTCTGCCTTCAAGATTTGAGAAAAACAATCAGAGACAGAGAGTCAACCTCCAGCCCAAGTTAGAACTTTTTGATTTGATCCAGCAGAATGATTCTTATGGAATTGTGGAGAAAGTGAGTTAGGAGAGTAATTTATGGTTTATACAGAAGGCAAAGTAAAAATAGCTTTTGTTTAGAAAATCTCTCCCACCTTCTTTCGAGGGAAATCGGATTAACAACAGCAGCAGCAACAGTTGCCATCCATCTGGCATTCCTGACTTTTAACTTCCAGCTTCCCCAACTTGAAAGAAGCCCCCAGGAGAAAATTCCCAAGCACCCACTCACATAGTCTGCGAGTTTCTTAATCCCACTGGGGAAGCGTTTGGGGTCTGGCTGCAGCCGTCCCTGTTTATCACGGGTGGGAGCCATCCAACAATCATCGATGCACAGGAAGTGGTACCCAACGTCCTTCCATCCCTCCAACTTTTAACTTCCAGCTTCCCCAACTTGGAAGAAGCCCCCAGGAGAAAATTCCCAAGCACCCACTCACATAGTCTGCGAGTTTCTTAATCCCACTGGGGAAGCGTTTGGGGTCTGGCTGCAGCCGTCCCTGTTTATCACGGGTGGGAGCCATCCAACAATCATCGATGCACAGGAAGTGGTACCCAACGTCCTTCCATCCCTCCAACTTTTAACTTCCAGCTTCCCCAACTTGGAAGAAGCCCCCAGGAGAAAATTCCCAAGCACCCACTCACATAGTCTGCGAGTTTCTTAATCCCACTGGGGAAGCGTTTGGGGTCTGGCTGCAGCCGTCCCTGTTTATCACGGGTGGGAGCCATCCAACAATCATCGATGCACAGGAAGTGGTACCCAACGTCCTTCCATCCCTCCGACGCCATCCGGTCAGCCATCTGCATGAAGAGCTGTTCACTGGGAGCAGAGAAGGAGGGCAAAAGGTCAGAAGGGAATAAGGATGTAGAAACTGGGGAAAAAGAAAAGAACAGTTGTGTCTTTCATTCCCTGGGAAGCTTCAGATTGTCTGAATAGCAACAGGTCTGACATTTCCTACCCAAAGTAGCCACGTTCTAACCTAGCCCAAACCACTGATGTTCTGCCTTCCTAGTCTGAAGGCCAAGGCTGGCCTGATTGGTACATTGTAATTGGTTATATAGGTAGTCCTTGATTTACAACAGTTCATTTAGTGACTATTCAAAGTTACAATGGCACTGACCGTTTTTTACACAGCATCCCCGTGGTCAGGTGATCAAAATTCAGGTGCTTGGCAACTGGTTCATATTTATGCCGGTTGCATTTTCCTGGGGGGGGGGGGTGGGTCACGTGATCAGTTTTTGCAAACTTCTGACGAGGAAAGTCAATGGAGAATCCTGATTCAGTTAACAACCACGTTAACAGGGGCAATGATTCGCTTAGCCACTGTGGCAAGGACAGTCGTAAAATGGGGCAAAACTCACCTAAATGTTTCACTTAGCAACGTCAAATTGTGGTCGCAAATTGTGGTCTCCCTGCACTTGGCTTACTCCTGCTTGGTGAATAAACCAGAAGTGGCTGGATACACACAAGAAGGATTGAGCAATATAAGGGGCCACAGGAGCCCTTTTCACCACAAAACACTTGGAAAGACTGCATCCTACCTAGATTCCACTCAGAAGTTAGAAATTCCCAAACACAATCTCCACCATTCAGCTGGGGGTAATTACACAAGGGGGTAATTTGACAATATGCTGGAGTTACTAATCTGTGGTTTTGGTTTTTGTGGGAGTAATGACATTCAAGATCAGGAAAAGGAGTAATTGGGTCAAATAGTTTTAAGACCCACGGATCTATGGTAGATACTTTACTGCCATTGTCAACCTCCCATCGCCCGGTTCACTCCCACAGAGTCGGCCTCCTCAGGGTGCCTCGGCCAGGCAATGCCGGCTGGCGACCCCCAGGGCGAGAGCCGTGACCTGAAGAGCCGGTTGTTCCAGCAAGCGGGCCTGGACTGACTACGATTTTAATTAGCTTTTTACTGGTTTTTAAATGGTCATATAATTATTGTATTTATTGTTTAATTCTTTTTTAAATTTTCTATTTTATGTTTTTAATTTTTATTGTTGTGCGCCGTCCTTCGGGAGAAGGGCGGCATATAAATTTAATAAAATAAATAAATCCTGCTGAAGAAAAATCACAGCCTCCATTCAAATTGCCAGGACTGACAAAATGCCATGACTTTCAGCTGTTTGGTTGATGAAAACACTAGCAGAATTCCAGTGACAACCTTCCAGTCCTTTAAAAAAAAATCCCAACATTTCTAATAAACCTGATTGATTCCCAGCTTGCCTGGCTGAGGAATTCTGGGAGTTGAAGTCCACCAGTCATAAAAGGGTCAAGTGTGAAGACCCCCTCCCAGAATTCCTCAGCCTGGCACGCTGGCTGAGGAATTCTGGGAGTTGAAGTCCACCAGTCATAAAGGGGTCAAGTTTGAAGACCCCTCCCAGAATTCCTCAGCCTGGCACGCTGGCTGAGGAATTCTGGGAGTTGAAGTCCACCAGTCATAAAAGGGTCAAGTTTGAAGACCCCTCCCAGAATTCCTCAGCCTGGCACGCTGGCTGAGGAATTCTGGGAGTTGAAGTCCACCAGTCATAAAAGGGTCAAGTTTGAAGACCCCTCCCAGAATTCCTCAGCCTGGCACGCTGGCTGAGGAATTCTGGGAGTTGAAGTCCACCAGTCATAAAAGGGTCAAGTTTGAAGACCCCTCCCAGAATTCCTCAGCCTGGCACGCTGGCTGAGGAATTCTGGGAGTTGAAGTCCACCAGTCATAAAAGGGTCAAGTTTGAAGACCCCTCCCAGAATTCCTCAGCCTGGCACGCTGGCTGAGGAATTCTGGGAGTTGAAGTCCACCAGTCATAAAAGGGTCAAGTTTGAAGACCCCTCCCAGAATTCCTCAGCCTGGCACGCTGGCTGAGGAATTCTGGGAGTTGAAGTCCACCAGTCATAAAAGGGTCAAGTTTGAAGACCCCTCCCAGAATTCCTCAGCCTGGCACGCTGGCTGAGGAATTCTGGGAGTTGAAGTCCACCAGTCATAAAAGGGTCAAGTTTGAAGACCCCTCCCAGAATTCCTCAGCCTGGCACGCTGGCTGAGGAATTCTGGGAGTTGAAGTCCACCAGTCATAAAAGGGTCAAGTTTGAAGACCCCTCCCAGAATTCCTCAGCCTGGCACGCTGGCTGAGGAATTCTGGGAGTTGAAGTCCACCAGTCATAAAGGGGCCAACTGTCCTACCTGATGCAGTCGCGGGGCTCCCGCTCGCAGTCCGTCTGGCAGAGGAAGCGCTCCCAGTGCAGCCAGCCCATGGGCGGCGTCCGCGCCAGCCCGTTGTCCAACGCGGCGGCCAAACCCGCCGCCGCTGCCGCTAGCAGCGCGCTCAGCCACAACCGCGCGCCCCTCCGCTCTCGCCCTCCGGCCATTCCGGCTTCTCTCCTCTGAATCAGGCCGGGACTCTCGGAACGATGCGCTGCGGCCAATCGCAGCCCTCCGCTCCTCCCTCTCGGCCAATCGCAGTCCCGCCGCTCATGGCCCTTCGGCCAATCGCCTCCCGCAGGAGGAAAAGAAGCTGAAAAACTTCTCCCTCTTGTGATGAAAGTTGGGTCGTGTGACGCGCGTGTCACGTGACTGGGCAGAGTGCCCCCTGTTAACCAAAGGCTCTTCAAACTTGGCCCTTTTTATGACTTGTGGACTTCAACTCCCAGAATTCCTCAGCCAGCGTTCACTGAGAGGAATGAAGCTCTGAGGTGTGTGTGTGTGTGTGTGTGTGTGTGTCTGTCTGTCTGTGTGTGTGTGTGTGTGTGTGTGTGTGTAAAAAACTTGGCCCTTTTCATGACTTGTGGACCTCAACTCCCAGATTTCCTCATACAGCGTGCCTGGCTGAGGAACTCCGGGAGTTGAAGTCTACAAGTCATAAAAGGGCCCAGTTTGGAGGACCCCGCTGTTAACTGTTCACCTTCAACGTTAATATAACTTCATTTTTGACCGGTGCAACGCACAATTATTGCCATTGCTCCGACAAAAAATAATCCCCAAGCAAAACTGTGTAACCAGGAAAATGCAGGATAAATACATAAATGCATATGCACGTTTCAGCTTTTCTTTTGTTTGGATAGCTGGGGTAGATGGTCACCCAGACTCAGTTTCCGTTTGGAGCCACAAGTGGGTAACAAACTACTTTTTTATTTCTGTGCATACTGTGTCCCAAGACAAGTGACCTATTTAATGCAGAATAATGTCATATAGATTGGAGCAAGTTGATCTTTCAGCCACAACACCCCTTGAAAGAAAAGCCAAGTCCTTTTTTCACGCTTGACTAGGAGAGAAAAAAAATGAGTCAAAAACTCCTGGCATAGCGTCTCATGTTTATTATTTTCGCCCTTCCACCATGATTATGTGATATCCAAATTTGGTTTTAACAGGGGGGTCAGTGTACACCGGTTTGTCCATGCTGCTGACGGGCAAGGCAAACGCTGCATCCTGGAAGGGCCCCACCATGGAGCCTCTGCTCATCCAGCCCAGATCTCCCTGGAAAACAAGCACAAGGGAATGATTCAAAGGACGGTGAAAATGACCTATTCTACCCTATGTAAATCATTTGCTAGAATATTCTATATGTACATGCATTATTTCTGCATTTCAGTTCTTAAGTAACTTAGGCAACCTAAGTTTGGGCAAAACAAGAGGAAAGGTAAAGTGATTAGTCATGCAACTGGAGAAAACGCTTTATTCGTCTTAAGAAATGATTCTGCAAATGCTGTTGCTCTACTTTGGAGAAACAAAAGGACATACCCCTTGTCTGGCTTTGTCTTCACTATACTGCACAGCTACCTCACTGAAACGTACTCCAGCTTTGAGTTTCTCCAAGGCTTCCAGAGCTCGGCTGTGTTTCTCACACAGAATATGCCTTACCTAAAAAAAAACAGTCCGAAACAAACTAGATACATATAGAGGTCCTTCCACATTTAGCTTAAGAATATTCATATAGTTACCTTTCTCAATACTTGGTAAGCCAAGCCACAATATCATTTTTCTTTTGCTGACTAATTCTTGACTTGATGCAGTTTCTAGTGCCCTAATTCAGTTTCGCAAAGATGGTGAGAGGCTAAGAAGAAAGCCATTTTAATCCAGGGTAATTGATTTCTGATTGTCAAAGAGTGCCTTTGAAGGCAGACAAAGATTCAAAATTTCATCTTCTTCAGATAAAGACTGAGTAACAAACAACCAGAGATTTGATTTAGCGGAACTTTATTTGGCAATAGTATCTGATTTTTCTCTCATCCCAAAGCATTGTTCAGTTATTGTTTAAATTTTCATATAAACATGCAGTAAAAAAGAGAGACCCAGCTTGGTGTAAAAGAACAAAAAGTGCATGAGTTCTACTCCTTTCTTAGACACAAAGAACGCTGGGTGATTCTGGACCAGTCCTTCTCTTTCACACTCTTTCAGGATGTCATGACCAACTACTTCTGAAAAAGTGCTACCAAGAAAACTTGCGGGGAGTTGTCTCTAATTTTATTTACTAAACATAAACATATTAACACATTTGGGATATTGAGCATTTGAGGGGCAAATCCAGATCTCTGCCACTTTATCTCTGGACTTTTTCCCCTCTCTGAATTTTTTTTTGGGTTTGAGAGAATGACGCTTCATTCTACTCTCATACCCTGTTCGTGACTGGAATGGCATCCTTAGATGCCACCTCAAGCAGTGTGTGACCAGATGACCCACCTTCACAGAACTTCCCCCTCCTTTTGGCCCTTGCGCTTTCTTGTCAGCTGTGTCACTGCCCGAAGATGCTCCTCCTTTAAAGACACAAGAAGGGAAAGCAAGTGAATACGGGTGGGGAGTCTGATTGCACCACCATCGGCTGAATCTGATGGGCACGGCTGGACTAAATGTTTTGGGCTCCAGGCTATCATTCCTCACCTGGTGGAATCAGACAGCAAGCAAAAAATAAAAATAAAAGTCAGATCAATCATGCTTGTCATCCTCTGGGGCTTCCACCCCATGCACAAGTACCCATAAGGACCATTTCACTTAGCATCCAGCCTAAAAGGGACATTTTTGACAGAAAAGCTTGTTCCTATTTTGTGAATTTTGGGCTGTCCTGATGGGACGAACGGAAGCCCTGCACATCCCAGCTGACTGCTTCTACCTTCTATATTCGATGCTACAAAAAGGGTGGAAGAGCGATGCATTTGTCCCAGCTAACCAGCGCGAGCCCCAATTCCAGGCAGAATCTGCAAGAACTACAACTCCCACAATTCCTTGCCTGGCCACCTTAAGGCGAGACCGCTTCATGCTGGGCGAGCAGAAATGGTCGGCTCCTCTCCCACTGGGAGTGGGAAGCGAAAACTGGGAAAGGGAAGAACTCGGAGGCCCCGGTCCCATCTCTCACCTTTTGCCGCTTTGCCGCCGCCCTTCCCTTTCGGAGGCATCTTCACGGGTTCTTCCTGCTTTTCTACAGCACGGGGGGGAAGTCGCTTCCCTATGACGTCACCGCACGCGACTGAGACAAGCAAGCCCTCCACGGCGCAACCGTCCTAGGGGATGCCTGCAGGCAGAATTTAATTACTAAAAAAAAAAAGGATCTCGGCGCCCGAGATTGCAAATCCACTTCTTGTCCCCATTGATTCAGAAAAGCTTTTATAATTCAAATATTCCAGTGGTCGATCCCTCATTACAGGGCTATTTTTTTTTCTTTTCTTCTCCTAGTAGGGCATTACTGCTATTCCATTTCAGAAGTGGGACGCTGAGAGGTTATTTTTTAAAATACTTTCCCAAGCTTTTGAGGAACGGAACATACGTCAGAAGCTAAGTTTGCAATTTTTGTAAAAGCATCCCGTTCCCTTCTCACTTTCAAGCGATTGATCTGGATTTGTTTTGCTTTTTTTTTTCTCTGACCACCACAAAAGGTTTACTCCAAATTTGAACAAGTTTGAAAACTTCACTCTTTTGACACCGACCCCACAAACTCATGTTTGTTGCAATGTTGCAGAAATTTCTGCTTCTAAATATTGAGCATCTCAATATTATGAAACGATGTGAGGCCATAAAAGAAATATCTCCAGTGTCATTATTTTATTGTATTGTATTGTATTGTATTGTATTGTACTTGTTTTCTTTTAGCTGCTCTCAATGGTAAAAACGTTAAACAGAGGCCTGAGTGTGTCATGTTCAAAGAAACTATTAAAATGTCTTTAGCCAAGGGAGTTGTAAAAAGTATCAAAGATCCAAAGGACAGAGTCAGTATAAACCCAAGAGTATGCATGACAGTCCATTGCAAAAGGATTTGTTAGGGTAATGAACAAACAAACAAAAGAACAACCACAACCTTACAGTCCTTAAAAACTGGCCCCCAATTTTCTTGATGCAGTTCAAGGACTGGCTTTCCTAAGAGGAAACTGTATCTATGCGTACTGCAAATATTGCACATTCTGTTAAGAGTTCAAAGGACTCCTGGCTTCAAGTTCAGGTTATAGTCTTCAATCCTTCAAAACCACAAAATTTCCATCTCTTCTCTAGGCTTGCTCCAACCCCATTCATCTCTTGTTTGAAAGTATGCTGGAGTCGTGTCATGAGGTTTTCCACTTCAGTGGCACAAATCTACAAAAAAAAGAGAGAAGCAGCATGTCACTAAAACTTAACAAACTGGGATAATCTCTTGGGATGGTAAAATCGCCATCAAATGGTTAAGTTGATTGCCATGTTAGAGATCTGAATAGATAACATTTGTTTCTGCCTTCTGAAGAACATCTCACACAGGATCTTTTTTTACAGAACGGTACTGACTGATGAAAACTAGTCTCTATTGTTTAACCAAAAGGCAAAAGGTCCCCAGTCTTGGCAACTTTAAGACTTGTGGAATTCAACTCCCCCAATTCCTCAGGCACCCAGCATTCTGGGAGCTGAAGTCCATAAGTCTCAAAGTCGCCACGGTTGGGGATCCCTGCCATAGGGTGCTTAGGAAGGGTGCAGGCCTTTGTAACAGACCCACAGCATCCTCAATTACTCAGTGTCTGAATTCACAACCTATCGTCTTAGCACACTGCTGAACAAACTACAATCAGAGGAGTTCACATTATGCTAAGCCAAAAGCTGTGTCCTGTACAGCACTATGATGAGATCTGCATGGCACATCAAGTTATGCTTTGAGCCTGGCCTACTGAATAAACCAGACATTACAGGAAATGATAAGCCATGGTTTTATCAGATTGCATGAAATTAAAAAAATTGTAACGTCTTAGGATGAGGGGCAAACCCAGTCCATAGGGGTTCAGGTCCTCAACTTCCAACAGTTGATTTAGTAACAGTTCAAAGTTGCAATAGCACCGAAAACAGTAATTTATGGCCGATTTTCACTTGACCATTGCAGCATTTCCAGGGTCACGTGATCAAAATTCAGAAGCTTGGCCACTGATTCATATTTATGACCGTTGCTGTGTCCCGGGGTCATGTGATCCCCCTTTGCGACCTTCTGACAAGCAAAGTCAATGGGGAAGCCACATTCACTTAACAACCGTGTTACTAACTTAACAACTGCAGTGAATCACTTCACAACTGTGGCAAGAAAGGTCGTAGAAGGGGTCAAAACTCACTTTAAGAAGTTCCTCACTTAGCATCATAAATCTGGGGTTCAGTTGTGATCGTAAGTCAATGGCTACCTGTACTTGGCTCAAGAGGAACCACTCGGGTGGAAAAAAGGTAAAGGTAAAGGTTCCCCCGCACATGCGTGCTAGTCGTTTCCGACTCTAGGGGCCGGTGCTCATCTCCGTTTCAAAGCCGAAGAGCCAGCGCTTGTCCGAGGACGTCTCCGTGGTCATGTGGCCGGCATGACTAGATGCCAAAGGCGCACGGAACGCTGTTACCTTCCCACCGTAGTGGTCCCTATTTTTCTACTTGCATTTTTACGTGCTTTCGAACTGCTAGGTTGGCAGAAGCTGGGACGAGTAACAAGAGCTCACTCTGCTACGCAGCACTCGGGATTCAACCCGCCAAACTGCCGACCTTCTGATTGACAAGCTCAGCGTCCTAACCCACTCTAAAAGCAGAAAAGGCTCTTTGGGTAGCAAAAGCTTGAGATGCATTTAAAGGTGGGTGAACCACCTAGAAGTTTACATTTTAATCTGCCTGCCTACCTTACTGTCCAGGCGCTGGAGGTAGGAACAGATGTATTCGATGCTTGCCCCAAAAGGATGAACGTGCAGAAAAGTTGAGATTATCCCTAAAAAAAAAATCGGGGAGGGTGTTGTTCCCGAGAGATGAGGATGCCAGCATAGAGCACACCGGAATTTCTTACAAGAGCCCCCCCCCCCTGGTATTTTGGAGGGCTAAGTGGGAAGGTTATTGGGCACAGAATAGCCATGCACAATCTCTATGGATGGAATAAAATGGGGCCCCACAGGCTTTGCTTCAGCAGATGTTCAATCACATTCAGATCCAAGGAGGAATGGCCCTGCGCCGTAGGCCTCTCTTAGTCAATATGTGGACCTCTCAGAGGTGACTAAATGGCACCTTGTGCAAAGCAGCGTCTGATGGTCCTAATTCAAATCTTAAACCTCAAGAATCCTGCAAACTCAGAATTCCTTACCCACTAGTAAAGCTTCCCTCTCCAATCTTAAAGGGTTGCGGTGAAGTCCTGTCTCCAGCAGTCTTTCCTTCTCTGGACTCTTTGAGCAAATGGTTGACAAGTCATTGTCCTAAAAGGAATTAAGGGGACCAACAAAAGAGTTTCTGTCAACAGTCAACATCCAGATAAGCAGGGATTAACATCAGACAAACGATCGAGAAGAAAACAGTATCCCAATGAAGGAATTACTAAGCAGAAAACCATCAGCAATGCAAGCAGACCAAGCTACTGTATATAAACTCCCTTCTCAGTAGCACTGATGATGTTACCTAGTCGGGTAATGAAACATCTGCAAGCAAACGAGCAAGCTTGGAGAGCAACAAGGACTCTACAGAATTAAGGGTAATCATCATGTTACCCAAGATTTGTCTCTTAACAACATGTTGATTTCTTAATTGTGCTCTGCAGACATTGGAATAACTATATTGCCATAGGCAATTAACTTAAATGACATCCCTTAAAAAGCAGGTTGGGAGAAGAAGCAACTTTATATTTCACTCCGGGATGAAGCTCTCATTCCTTCTAACATAGAATAGCAAATAAATATATCAGGTGCAATGGATTCAAACAAGAAGAAAACAACAAGCATGGTAAGTACTAACATGCATATTGTTCAGGAGACCACCTAATCGATCTTTAGCTTCCGTTGAGTCTTTCCCTGTGTCAGGTCCATCTGCCAGTTCTTGCTGCATTCGGTTGGAAAAAGGAAAAGTTATAATTTCCAGAGCGTATAATTCTTGATACAAGAATTCTTCTGCCTTCCTGATGATTCAAGTAACTTTAGCTTTGCTGCCAAGTTTAATACGGAATTTATCGGTAAGTTAATTTTGGTAATTCAAGGAAACAAAAGCTAACATAGCAGCTAATCTTTTTCAAAGTATACGCGTGCAGGGACCCGCTTCTTAATTGTACTAGTGACCTGACTGGGTTTGGATTTTCATTTTTGTAATGTTTATACTTGTTTCATTTCATTTTAATTCTGTTTGCCTTACAGAGTTCCTTGATGAGATAGGCAGCTGAGAAGCCTTCTATAAAAAGGCAAGTTGGTATAAAAAACAGTGTTGCTCTAAGACAAAACTAAGATTTCTGTATATGAAAAACATCCAAATTCTCCAGTGAAAATATTGTAACTAACAGGCACTTAAGTGTTACTGTACTCAAATAATCAGACATATGAAACGTCTGCATATGGCACAGAAATCTAGACCTTTTAGTACACAGTTTCTTTTACTTTCTTTCTTTCTTGCAGAGGAAGTATAACCATAATTATGGAATATGGGCCACCTACTTCTCAGAATATGTTGCCAAGTTTGATTTCTGAGCTGTTACTGCTCATATATTTAAACTCATATTCTCTGAAATCCCAGGGGGACAGAAGTGTATGCTGCAAAATTATTTGTTTTTGGCAAAACTGCACGATGGACTATTAAAAGATCCATCAGAAGACACCACTGTCTATGACAGCCACCTATCCTGAAAAAGCAGAGAATCACACTGTCCAAAGTCTGATATGGAAAACGTAGCCTGTAAGATTGTAATGGCTGGCTGGGGAATTCCGGCAGCTGAAGCCCACATATCTTAAAATTGCCAAGGCTGACAAATCTTACCGCTGTAAGGTCATTAGCTAAGAACGATTCGTACCTTTTCCCTCAGTCTCTCAAGCAATTTGTCAAGCTGTAATTTTTCTTTTTTCGCTTTTTCCAATTCAGCATCTCTTCTTTCACAGTCCTCCTGCAGTTTCAGGAGATGCTGGAATGGAGGAAGAAAATGCAGTGTAGCAATGTGCTACTTATATTACTACTACGCCACCTGGTAATTTCAGACAACTCTAATCCAGACAATGAAAAGTTAAATAACGCACGGATAAATAGAACGAAGGCCAAGCTTAGCTCTAGAGAAGATTATTACATCTACAGCCCCATCTTGGGAAGATTCAACCTTCTTTTCATTGTTCCTGTGCATTTGTTGTTGTTTTTTTTAATTATCCTCTTTTTTTGATGAGGAACTGGGGAGACCTCGAGCGTTTGCCTACTGCAGTGTGTCATCCGAGCTGGTCCTTAAAAAAGGCAGAGCCCAACTGCCTCTTTGATTTGGGAAAGAAGGTTTACGATAAATTACAGGGAGGCCTCAACCTACGATCGCAAACTGAGCCCAAATTTTCTGTTGCTAAGCGAGACAGTTTGCTAAAGGAATGTTGCTCTGTTTTATGAACTTTCTTGCTACAGTTGTTCGGTGAATCCCTAGCAGTCGGTAAGTTAGTAATACGGTCCTTCAGGGAACCGGGCTTCCCCGCTGACTTTGCTTGTTCAGAAAGTCGGCAAAACACGATCACGTGAACCCGGGACATTGCAACGGTCGTAAATGCAGGCCACTTGCCAAGCCTCTGAATTTTGACCCCGTGACCACGGGGATGCTGCGACAGTCGCAAGCCTGAAAAATGGTCGTTGTAATGAACTGTTGTAAGTTGAAGACTACCTGTACCAATCTCCCAAGGAGACAAAGCTGTGCTCCAAAGAAGAGGGCAGAAAGGAACCATTTCAGGCAGGGCTGTCAAACTCGCCATGGCACGGGACGTGTTGTGACGTATCACAACTTTTTTCCCCCCTTGCCGGAGCTGGGATGGGTGCAGCTTCCGCATGACACCTCCGGCCCGCGAGACGGCACTCTGACACCCCTGATTTGAGGGACGTTTCCTGCATCACAAGAGAATCCTCTCCCCCCTTTCCCCCTTCCCCCACCTGCTGCATTCCTTGTAAAGTCTGCTGGAGGATTTTCAGCTGCTGATCCTTGCCGGGGTCGTCTTCTCGCCCCGCTCTGCCCTGCTCCTGCTTCAAGAGCTCGACCTCATTTCGGTAAGCGTCCAGCTGGCACCGTAAGCTGTTGTTTTCCTCTTTCAGCGCTTCTGTTTGTGAAACTAAAGCTGGGAAACAGGGAGGCAGAAAACCCGAGATGAGTTAAGTTTTCCTTACCACGAATTTCAGGTCAGAAATCCACTCTGCGCAAAATTATCTTCTACTGGTAGCTGGTCTTCTTCTAAACCAGCCTATCCCAAGCATTGGGGGTGGGGGTTTTCCCTTCTGATGGGAAAACCAATTCCAAGGATGGCTCAGCAGCGGCCCCATTGGCATGAATACCTGACTCTTCAGCGTCTTTGATCTCCGCTAACTCTGTTTCATCATCCGACATCTCCATTGCCTCCTCTCGGCGAATGTCCATCAGTTCATCGTTGTGAAGGTTACGGAGTTCCTAGGATTTAAAAGATGTTTTCTTCTTTTTAAAAAGGTTTGTTATGAGCTACTTCGGGCAAAGTCCATCCTGAAAAATGGCATATAAACTGAAGCTGCAAAATATAAAACCAAACCAGTCCGCATTTGACTCACATCTCCCAGATATTACTGTTTATTCCAATAAAACCCTGTTTTCCTCTGGGTCTTCCAAAATCAAAGTCACTTCAGCAACCACTTGAATGCTTCGCTTTATTCTGTTATGCTGCCGTGCAGTTTGGCCATTGTGAAAACGGCTCTTGATTTGCGTTCGATAAGCCTCCCTGATCACAACTAGGCTTCCAGGCATGTGTTGGGAATCTAATGCCTTCCATCCTGGCTGGGAATGATGGAAGACATAGTTCCATAAATATTTTTTTTTATTTTTTTTTTATTTTAATTCCATTTATATCCCGCCCTTCTCCGAAGACTCAGGGCGGCTTACAAGCTTAGCAGTAGCCTTCATTCTATGTATATGCCTGCTTATTAGGGCTTTCACACACACCCCAAGCGGCATTATTACAAAGTCAGCTTAATTGCCCCCAACAATCTGGGTCCTCATTTTACCTACCTCGGAAGGATGGAAGGCTGAGTCAACCTTGAGCCTGGTGGGATGCGAACCTGCACTAATTGCAGGCAGCTGGTGTTACTTAAGGAGGCATCAGCCCACTGCTCCACCAAATAGGGAAGCCCCCCCCCCCGCCGCCACTCCAGGTTAAGGAAGGGGGCGTTAAGGGGTGTCCTCATAAACATGATTGGAAAACGAGGCATATTTACTCCAATATTTGAACACCCTGTTCACATTTTTGCAAAGAGCCTTGATGTAAAATTAATAGGAAAGTCTGCTAGGTTCGCTTTCATTCTGCATTTGAACAAGAATCAGCCACCAAAATGAACAGACCCTCCTGGGAACAGAGGCTGCTATTCTGTAAATATCCTGCTTAGATACAGAGGCTCCATCTAAGCTGAGTAGATTTATCTCAGAGCAAGTTCTCCAGAGACCTCCAGAAGTTTTGGATTACAGCAGCGGATTACAGGAGGGAAGGCCAAAGCACCTGGAGGGTGCTTAGTTATCTGATTAGCAAAGTTTCAGACGAGTAATTTTTTTTTCTCCCAGCTTTCCTAATGCAATACGTACATAGGCCCACAAACACCCACAAGCACACACTTCCCCCATTTTAAAACTTTTATTTCAGTCCAGAGCCAAATAATTGCAGAGATTTAATTCTGCGTGCAAAAAAGGTGCAAAATGCAGTAAATTGGGGATGGAAACCTCTAGAAAGCTGCTCGGTACGCAGCGTTTTTTGTTTTTTGTAATAAAAATAACAGCACCATCGCTGGGGAACAGCTGTCCCGAGAAAAGAATCTTCCAATCCTCTGGACTTGTTTTTCCACACTGTTCCCCCCCCAAAGATGTATCTTTTTCAAACCAATGCCCACTGTCTCTACTATAGCAACTTGTATCTTTCAGCTTACGTTCCATTGTTCATTTCATTTTGTTCTTAATGGAATTGAGAGGTCCCTAGGAAGAAGGAGAATTGGTTCCTGTTTTTTAAAGAACAGTGAGTCCCAAATGTTTTTTTATAAAAAAAGAGAGATGAAAATGTTCTAGATATAAGCCTATTAAATCCTCGCTAGGCTGGATCCGCATTTCGTTCAGTTTTATTCCCTTTACCGAAATAGAAACAATGAATTCTTACAGGCAAAAGCCTCACCCTGAAGGACAGGTTACCTGTCAGACAACTTACCTGAACTTTCTGTTGACTGCAATGTCTTCATTCTATATGTGATTATTTTAGTTGGCTTCACCTACTGATTCCCCCCGCCCCCGCCCCCCAGGGATCAGCTGTGCAGTTACTGATCCTTCCCAGGCCAGATGAAAAGGCCTTTTGATTGACGGCTGTCACCGTGACGTGGACGTCAGCAATGCTACTTTGGACAAAACTGACTGAATAAAGTGCTTGCACAACACACTTAGCCAGATCACTTACAACCTAGTGGCTGCATTCAGATGACAGCACGGTTGAGCTGGGCATCTGCTTGTTCAATGGCTTAGCCTGATGCCTGCACCCTGGCCATACTGATTAGTTTATGGAATAATGTCAGATCCCCAATTACAGGGGAAGGAACGGCAGAACCTGGCAACATGCCGGCTCTGATAAACTCTGTACATGCCGGCTCTGATAAACTCTGCTTAGAGAGGGTGGTGAAGCACCACGAAGCAGTATATAAGTCTTAAGTGCTACTGCTAATGCAATTAGGAGCCCTGGTGGCGCAGTGCTAGAATGCAGTATTGCAGGCTAACTCTGCCCACAGCCTGCAGTTCGATCCTGACGGGGGTCAAGGTTGACTCAGCCTTCCATCCTTCTGAGGTTGGTAAAATGAGGACCCAGATTGTTGGGAGCAATAGGCTAACTCTATAAACTGCTTAGAGAGGGCTGCAAAGCACTACGAAGCGGTATATAAGTCTAGGTGCTACCAGGGCTTTTTTTGTCATAGAACGCTCAGAATGGAGTTCCGGCACCTTTTTTGGATGGAACCTTGTAGCGTAGGCAAGGCGGGTGGTATGACATGTGTGAGTTCCGGCACCTTTTTCTTTTACAAAAAAAGCACTGGGTGCTACTGCTATTGGTGTGTGTGTGTGTGTGTGTGTGCTGCCACTTACCTTTCCAGGTCCAGGCTTTAATAAGTCCATCCTTTATAAGCCAACCTAGAGGCGCTACTGCAGCTAAGGAGAAACGCACTGGAAGGTACCCACCTCAGCTTGCTTGCACCACACGCTGATGTTCTTACGCTGCGCTTTCGTAAAATGGTCCCACGCCTTTTGTTTGCAGGCAGAATGGTACACGGCCACTATCTGCTCGACTGCAGGTTCAAAATCAGCAGGCAAAACCGGACCACAATATCATCCAAAGGGGGAACGGGTGGGGGTGGAGGGGGGGCAAGAAAAAGGAGTAAAGGAGTAAGAAAGCGTAATTTTTATTTTAAAAAAAATACGATGTGTGTTAGAGAAGGTGGAGTCCCCAGGGGAGAAATATTCAGAGTTGCAGAGGTAGCATCGTCAGCAGCAGCAGCAGCAGCAGCAGCAGCAGCATGGAGCACCTGTAGGAATTTGATTTGAGGGGATTTGGCCCAGTCAGGGAGACATAAAAAAGAGAAGGAGGGGGAGATAGAGGGAAGAGTAGTAGGAAAGAGAGGGAGAATTAGGGAGAAGAGGGGGAAGAGGAGGAGAAGAGGAGGGGAAGGAGGGCGGCAGAAAAAGTAGGGAAAACAATGTATGGGAAAAGGAGAAGGGATGTCTCTGAAAACTGAAGAGGAAGGAAGACATTTGGGAAAAAAAGCATTGCTTAAGCCAGGGCTAGGCAACCTCGGCTCTTTTATGACTCTTGGACTCCAACTCCCAGAATTCCTAAATCAGCTGACTCAGGAATTCTGGGAGTTGAAGTCCATGAGTCATAAAAGAGCCGAGGTTGCCTACCCCTGGCTTAAGCAGAAAGAAGCTCCCGTTTGCAAAAGTGACGGGAAAAGTTTCCCTGTCCGGTCGTGTCCAACTCTCAGGTACTCATCTTTTGTTTCTTAGCCGAGGCATCCAGGGTTGTCCGAAGACAATTTCCACGTTTTTGTGGTCAGCACAGGCGACACGCCAAAGGTGCACGGAAGGCCGTTGCCTTCCCAGTGAAATGGTACCTATTTATCTACTCACATTTGCATGCTTTAGAACTGCTAGGTGGGCAGGGACTGGAGCTCACCCCATGGCGTGGAGCGAGGGTCTCAAACCCGGGCTCTCAGCTCTCAAGCTGGCAAGCTCAAGTGTCTTTAACCGCTGAGCCACTGTGCCCGCGTTTTGCAAAAAAAAAAAAAAAGAGGATCGTACTTAGGACTGGGAAAATTGGAAAAGATTGGACTTGCAAATGCAAACCCCCAGCTCCATTACTATTCAGTTTCCACGCCCATCTTTTGCCTGTCGGGATACAATTAATGAACGTAATTTCCAGCAGGCAGTCGAAGCCCACCCATCTTCTGGGGTTGAGGAACACTGACTTACACCTACCAGCTCATCTGAAGCCCCGCCCATCAGCCTTACAAAGGTGAGCTTCACGAATGGTTCCTTCCTCAATTTCTGTCTGTCTCAGATTACAGCAGGAGGAACCGACTGCAGCTTGGTGCGCGGGGACGCTCCCCATCCTAGGGCACCTCGGGGGACAGGCTTTGGACCTCTCCGCATCCTCCTTTACCCCCATTATCTCATTTGGGGGCCTTCCTCCAGCTACGACAACTGCAAAGTCTTCACTTGGTGGAGCTAGCTGTCCCGAGCAGTTTTGTGAAGAGTGAAGCAGTGTACACTTCTTCCTCCCCGGAGCTGAGAGTTCAGACGGTTATTCCATAATAATCCCATCTCCCCCCCTTTTTTTTTTTTTTGAAAACTCAAAGCAGCTTGGCCAGGCAAGTCCTTCAATTTTACCCTTTCCCCAACAACTGTATAAAGGCGGGACTGGCTCGGGGTTATCCAAGGGGCAACGTAGTCCGGGGAGAACTTGGCCTTGCATGGAGGGCTCTAGCCACTCTCTGTGGATCTTAAGAGGATGGATGCCAGGGAGAAAGGGAAGAGTGAAAACTGCATAGCATCGACAAGGGTGGAGAAAGCATTAAAGGGCCATAATAGGGTTCAGAACGTGGAAAAGGAGAGGGGGGAGGGGAAAACCACAATGCAATTACGTTACCTGGAAGTCTCAAACCTCCCAATTAGAAAAATGACCTGCAGATCTTCAAGTGACAAGGGGAGGGGGAGGGGGACTGGGCTATCCACCTACCTTGGCTGCCTAAGCCCCTTTCCAGTCAGCAGAATTTTAGGGAAGATTGCGGGAAGCCCCATCACTAAGGCAGAAAACAGAGCTGAGACATTTTGGGGGGGGGGAAGACCCGCGTGGCCTTAATTCTGCTCCTAGAATCACTCAGAAATTAGTCTGGCATAAAACACAGCTGCCTTCCAGATGTGGCCAGCTGCATCACCCACGGCAAAAAAAAAGCACAGCATTCCTCAACTTATAGCCATTTGTTTAGTGAATGTTCGAAGTTACGAGGGCATGGGGAAAAAGTGACTTGTGACCATTTTTCACACTTACGACCGTTGCAGCCTCCCCGCGGTCACGCGATCAAACTTCGGACATTTGGCCACTGACTCACATTTATGACGGTTGCAGGGTCCCAGGATCCCCTTCTGTGACCTTCTGACCAGCAAAGTCAGCAGGGAAGCCCAGTTTCACTTAACCACCGTGTTAATCACCTGGACCGCTGCAGTGACTCACTTAACAACGGTGAGAAGAAAGGTCGTAAAGTGGGGCGAAGTTCACTTAACGCACCTCTCGCTTAGCGACAGAAATTTTGGGCTCCATGGCAATTTGTTAAGTCGAGGACTGTCTGTAGCCGACCCTCTGATGGGGTGAATGGCTTGGAAGAAGAGCAATGTACATCTGCTGAGCCTTTGGGTATCTGCCTTCAAACGTCAAGTGCCTGAAGAACGTGGCCTTCACGTACCTTAGTTCTGGAACCGGCCATCGCGTCTGGCCTCAGTGGAAAAGCAGTGGGGGTCACGTCATCAGCAGAAGGGAAGGAAGGGCACAGATTCTGCAACCTACACGTTTTCCTGCTCGGAAAGATCTTTTAAGCTGAAGGATTTGGACTTTGAGGTTGTTGTTTTTTCCCCCTTACCCATCAAAAATTGGGGAGGAGGGGTAGAAGGGAGAAAACCTGGGATCCGGAAGACACTCCATGTATCTTATCTCTTTTCTTAGGATGGCAGAATATGTTAGACATGCACAACAGATGGATCTAAGCACCTTCCCTAAGCAGGTACATGCATAGTTTAGATCAGGGGTAGGCAACCTTGGCTCTTTTATGACTCGTCTACAAGTCTACAAGTCACAAAAGAGCCAAGGTTGCCTACCGCTGGCCTAGGCCTAGGCCCCTTCATGACTTGTGGACTTCCAACTCCCAGAATTCCTGAGCCAGCCATGCTGAGGAGAAAGGGAGAGGTTTCCATGCTGAGCCACACTGGCTGAGGAATTCTGGGAGTTGAAGTCCACAAGTCATAAAAGAGCCAAGGCTGCCTACCCCTGTCCTAGGCCTAGGCCGCTTTATGACTGGTGGACTTCAACTCCCAGAATTCCTGAGCCAGCATGGCTCAGCTTGGAAACCTCTCCCTTTCCCCTCAGCGTGGCTGGCTCAGGAATTCTGGGAGTTGAAGTCCACCAGTCATTAAAAGAGCCAAGGCTCCCTAAGCCACTTTATGACTCGTGGACTTCAACTCCCAGAATTCCTGAGCCAGCCACGCTGAGGGGAAAAGGAGAGGTTTCCAAGCTGAGCCATGCTGGCTCAGGAATTCTGGGAGTTGAAGTCCACGAGTCATCAAAGAGCCAAGGTTGCCTACCCCTGGTTTAGATCTACCACCTCCTCTGGCTCTTCTCTTGCCTTAACAAAGCAACGTCCACGTTTTGCAGGCTAAGCAAGTCAACCTGGTTGCGATCCCCCGGCACTTACACTGAGCAAGAATCCCCGACAAAGCCAGTTTGAATTTGTCCTTCGCTTCCTCCACTTCCTTGTCGTGGGCTGCTTTTTCGTTCATCAGCCGGCGGATGTGGCTGTTAACGGATTGGACCATGGTGTAGAAGCTGTTGGCCGTCCGCCGGTTCACTTCCCCCCGCTCCAGCCAGGCCAGCAACGTCTGAACTGCTTCCAAAAACTTGGCATCCACTGGACGAAGAGGAAAACCCCAATTCAGTTATAAGCACAGCCTTGTCTGCTGGGCACGTGGATTAAAGCAAGTCATCCCTTGGTGAGGATATCTTTTAAAAAGCACATGAAAGGGAGAGATTCCTCACAGGGGGCCATTTAGGTGGAATTGTCCACTCAAGCAAAGTGCAAAGTTGGGTGAGGAGGCTCACCTTCTCGCCACTTGCAATGTTCTCCTCTATATGTCAAAGCCCGAAACTTTGGCAGCTATGTGCCTCTGCATTTCAACTTGCCTTTACGTAGACGGGAGGGGAGGTGTTACTCTCAAGTGGGTAGAAGGAGAAAAGAAACTTCGATTCAGCTGCAGACTGTGGGAGCCTGAAGCCTTGTCAAGGACACCAAAACAGGTGTGGATCTGAAGCAGACGGTTCCCATAACAAAGTGGGCTTGTTGATATGGATTACGTAAGACGTTGGGGGTTTGGCTGGGAAAAGTATTGTTTAAGTCTATGAATTGGTGTGGGAACCTCAGAGTTAGTTTTACTTTGACATAACCACCCAGTGTATTCAATAAACTAAGATTTTCCGAAACAGAATTAATCTGGAAGTTTATTTGGATTCTCGAGATGGATGTGGACACTATATTTATGTGCTGAGCTGCAAAACTCAGGGATAGAATCTCTGCAGAAGGTCCTGGGTTCAAATTCATAGCATTCCACTCCAAAAAAAAGGCAGAGTGCAGCTAATGAGGAGATTTAGGGTCTCCGGCTTGAGCAGGGGGGTGGACTGGAAGACCTCCAAGGTCCCTTCCAGCTCTATTTTGATTCTGATCCCTATTGGAGATCCTGGAGAAGTATCAGCTGAGCTCACCCACTGCATCATGCCCAATCAAAACTAAGTCTAATACATCTTGAGAAAAATGGGAACTGGACTGCTATGGTCTGTAAATGGCACACAAGTCCTCCTTGTCTTACAACCATCCGTTTAGTGATCATTCAAAGTTACACCAGAAAAAAGTGACGTAGGACTCTTTCCCACAATTACAATCATTGCAGCGTCCCCAGAGTCAGGTGATCAAAATTTAAATGCTTGGCAACTGGCAGGGATTTGTGACGGTTGCAGTCCCCCGGGGTCACGCAATCACCTCCTGTGACCTTCTGTCCAGCAAACTCAACCAGGAAAGCCAGATCCACTTTTGCTAACTTAACAATTGCAGTGATTAACTTAACAACCGTGGTCAGCTGGGTGGTAAGATCAGACAGAACTCACTTAACAAGCGTCTCACTTAGCAATGGAAATGCTGTGGGCGATTGTGGGCGTAAGCCGAGGACTACCTGTCATAGGTTGGGTGAGCCAGCCAGTGGAGGTTCACCAAGAATGAGGATAGGTGATGCCGATCACTGTCTGCTAAGTGGACAGAGGCCAAAGTTTAGGCTTTCAGGACCACCTTCACGATGAACAGTACTTCCAGCATTTACCTTTTAGCTTCTCAACCACCAGGCTGCACTCGTAGTCGGAATAGTTCGCCACGGGAGGCGGGGAGGGTGGGTGGAACCGTTCTTCCGTCTTTCTTTTGCGATGACGCTCTTCTCTGGCCAGCATCCGCTGCTTGCATTCCCACTCGTAGAGATCGTCCCGGGCTTCCGCAAAATCCACGTGGAGGCGTCCCGTATCCTTTTTGTCGGTGCTGGATCCCAGCCGGATGCGATAGCCTGGTGGACAAATTAATTAGGTCTCTTGCAGAGGGGATATTTAAAAATTAGATACTAATTTGAATGTGGCTGAAGAAATAGAAAGATTTTAGATTAAGAGGGATGACCCCCCCCCCAATGTAAGATAGTATTCTTTTGTTTCTCTTTTTTTTAACTTTTGTTTTTTTGATATGAGTAACACGAAAATGTTTGGGATGGTCAACATAAAGGAAATGTTTTAGATATTTAAATGTAATTGGCTTTAAGAAAATCCCAACGGATAATTTAAAAAAATGTTTTATATAGAGTTAAAAGATTAGATGATTGGATTTATTAAATGGAACATCTATAGATTAAACATATGTTTAATTATGGGTAAAAAAGATAGACAGATAGATAGATAGATAACCTTTATTGTCATTTTTGTTTACTGTGGGCACAATGGCACACATTTAAAATGAAATTTAGTTGCTTGCTCTCAAAGTACAGATACATAACACACATTTAAAACATGCTATATACAACATATGTTTAGAACCACACCCTTACATATAAGTAACATATAAATATTAATCACTGTCCATCTTGAATACATAACAGAAGGAGGAAGCTTTAGAGTTCACAAGGTTAATGCTGTATGGAATGAAACTATGGCTGAATCTGGATGTTCTGCTACGGATACCACGAAGCCCCCTCCTCCCAGAAGGGAACAAGGAAAACAGGTTGTGAAGAGGGTGTGTAGTGTCCCAGACAATCTTACAGACCCTGGGCAAGCAACGCTTCTGTGCTATGTCCTGGATGGGAGGGAGGGAACTGCCCATGATCTTTTCAGCCATCCTCACCACACTCTGCACCGCCTTCCTGTCTGAATCAAATCAACCTTTATTGTCAAAGTACATGTGTACAATGAGATTGGCAGAGCCTCCCTTCGTGTACCCCCCCCCACAACACGATACACAGTGAAGACAAAAAGCAGTGGTGCTTCCAAACCAGACTGTGATGCTGTAGGACAGGATGCCCTCGATTGTCCCTAAATTATACCTAAATTATGGAGAAAGTGTGTTCCCTCTCTGAACAATCTGAAGTGCTGACAATAAATACTCACCAGACAGATAAACTGCTTTATCCACCATATATTCCTCAGCAAAACGGATATGGCAGAAGTGCTTTTTGCTTTTCCGAAGAGCTACGATCTCCCCGCACTTCCCAAAAATCTCCACGATGGTCTCTTCCGTCCCATTTTCCGGCAGTCCTCCAACAAACACCGTCTTGCACCCAGGAGGCCTCTCCCTTGTCGTGGGAGGCGGAAGGTCTAGGAATACGAGAGGAAAGCCTTCCGTGAGCCAAAGGGATCAGGTGCTCATTTATAAGCTGACAGCAACTGCTCCGTAGCCAGGCCTGCAGCTGGTGTCTCTCTCACACACACACACACACACACACACACCCAACTCCTTCAAAGATCTCTGAAACCAGATCTCTGTAACCTCATGATCCTTTTTCTTGATCTACTGTTAATCCCAGGCAAGAGTGGCGGCTGACTTTCTAATTCCGAGGGTCTCCCGCAAACCCTCCGGGTGCCGTCCCAAACATTCAAGCCAAGCTCACTTGGATTGGGTGGAAAGAGGGTGCAGCTTTTGCAGTGAATGATCTCCTTGGCCAACGGCATGTCAGACAGGATAGGCGGCGGCACAATTCCCAAGCCGGGCATCAGTGGATTAATTGGCGGGATCCCCGTCATCATGCCAAGGGCAGGGTCAAAGTCTGAAAGACACAAAAGGATTTCAGACGTAAGCGCAGGAGAATGCCAATGAAGATTCCAAGCAGATTACACGTCCATTAAGAATCAAGAGGCCCAAGATTGTGAGAGATTCCTAAGGCGACGACCAGCTTGGGAAAGCCAAGTTCGTTTGTCAGCATGGAACCATCTCATAAAACTGGACCTTCCAGTTTTGGGAAGAAAGAGTAGGAGATCTGGAAGAGGAAGCACCCCCAGTTTGTCTAGTCCCTTCTCGAGTTGCCCTCCATCCTTTCTTCCTGCTGTGCAGCTAAAATGAAAGCTGGGGTTGCCAATATGCTGAACACCAGAATGGGACAGCTTGTAGTGCCCAACTCCCTTCAGTCAACTCGCCAGGGGACAATTCAACCATTCAATTTAATTATTTTTTAAAAAAAATATTTTACTTTTTGTCATTCGCATTTCATTTTGTCCCTCCTTTGGCATCCTTTATTTCATGGTTCTATTCCACCCTTTCTTCAGTATTAGCGTAATTCCTCTCCTCCAGCGAGTTGGCCCTGGCGAGTTATCCTAGACCCGCTGAAACACTTGCTTAGTTACTTTCCCATCTTCTTTTCCATCCCGACGGGTTGCTCTTTCTGCTGTTTAAAAAATAAAGACTCACAGAAGATGGCTTCCAAGCTGGAGGCACCAAGAACCCCAACCCACTTGAAAGAAGAGAGGAAAGCAAACTGGAGCTTGAACTGGGGAGAGTAAAACAGCCTTTTGCGCATCAAAACGCTGCCCAAACCAGCATTTTCAATACCCTCCGATTAGAATCCGTACGACAAAAATTGGTTAAGATAAGAATCACCGAGGTACAGGCTACCCACAATATGGATAGTTCTACCCTCCAAGAAACCAAGTACAAAAAGACTGTCCATGCATATGAATAGCCCATCATAACCTGAGCTAATGAACCAAGTCACGAGTTGCAGTGAAACTAAGTAGAAAAAAAAATAGAGAACAATTTGTAAGTGGCTAAATATCTCAGTTTATGAATGAAGGCGAATCTACGTGTCCCAGGATAACATTGCAGGATCCAATCTGGGCCGGTCACTTGGACCAGAAGTTTTGTCTTCTGAGCTTCCGGATCCATGTTGGAGCCCATCTTCAAGGGAACTTGTCTCTAGGCTAGTTTAGAGAGACGTTCTCTGACGATGGGCTGGAGAAGTTCAAAAGCTCAGGAGACAAAATCTGTGGTCCTAGTTTCCGACGCAGATTAGATCCCAGTTTAGACTTGGTTTCCTAATGAAAATGAGATGGGGAGTAGGAAAGCCTTGGTGGAGCAGTGGGCTAATGCCTCCTTAAGTAACACCAGCTGCCTGCAATTAGTGCAGGTTCGAGTCCTACCAGGCTCAAGGTTGACTCAGCCTTCCATCCTTCCGAGGTAGGTAAAATGAGGACCCAGATTGTTGGGGGCAATTAAGCTGACTTTGTAATAATGCCGCTTGGGGTGTGTGTGTGAAAGCCCTAATAAGCAGGCATATACATAGAATGAAGGCTACTGCTAAGCTTGTAAGCCGCCCTGAGTCTTCGGAGAAGGGCGGCATATAAATGGAATTTAAAAAAAAGAAAGCACTGGAGTATCTCCAGCGCTTCTGCAACATGTTAGCTCAAATATATTTATTTTTCCTCAAAGAAAGAAGGGCTCCATCTTTCAGGGAAGAGATGTCAGGCATCTCAAAGGGTATTCTCAAAGCACAATGACATTTGATCCATTTGCACTCTTCTGGATCAAGAGTCCACTTACTAGGTAGAGGGGGATCTGCTGTCATCCCAATTGGAGCCATTCCTAAATTATTCATCGCGGTGTTCCAGGCTGTTGGGTCAGACATGCCCAAGTCCATTGGAGAAGAGTCAAGACTCAGAGGTTGGATGTTGTCTGCAGAGAAGGTCATTATTAGCAAAAGGGGCCAAGGTGCTTTTCAACCTACTAAAAATGAAGGGATATAATATATTTAAGCTGGTATTTTTCTTCGGGGGAGGATGTGCGATGGAGCCAGAGAGAAAACATTATTTGGATAAAGAGCAGGGACGAACTCCAATTACAGAACAGAATGTAACAAGAGATTCAAAGTCCTCTACGCCACAAGAACTTCATGGAAAATATACACCCCCTGACTCGAATAAGGACGTGGTCTTCACAACACCAGAACTCGAGGTGTCAAGGTTCAAGCTCAAAATAGATGTTTACAAAACAGAACTTTGCAGACACCTCTCACGGCTTCTAATGTTCCCCCCGGTGGCAGGTGCACAACCCCCTAAAACGCAGGCCACGATCCAGAGCAGCGCACATGTGTTATTTGCACCCAAGAAGCCCTTTGGCAAAATTCCCTTCGAGAAGGCTTCTTGCTGCCAAACTCTGGATCTGAAAAAGCAGACTCAAATTAAGAACAGAGAAAGGTCGTCTCTGTTCTACAGCGTTCTACAATTCAAACGGATCCAAGGGATGGGAAGGGAAAGAGCTGCTGTGGTGATTTTCAACCATAGGACAACAGCACAGAATTTTTGCCTTCATCAGGAAAATATTTTCGGTTTCTTTCCATTATTCTTAAGAGTTCTCTTCTTGTTCTGACAGCAAAGAGAAAGCATTGGGGCCTGACACTCTGCTCAGGGATGCGTCAGGTAAGATTTTGCCCTCTGGATTTCTGGCCCATACATTTAACAGCCTGAAGGGCTAGAACACAAAAGAAGATCCAGCGGTCTTCCGGTTATTTTGGGACTCCTGCTTCCATCCCAGCCTTAAAACACATCTTTTTGGAGAACTGCACAAACCAATTCTCAGCCACCAAGGAACTGTCTTCTCCAATCAACTGTTCTATAGCAGCCAAATCGGTATCAGTTTAGGATAATTTATTAGACGGTACCATTTCTTCTTTCCTACTTTGTGGCACCAATAGAGTAAATGCTGTATTTTTGTACCCAGTCTCTGTGGCGCTTTGGGGGTCTTTCCAAATGAGGGTTAGGATCACAAATCCTTTAATTTTATCCAGTTGATCAAACTGACCAATCAAAATAAGCCCAGGTATACAGACTGAAGCATGGACAAAGTTTTACCTTGTTGACTTCTAGCTAATGGGCAACCAGCAACAGAAATTTCAGAATTCAGGCCGTTGAATGAGCTAGAAATATTAAGACTCCCTTCTTCTCAATTCTGAGAAGGCTGTATTCTTTATATCTCCCCACTTTGCTGTCAAATGTCTCCAAGGAACACGCTCAGCTCGTTTTCTACATTCCCAAAACAGGCAGCCTAGTTTACCACTTTACCTGGCAGCAGGTTAATTCTCTTCCGTCTCTGGCTTGTCTGCCCTCCATTTTCAGCAAATCCTGCCCTGCTGTTTGATGGCACGAGGTGGCTGTTTCCAAGGTCAGAGGGCAGCTGGTTTAGCCCTAAGAGAGATGGAAAATGGGCTTACCAATGTTTCCCAGGTAACCTACACAGCAAAATTAAAACATGCAAAAGTCTCTAAAGAATTCAAGCCAGGGCAGCCAAGATAAAACAATATAATCAAGGCAGGTCATACAATTTGAGAAGCAGAAAATGTCAAAGTCCTAAAAAGAGGGACATAAACAACTGGGTGCATCAAGGAGGTTTCACTTGGCGCCCCAAAGAATTTGGGGTGAGTACCTTTAGCATGAGTTACCTTATGATATTAATGTCCCCCCCCCAAAAAAACCCTTTCTTTTGATGACCTGCAGGTTCCCTGCCCACTTGCCTGGCATGGAGGCATCCATGCTTGTATGATAGAGAGAGAATGCATGCAAGAGAGAGAGAAAGATTAGAAGAACAAAGAAACAGCCCCTGGGCAGAGGTATTTATGGGGGGTCTCGGCCCCTCCCTAGCCATAAAACTCTCTCGCCAATGGGGCTGCTGCAGGGGAGCAAAGAAGCCTCTTTGCTCCATCTGATGACCTATTTGGGGAACTGCCATGGCTGGCACAAAACATGTAACATTCCTAGTGTGCCTTCTGCTCTAAAATGTTGCCTGCCTCTACTCTGGAAGGTTGCATTCAATTCCCTGGTTGCTTCATAGATACCCGTCAAATCTCAGGTCTTCAGAAGCAGCTATAGAAACATTTCTAACAATTCCCAAATATGAGAACGGGCAACCCAGCTGTTTCCAGATGTGTGGGCTCTTTAGTGATGATGGTGTAACCTGGGGTGGGTGGGTGTTAATGAAACATCTGCAAGAAAACAACCAAGCTCAGAGAGCACCAAGGACCCCACAGCTCAACCCAAGGTTACAAACCTACTCTTCGATTATTTCCCGTTGTCCAGGGCTTCAATGGGTAAAAAAAAAAAATCCACTTTTCTCTTGCAGCCTTGCATTCAGTCACCTGAAATGACACCCTCTGGAACTTTCATTGCGCTTTAACCTGGGTATCTCCAACACCACCTATAATTTAGCTGATGTACAATGCGAGGACCATCACCTGGTCAATCCTGCAAAGCTTGGAAAGTTACAGCAGGGGTCTCCAACCCCCAGTCCGTGGACCGGTAGCAGGCCGTGGCTTGCCAAGAACCGGTCCACACAGACAAGCAAAGCCCCATCTGTGGGATGCAGGCAGCACACAAAACCACGCACTCTCTGGTCCGTGGAAAAACCTCTCTCCAAGGAACCGGTCCCTGGTGCCCAAAAGGTTGGGGACCTCTGAGCTACAGGAAATCTTCCTTGACTGAAGCTCACGCTGGGAGACCACCAATGCCAGAGAAGGTGTCTGGATAAACGGGCGTTCTTGACCATTTCTTCTCGGAATCTACTGAAATGACCCCCTGGAGGGGAAGATCTGCTGTCAAGTCCCATCTCAACCAAACCTGCCTCTTGCTGACAGAATTGTACATGATGGTGTCAAGTCACACCATGCTAATCCCGAAGCCCTCAAGAGAGAAGCAGCAACGGCCTTCAGCCATGCCTGGAATGGCTGGAGAGACCACTTCAGAATGATAAACATTTACTATGAGAATCAAGCCTCGGCTTCCCGTATGGAATCGAAAACGGAGGAAGCAACTACGTCTTCTCTAGCAAAGAGCAGACGTGATTAGAATGAATGACCAACTTATAACCAAGGGCTGTCTACAAGAGGAGCTGCGACCGACCTCTTGAATACGTCTTAAGTCTTAAAAAGTCTTCTGACTTTGCTATCTCAAAAGGGGGGGAGGGGAAGAAGCAGAAACATAGCTATCTGCAGTAGAGAGATCATTTCCAGAGCTACATCTGGAGAGATATCCAGAGAAAAGGATAACCATTCGCCAAAAACTCCTTGCAGTTCACACGTGCTGAGTCTTTTAGCATCTACCTAAGGTCACACCATCTTCCATGACTCTTAATTTAACTGCTTTTCGGTCCTTCTCCATCAAAAAATTCCAGCCACAAGGCTCGTGTATAGAAATGGGCTCAAGATGACAGATGTTTGGGTTGTTTTTTTTTTAATATTCACACAAATAGTCCTATACAGGTAGTCCTTGACTTGCAACACTTCATTTAGTGGCCAAAATTACAACGGCACTGAGAAAAGTGATTTTTGACTGTTTTTCACACTTAACGATCGCTGCAGCATCCCCAATGATCATGTGATCAAAATTAAGACACTTGGCAACTGACTCGTATTTATGACGGTCGCAGCGTCCCGGGGTGTGTGGGTGTGTGTCACGTGATCCCCTTTTGCGACCTTCTGACAAGCAAAGTCAGCGGGGGAAAGCAGATTCACTTAACAACTGTGTTACTAATTTAACACCCGCTGCGATTCACTTAACAACTATGGCAAGAAAAGTCATAAAACTCACTTAACAAATGTCTCACTTAACAACAAAAAGTTTGGGCTCCATTGTGGTCGTAAGGTCAAGGACTAACCTATATAGCATATGGTAACCGGTTTGCACTTGTAAAAACTTCTAGTCATCAAGTTCCCTTCGTCCAGTGCGCTCACACAGGGAGGGTCTTCTCAGGGTGGCGCTGGTAAAAGATTGCCGGCGGATAACACCCAGGGGGAGGGCCTTCTCTGTGGGTGCGCCTGCCCTCTGGAACCAGCTGCCCGTGGAGCTGAGGACTGCCCCTGACCTGCGTTCATTCCGCCGGGACCTGAAGACTTGGCTCTTTGAGCTCTCCGGCCCAGGCTGGGGTTTTTATTTTCAGGGATAATTTAATCTTTTTAATTGTTTTTTAACTTTTGTATTTTGTATTGGTGTGATTTTAAAATGCCCTGTAAACTGCCCTGAGTCCTTCGGGAAAGGGTGGTATATAAATCTAATAAAATAAATAAATAGTCTATCATTCCATGATATAACAGCTTAGGATAAGAGGGAAAGATACATACTTGTACAAGTTAGTAGTAATTCTCGCCTGACGATCACAACTGACCCCAAATTTTCCATTGCTAAGTAACACAGTTGTTAAATGAGTTATGCACCATTTTCCGACCTTTCTTGCCACAGTTGTTACTTAGCTGTAGAAAATTCATACTGGGAAAACTACAATATGCGGATATCAATGCCTGAATTTAAATGTTAGTCGTGTAGCTGTTCTAGAAGTCAGACAATATTTACTGGGTTAGTAAATGACACAGAATTCTTTCTCTTAGAGCTATGTTTAAAAATTGGGAGAGGTGGAAGGATGAATTACACCTAGGTTGTTGTTGTTGTTGTTTTCCAGTAAAAGACAACTGGAAAAGAAATCTTTCGTGGATCGGCTGAGCTGTCCAGGCATCTAAGAACTACTACATTCTTAGCACAAATTAGCAGCAAGAGCTTTACATTAAATCACAGCACTGAAGTACAACAGGGCATCTTCCTCTAATTCAGTAATTTTCTCGGCAGCTAATTTTGATATTCCCTAAGGGAAAAAAATATAATCATTGATAAATGACAAGTCAGAATAACTAATGCTAACTATTTTCAGCAATGAACATTCATTATAGCACCTTCATCATTTTCTTACATTTTTTTCCTTGGCCAGCATCTGATATCACCTACATGCAATAAGTGGGAGTAAAATCCAGTAAATTTAGGGAGATTTCTATTTGACTGGCTAGAACCTTTTGAAGTAGAACTTAAAACTGTTACTTATTGCAGTTTCCCTTACAAAGCCTTATTCGCTCAGTATTTATCCAAATCCTCTTTTTTCAGGCATTGTATGAATTAGAACGAGACCTTCCACCATTTTCAAAAGGTTCTTAGGAAAAAGATATTTATGACTTTGGGATTTCTATTATCACTTTGCTGATCTCATTTTTCAGCCAGAATATCTTATAACGAACATGACTAGTCTACAGACTAAGGTGGCGTTGACACAGCAGTCCACTTGTTTTAAAAATAGTTTGTTGAACAAACAACAGTAGCTAGATGCAACCCATAATTAAGCCAGAAGCCATGATTTACCAGCCACAATGACTGGTATCGCAAATCATGCTAATTCTAAATTAATCAAAGTACATACAGTAATGGCTTAGATTGGTTGACGTCTGTAGAAGCTGGCTAAAAAAAACACCTTTAGGACATCTTAACTATATACTTTAGAATCTGTAAATCTGTAGGGTTTATCGCCTACCATCAAAACAGCAACAATTTTCAGAGAAAAAAAACCTATGATATTCATACTGCAAGTTTGTGAAGAATGGAATCAGCCTTCAAAATACGGACCCTCTAAGATAACTTTATATCTTTGACAGTTATTTATCATGGAGCATTTCCACGGCCTACTGCATAAAATATTTAGTTTTCAATAGGAGTGATTTAAAGAAAGCTGAGCTCTTTGCAAGTACGGTATTTATTTCTCAATATTTGAAATTCAAAGTTTAAATTTCCTACTTCCTTCAGTTCTCTGCACTTCAAGCCCCATCTTGAAATATCTTCCACCCAACATCTATCTGTGCAAGAGAAACAGTTAAAAGGGATTTTAAATCCCTTGCTGACACACATCTCAATGCACAAAGAATCAAGAAATGTAAAAGGCTATGACACAAAAAAATTGAAGTTAAGAACGTTCTTACGGAACATTCTTTTGAAGATAAAACCCTCTGTAAATCCAGAAGTGATTTGGAAAGTTAAAAGACGGGAACTCTGCCTTCAGGATGGCGTAATTACCAATTCAATCGAGTGCAGGTTTAATTTAATAATGTTACCTTTAAATGGTACTCTTGCAAAATTCGTGTAATCTGAGAATAAAGAGCAGGGATCAAAGACTAAGTATTACACTTGAGGGCACACAGGCACTCTACGTGGAATAATGATTTTACCTGGTTTGGCTTAACATCACCAGCCCTTGATAAATACTGCTAAAAACCAAGACTTCCTGCTTTATCCCACTCTTCCAGAATTCGCACCCTTACCTGTGAACTGCACCACAAACATGGAGCGACCCTGCTCAGGCAAACCTTTCAGTCCCAGGGAATATTTTGCAATATACCCAACAACATACAAACATCATTCAAAAGGATCACACTCCAACCCTCGGGTGGACACATCAAGTATCCAGAACTTCTTTAAAAAAAAACCAAGTGCCAGGAATAAGAGTAACAAGAGCAGAGCTTAACGTCAATAAAGCCACAGCAATAGCAGCCAACTGGACACACCAGGATGCTCTGGACCGCTGCCCAGTTCCGCATCTGTCCTTGTCAGTTACCAATCCGTGATACGTTGCAGACCGAGTCCTGGAGTATTGCGGAGAAAGCAGTCAGAGAGCAGGTGGAGAAGCAGTTAACAGGATGCTTATCTGTGAATCTGCAAAGGATTTGATTTCGGACCTTAAATTACTGAAAGACAGAAGGCAGTTGGCAAGCCCTGATCTCACTCAGTAAACTTGCAAGCATTCATCTTTTCCTTTTTTTTAAATTGTATTTTATTCAAATACAAATAATACAAACGTAATACACATAAATCTAAATAAAAACAATATAAAAAAATACAAATACTACAGTGCACCCACACCCCTGGAGACCATTCTTATTACCTATATTTCTTCTCATATAACAACTAACAATATACAGTATATTTCAATTGTGCCCTTATCCCGTCCAAAACAGCATATATTCTTGAGCAGGCCTTCCACCAAGACTGTTTTCATAAAATCACCCCATATTTCATTATAATTATTTACTTTAATCATCCCTTTTTAAAATTTACTTTCCGTTGTTAATTTATCATTTATTGCAAACGTTCATCTTAACGGACAAGCTAAACCCTGACTTGACAGCCCAAAGAACCCAGGGCTTTTCAGTGTGAAATTCAATGTTCAAGTCACTGAATTTAAATTTGCAATTCAAAACCAGAGTTCTCCACACCCCAAATGTACTCCCCTGGAGTGGGATATAGGCAAGAGAAATCAAACTCTACTGATCAACAGATGCGCAAAGTTTAGCATCATGGGATTGGGGTGCAAAAAATACTGTTGCAGTTATTTATTTTCCCTTTTCTACTAGCATCCACAATGCAAAATACACACAATGCATCCTGCTCATCCTGCTCCTATCGTGTATGGGAATTTGGGGTGGCTTATTAAAAACTCAGGAAGCATTTGCCACGTTGTGTTGAACAGAATCAATACAGGAAGGGAGAAAGGATGGGTCAAAAAGTCTCAATTATCCATTGGGCTAAGTAAGTTTCATTAGATGGACTTATTTGTAAAAATTATGGGCCACCCCACTTACCGTGGAGTAATTCTGGGCTTTTATAGAAATGGTTGTATAGCCTAATACTGATAATAATTTCAAAGATTAAGGCCAGCACATTTAAAATTAATGCCTTCCCCATCTCAGGGTCTGATTTCAGACAGATGCCATGCACTCTTCGCAGATTAAAATTGGAACAGGTGTAACTATCCAATTATCATGCCAAGAATATCAAAGTTTCACAGTTCACACTATACACTGTGTAGAGTTTTATCCTGCATTCTTAAAACCTCATAAAAAAGGGGGTCAAGATATCAAATTTGACATTCTGGTCAGATTATATCTACAATCAATTACTATAACATGCTCCAAAGGAAAGGGTTTTTGGAAACTGCACTTGCTCAGAATGTAGCACCAAAGTTCCTAGGTCTTGCACTGAGTGGCATTATATTAGGTCCGCACTGCTTGTCAATATTGTTTCCAGGTTCGATGACAAGGCCTTTTCATAATATTTAAAGTCTTAAATATTGTTAAGTATGATAAGCATCAAAGTATCATAAAGTCTAACTTTTGAACTTCTTAGCCCTGGATGGCATAATTGGCACTCTTTCTTATAGCAAAAACCTTTCTGTTTGGACCCGTTATATACCCAAATGTTATTTTATACCACTTTGATTCTCTAATGCTGACTGATACTGAATTCAGAAGTGGACAAACAGAATATAAATCTTTAAAAACTGAGATATACTGCATGTACTTTTGAGCACAGGATGAGAAACTGTGGGCATCTTAGCAAACATATATGTGCTTTTACAGAGTACTGGCATAAAACCACATTAGCCATTCAGGAATCTGACCGTTGCTGCACCCAATTTGATGCTCTTCATATGTGTTGAGTTCTGTGTCCCACCAAGACAACCAGTTGTTAGACAGATGAGATAAAAGTCCTTCTGAAGGGACCAGGGTAAGGAATGGATGTCTATATACAGAAAGGACTTTAGTAATATAATCCTTCCCCCTAACTTCTGTATAAAATTGATAAGCTACTCCTGCAGGAACTCCACAAACTGGCCACGGATCTATCCACATATGATGATGATAAAATATATTCAGGAGCGAGAACAATGACGCATCCGTTTGAAACCATAAGTGCTGACAAAATCACCACCAGTCAATTGCAAAGGGCAGCTTACATCCTGCGACGATACTTTTAACACCCATCAAACAACATCTGCCTACCCCAGGTCCTTGGGAAAGGACTCGATAGGTGGCTTGAAAATGTACAAATCCAACCAAGCACAATAATAATAAATTAAACCTCTATGCCGCCCAACTCTCAACCCCTCTTAGGAGATAGGCTGGCCTAACAGAGAATATAAATCTTGGTTAAAGTCATCCACGGATTTTTACAGGATCTGAATTCGGATCTCTCCATCTCATTTGGGGGGGGCGCCCCGGCGGCATTTTTTTTTTTTAAGTGCCAAAACTGCAGCATCCCTCCCCATGGACTGGAAGTAACCCCACAGAAGGTGGCAGTGAAGGAGGCAAGCCTGCAATGCAGGAGGCCAGACGGGCACACCTGGGCACGCCTTCTAGATGCAACCAGGACTACAAAACCCACGCTTCCCAGCCAAAGGAGGCAGGCCGTTGGGGATAGCTGGCGCCTCCCAGGAGTGCCAAGACGGCAGCTCCTTTCATTCCCACCCGGCAAGACCCGCAAGCCCTCCTCCAGATCTGCCCTGGAGGGCTGTGGACCAGGTGAATTGTAGTCCCGGAGCACCTGGAAGGTCGGGCAGCTGGCTCAGGCCATTGGAGCGTCCCCTTCGGATGGGAGGAAGGACGTGCCCCGCCAACAGCCCTCACCTTGCCTTCCCACGCGAACGCCGACCGGCCCCACCGGCTTCCGGCCGCAACTCCCCAGAGACATCAGGCTCTCCGCCCGCCGCTCCCCCGCTGCTTCCGCCCCGCCGGCCAGGCCTCGCCCGCTCCCTTGGCCCCGCCTCCAAGCGGCCTGCGCGCGCCCCCATTGGTGCCCGGTCTCTAGGGGCGTTGACCGAGAGTGAGACCCAATGATGGAAGCGTGGCCGACGCGCGGAAGGAAAAAAAAAAGTTCTATTCCGCGCTCGCTGATTGGTCCATTCGAGAGGCTACGTAGCCGCTTGGTTTCAGGGTTTCTGGGCAATGTAGTTTAAGAAAAAGCGCTTGAGGGGGTGAGGAAGAGAGAGGGAGAAATAGGCTTTCTTCACCTCATGGGGAGATTGGGCGTTTTGGTCACTTTCCTCACTTCCTCTGTAACAGCTCTATGGTGCTAGTCTTCCTTCCTTATGATGAAATCCAACAAATCCTTTAAAAGGGTGGCTGATGTGGCCTCCAGCTAGATGATTGGTACCTTGGGAGCATCATTTATCTAGGACGGGGTAGGCAACCTTGGCTCTTTTATGACTTGTGGACTTCAACTTTCGGGAATTCTGGGAGTTAAAGTCCACAAGTCATAAAACAGCCAAGGTTGCCTACACCTGATTCTAGGACATGTGAGGCTGAACTTCAGAACATGCACAATTTGGAGCAAGACAGAAGACGCCTTGCCGACATGAAAAGACTGTATAGTAAATACAAAATGACAGTCAGAGGAAGAAAAGGATTGTGTGGGAAACGTAAAAGATTTTAGAAAGTGGTTTCCTACAAGAGAGCTTAAAGATTTCTTAAAACTGTCTATGAAAATGTCCTCAGTGACTGTGGTCCTTCTAAGCTCCTACATCTTGCCTGAATTGTTGCATAAGGGTGCTGAAACCTGGTTCTGATATCCTTCAGAATTGGGCCAGTAGTTCCACCACAGCTCTGCACCTGTCCTCCTTGCAGAAGAGTACGGAGACCCCTTGTTGATGTCTTCTGCATTTGGGAGGATTGAAAAAAGAATGGAAAGGAGAGTAGATGTAAACAACGAAGAGGTAGCGGGCAAGTCCGTTGTCAACTTAGTTCATAAACTCAGACTTGGTCCGAGTGTTGAGAAATCACGGAGGAAGTGTTTCAACAATTTGCCCCCTTAATGAACACGCTTGTCATAGGGGTAAGAAACTACTCTTCTCAATTTCCAAAATTCTGTATTTACACCCAGCTAACCATTAAAGTCGACTGGAGTTGGTCGGTCAATACGTTTAAAGGAATACATAAAGGTATGTTGTTGAAGTCAGTATAATTCTTTTCCAGCTATGTGGGAACTCAACAGTTTCTGAAGAAATAAAATGAGAATATGAGGCAGTCTTTGGATGTGGTGCCCCCCCCAAAAGAGGGGGGGTGTTTCTTCTAAGGAGGTGCCTTTTTATCGGGGAGCCTTTTAGAACAGGTTTGCTCCTTGTGTTAATTCTACAGAATTCATTTTAATGGGTAAGGGACATAATAAACCCATTGATGAGTTCAGACATCTGCACACACGTACCGGGAGGTCATGTGTAGAGGCCAAACACCATTTTTCAAATATACTTGAAGAGCTAAATGCAGGAAGTGGCTTCTCTTCACGTTGTCTGGAAACCAGGGGTGGGACTAGGCAGAGCATTAGTAGCCCTACCGTATGTACTCAGCTGAAGGCTGCAGAAAAGAGCAGGCTAGGTCACCTAAGGATGCACTCAGCCTTCCATCTCTTGAGTTCTGAACGTTTACCAACTGGCTACCCAACCTGGAGAACCTTCTTGAAAGACGGTTCAAGAAGGGTCTACATTTAGACTGGTTTCTAAGGGATTCTACTACGCCCACCTTGCTACAGAAAAGAATCATCAACATGGGAAATATTACCTTTGGCGTAATCCTTGCTGTGCTGGCTTCACTGATCATGCTAATCAATTGTGTGGTGGTTCTTGCACTGGTGCGGCTGATCTGGAAAAACCATTGCCCTGGCCTACGCTTTGTTTTAAACCTCGCTATCTCTGACTCCTTGGTGGGCTTCACCATTACGGGTCTGGTTAACGAAGAACTGTCTGGTCCCGAGCACCAGACCCCCCAGCGATACTGTGTCTTGCAAATGGCTTCCATCACCTGCCCTTCCGCTGCCTCCATTTTCACAGTGATTCTGGTCACCTTTGACCGATACCTGGCTATTACGCATCCTTTCCGCTACTTCAGAATCATGGGTAGCCCAATGGTCGGGATTTGTATCGGAGGCCCCTGGCTGCTGGCCTGTTTGATCGGTTTCGTACCTGTGATGGTCCACAGCTTCCAGGAGAAGGACTACCAAGGTCTGTGCACCTTCTTTGCAGTATTTCAGCCCACGTATACCCTGGTGGTCTTCTGTGTCAGCTTCTTCCCAGTGTTCTTTATCTTCCTCTATTTCCACTGTCGCTTGCTCAAGGTTGCTTCTTTGCACATCCAGCACATCCGAGAACTGGAACCTGCCGGGCTGCCAGCCACCTGCCCAGCCTCTCAGCCTGCCAATGATACCAAAGCATTGCGTACCGTGTCCATCCTGGTTGGTTGTTTTGCCTTCTGCTGGTCCCCCTTCTTTGTGGTTAGCATTGTCCAGATTGCCTGCCAACGCTGTTACCTCCATCGCCTGCTAGAACACTACCTCTGGGTATTGGGCGTGTGCAACTCTCTAGCAAATCCCCTAATCTATGGATATTGGCAGAAGGAAGTTCGCCTGGAGATCTGTCAGATGTGTTTGTGCCTGAAGAACAAAATCTTTCCTCTTTTTCACTTTGACAGCCACCCTGATGCTGCTGTCACCCAGCCTGGGGGACCACTCTATATCATCTCACTAGCCCAACTGAAGGACTGATGTAGGTTTTTTTAAAAATGTCACTCTGAGAGCATCTCCTGGTAAGGTTCTTCTCTTACATGTTTCACCAAGTCTTCTGTCCAGGAGCAATGTTATTCCATGGTAAATGGGTGCAGAAATCAACTTTCCTGATTTGTTTTCCCCCCCATAGCAGTAAGAGGTTCAGGGCCACTTTGAAGACTATATCTCTAACTTACAAAGCTATTTATTTTTTCTTAACTGTGCATTATGACTAAGCTCTAAAAGGCAATGGTGGCAGTGCCAAGAGACTCTCAAACTCTAGTCCTAGCACTGGAAAGGAATCAAAAACCTTGGTTCCAAAGAAGCTCCCATTTTAGATCATCTAGAGATGTTTGGATAGTTCTTGAAGATATGCGTCCATTTATTGGTTCATGGGTTCTGACAGAGTAACAGCAGCTTAGTCATAATGTACAGTTGGTTATCTATAGACGGTGAACTGCTGCTTTTTACAAGAACAGGGTCAACTAAGGATGCATCCTTATGGTCAGTTGAGGTCAACAGCCTTGAGGTTTTTACTCTTTGTCTCCCATAAACATACCATAAAAAGAAAAACGGGGAGAAATGATGAAAAAAGAAACACAGTTTATTCCTACAACGCATCCAAACCAACGTGGAGATCCACTCCATTAAGCTTATACAGTTGGTTATACTTTTCCGCCATTCATGAAGAGATCGTATCCTGACGATTCCCTGTCGAATTAGATTGGCAGATGGAGCTTATTTACTCCCCGACCATTAATAGCTTGGATCCTGATAAATGAGCCTTGGAAAAGCAAGAAGTGGAACCTGGAGATTTCAAAAGCTGTAATTATATAATGCTTGCATTTCTTCTCTATGGAAACGGAGGACAGGAACCACACTTTGCTGAACGCAAACTAGATTAGCCTTGTTTGTGCATTAACAGTGACAACATAGGCCACGTGGTACAGCAGGATCAAGCAAGCCAAATTCATAAAGGCCAAAGTGGGAAATGTTCCAATTCATGTCTGGTGCAGTGTGAGATTAAAGTGGGGATTGTCCATCTCTTGATCAATGGCCATGTTTTAACATTGGAAGATTTTTCCTTCCCTATGGCAGAGTTTTCAGTTGATGCCCAAGTATTTCAAACTGATATATTTGCAGGATAATTTTAATTCATTTGCATCTCAGAACGGCAGCAAACTGTCAGTGGAGACTCCAAGACCCACCAAAATTAGGGGGCTAAAGTTTGTTCTTCCTGGATGAAGGTCAGACGTTCCTGGCTTGTGCTTTTTTTTTGCCTTGGCCCATCCTGAGCAGAAGGCCTTAAGCTAATCTACTTCACAATGTTGCTGTGAGGGCAAAAGGAAAACAATTAGGTCCATTGACATTCTAACTCCTGGGAAGAAAACCAGAAAAAAAATAAGCATGCGAATGGAGAATGGGAGACAGGCTAAGGCAGGGGTCTTCAAACTTGGCAACGTTAAGACCTGTGGACTTCAACGCCCAGAATTCCTCAGCTGGCTGGGAGTTGAAGTCCACAAGTCTTAAAGCTGCCACGTTTGAAGACCCCTGGGCTAAGGTCAATGTTCTCCAAATCTTGTAATCCCATGAATAGGGATGCTTTATTCTACCCTGCAGATTGCAGCCTAGAAGGAAAGGCAACAATGCTTTACAGCAGAGGTCTCCAACCTTGGCAACTTTAAGACTTGTGGACTTCAACTCCCAGAATTCTGCTGGCTGGGGAATTCTAGGAATTGAAGTCCACATGTCTTAAAGCTGCCAAGGCTGGAGACCTCTGCTTTACAGGGTTTTCTGGCAGTATTATCGTTTGGTTATCCCTGTAAAGAACTCTCAGATCTAGGTGATCTTAACTTTGGAGAGACAGAGCAGGGGGGGAAATTAATGGCCTATTTGTTTTTTATTCCTTCCAGGTGATAAACAACCACTCTCCGTAAGCAAACCATTGGCTAGCAAAAAATATTGTGGGATGTTGTTAAGGAAGGAGAGCCTTTATCCAAACTTTATTAACTCTCGGCGTTTAATTGCGCCAATGATGCCAAGAAAGTCTGGCATACGCAAACAGAGCTCCGAGAAATTACCCGTTGAATCACTTTTATTGCCCTTTGATTGTGTTTGCCCTTTCAAAAAACAGACATATGGAGGAGTGAACCATGCTGAAGAAACCCCGAAAGGAAGAATATTAGCAAATATGTTGGAGCCCATTAGGGAGAATTGAGCTGAAATGCCCATCTGTGAGGCCGGATCTCTCATCAACAGCAGTTGGCATGTTGCCACAAAAACGTGACAAAGAAGATGCCAGTCCATCTGACCAGTGTGGGCAGAGGACTATTGTGACTGGGAAAACTTCCAATGCCAGTTCCACCAACCACTTCGGATGGATCAGGGAAGTCAAGAGGATCATTCAGTTCTATACATTTGCTAGCTTGTGACTGATATTGTGGAGATCTCGGTTATGCACAGAACTGTCACACACGTTTTTGCTTGCTTAAGGGCTGAAGAATCCATCAAGGTTGAACCCTCTTCTATTTTCTTTCATAATAGTAAGACCCCCCTCTCCCCAGGCACCTGCTGCGTGGCTATTTTTATTGCCCACTGTGTTGTCATGCACCTGCTGTAGTTGATTTGCATCATCAGGATTCATTTCCCTTTCCTAAGGACATCTCCATCTGTACCATGTCTTGGATACCCCCGTTCCTAAAAAATCTATTTTTATCTGCTAAATGGTGATGGGAAGTGTAAGGGGTTTTGTTTTTTTGTTTTTTGTAGGAGAGAACCCATGTTGATTGATTGTAGCCAAAAATCAGGCTTCGGGTCCAATGCCATCTTTTCAACTAAGAGATTTTATTAAAAGGAGCAAGCTATTTGTGAGTTGCTAAAAATCAAGTCTCTCTCTGATTTTTCGGTCTTAGTGTGCGAGTTATCCTGCAGTCAACCAGAAACTACAATTCACTGGATGAATCTTGAGGATTACCCGGGTGATCCTTTCCCTAGAGTTGGAAGTGGTTTGCAACGGTACCAAGTCAGGATTCGGGGGAGCATTAATTTAACCCTGGCAGGTGTACAAATCACGTAGCTGGACAGGCCATTCTTATTTCCTCCTTTCAAAGAAAGACCTGTCGTTTAAACATGTAGGCGCCTGCCCTATTTGAAGAAAAATGTTATAGTTGCAGATATATTCAATAAATTTGGACTGCTGACAAAGAATTAAAAGGGAGACTGATATAGCTATTTCAAGCTTCTTTGCTCTCATCAGTCAGCCACACCCTTCTGAGATTCGAACCTGGGCTGCTTTGCATGTTAGGCAGTTGTTTTAACCTCTAGGCCACAGGCTCTTTCTCACTTTGTCAGCTGCCTCAGGGAGGGAAGAGACGAGGGTTGCAGATATATACATACACGCACATCACAGGATTTGATTCCAATAAATAGTTTTAATAGGGTTACATGACACTGGAAGGAGGACTGCAGCAGCCCCCATTATTTCCCCTTTTCCTTTGGCATTAGCCAAAGGGAGGGGGATTGCCTTGCAGTGAAAAGGATTTCTGACTCAAAGCTCTCTTCATGGAAGATACAAACACAGACATAAGTGCTCTCCCTCCACGTTCCACCGTCTTCCTTGGGGCAGAAAGCACGTGCGCTGGGCTCTGAATACTGCATTTGTGGACCCATTCTACCCTTCCCCTGAAGCCACCCTCCCAATACTGAGCACTCAGCACATGGAGGGTAAAACAAAGTCCATGTAGACAAAAAAAAAGGAAATACGTGAAGATGCAGAAATGGAGGGGAGCAAGACAGTTGGATTACCAATCCGAATGGGCATCTTAAAAAGGGAGCCTCTTCAGCTGCTCATAGGTGATAAAAAACTGCCACTGAGTTAAAGAAATATCTTTCAAAGGAGGAATTTCTAATCGTTCCCTCCCTCCTCTGGCTCTCATTTCCAGCTAAGTAACATGTCTAGTTGTGCATTTCAACGAGCCCAAGAGCCCAAGCAGACTTACAGGGTTAGAACTGCAGAAATCAAGGGAATATGTTAGTGTCAAAAGAAGGGAAATTTAAAAGCAATACACAAATTAACAGCTCTGATTCTCCCCCCCCCCGCCCCAATTTGGAATTATAACAGTTGATCATCATCTCCATGACACTAACGCAGGCGAACAGTGATAAGAAAATAGGGATATTTTATATCGCTCCAGTGGAAGGAACAGCTCTGGAGAGCTACCCAAAGATGAGCTAATAGCCTGAGTGCATCATAAATGTGTGAAGGTGCCTTATAAATTTGGCAGAGTTCTCCAGTCACTTATGCAGGAGTCTTTCCCAAGCCTTAAAAGAGTCAGCAACTGGATTTGGTAAGGATAGAATATACCCAAGTTGTTCTTCTCTGCTCCCCTGAAGTGTGTAGAATTATACAACTCACAAATTCATATGTACTGTTTACATCAGCACACTCCCAAGAAAAATGCACTGTTCAAAGGTCTCTGTGGAACAAATCGTTCGGGAAGGCTAAATTGGCCCTTAATCGTATCAGTTAAAAATTCAGAAGCTCCCTTTGCCTAAATTTGACCCTAGCTTTCTTCGCTGTTGTGATTCAGCAAGTTGTGTGAGTCAAACGTGACTGATTACGGTAATCACTCAAAACGTTGTGTAAACACAAGAGTTGATGTAGCCATCCAAATTAACTTAAAGCAAATGTTGTTTAACAGGCACGTTCACGCGCTCACCTAGCTCAGTAAAAATGAGTTACTGTTCTGGTTCCCACCACATACATCAGAACGGGTAACTTAAAATTCAGTATTGGCAGGAAATTTGCCGTTATCTACAAAAGTCTTGGCTACGATCGATAATGGCTTCAAAAATATTCCCCAGCCTTCCCACCGTGATAGTGCCTCTGCTTTGCAGACAGAAAGGATACAATGATATTCCAGGGACCAAGTCTCAACCAATTTGGCCAGAATCCTTTGTAAAGTGCAAAGAAGCCCTCGCTTTTCCAAGTCTGCAAAGGCGATAAGAAACCACATTCAAAATACACCCTGGTCCATACTTTCTGTGCTGTCCCCAATATTTACTAAGCTTACATCCTGCCTTTAATCAGGAGCTCAAAGCACCCCATTTTCAGCCCTAGCTACTGCTCCCACCTCAGCAAGAAAAATAGGCTGTAGAGGAGGAGGAGGAGGACAAAATCAACCAACGCATTTCCGTGACTTAGGGTGGAAATGAACCAGCTATTAGTCCAGCACTTGAACCACTACACCACACTATCCTGACTCCCTCAAAATGGGTGCACTCTACTACTTACCTTTACCAGGCCATCCATTGTTCCCCTATAGAGCTCCACGCTTCCCACGATGGCCCGCTGATTCATCATGCGCGTTCGAACCACATCCACGGGGTTGGAAGCTACGGCACCAGCCAGTCCACAGGTAAAACTGGAACTGGACAGACAAGCATCGAAGAAACCATTTAAAGGCAGGTGGATTTCAGCAGAGTAACTAGAGACTGTGAATTTCTTCCTTCTAGGTGGCTCTGGTTCCAGGAACAGGCCTAGTACAATTCTTGGCAGAAAACGTGTGAAGAAACCCACAGGTTTTAATTGCGTGTAGCAGAATGACCCAATTCTTCCTCTGGGTTTTCCACAACTCACGTAAAATTTTAAGAACAGTAATGCCGGCACCTCACCAGAAGACGGGTTTGACGTAGCAGGGCTAAGTCTCTTTGCTCCTTACAATTTCTAACAGAGGTTCACATTTTGTTTTTGCTGTGTTTTAAAAGCTACAAGCTACGGATTACACACAATATCGGGCCATAAATCTTGGTTTATGTAGCTGGATTAACATGTCGTACTAAATCAAAACTAAACAAGTGCACAATGTTGCTTAGTGCAATGCCAGTCTCCACCCACTGGAAGGATGCACGCTCTCCAGAAATCACAGGGAAAAACACCACAATGCCAAAATGTGAGCTCTTGACTACTCCACGCCCACAGCCAACACAATTTGAGAAGAATGCATTTAGGTTAACAACCAGAACAGTAGCAGGTACTCACATAAAATGTGTGAGAATTGTGTCCCCCATGAGTCCTGAAAGTATTAAGTGTTTCTTGGTGATGTCATAGACCGGTAACTCAACTCCTACCACAATAGCAGCTCGCTGAGCAGTGGGAACCACACCCTAGCCAGAGAAAAGACCAATAGTTAGAATGGCTTTAACCACGACATCACAATCAGTGACCTACTAACTTCCATTCATCCCATCCTTAACTCTTTTGAAGTTGGCAGGTTGCTTCATTTTTCAAAGGGGGAAAAAAACACGGTCCACTGGCTCTTAGGTCTGATCTCAAGATTCTTACAATATGCTTTAAAAAGATTGATCTATACATCTGATTAATCAACTTCTCTTTTGGCAAAATCCTGCTTTCATTAAGAAATGTTAATGCCAAAAATTAAAATCTCTTATTTGCTATGCGTTATTCTGGTTTATTTGCTTGCTTGCTTTACCACTCTCGTTCCTCTAGAGCAGGGGTAGGCAACTTCGGCTCTTTTATGATTCATGGACTTCAAAAGAGCCTTGGTGGAGCAGTGGGCTAATGCCTCCTTAAGTAACACCAGCTGCCTGCAATTAGTGCAGGTTCGCATCCCACCAGGCTCAAGGTTGACTCAGCCTTCCATCCTTCCGAGGTCGGTAAAATGAGGACCCAGATTGTTGGGGGCAATTAAGCTGACTTTGTAATAATGCTGCTTGGGGGGGGGGGGGCGAAAGCCCTAATAAGCAGCCATATACATAGAATGAAGGCTACTGCTAAGCTTGTAAGCCGCCCTGAGTCTTCGAAGGTCTTATCTTGCGGCGATAAGGACGGCGAAGTCTAATTACTTTGCCGCCCTTATCGCATCCGCAGATAATCGCCCGGCCGCCCTGTTTAGGGTGACCCGCTCCCTCCTTAACCAGGAGGTGAGGGAGGATCCCTTGCAGGGACGAGCCGAGGAGTTTAGTCATCATCTGGCGGACAAAATCGCTCGGATCCGGACCGGCTTGGACTCTGACTGGGCAGAGTCTGATGTGGAGGAATCAGGCGGTCTTGAGCACGTTATCTGGACTGAGTTCGACCCTGTTTCCCCTGATGATGTGGACAGGATCATGGGGAGACTGAGCACCACCACCTGTTTGTTGGATCCATGCCCCTCCTGGCTAGCTTATGCGGCTCGGGAGGGAACATGAGGCTGGTTCCATGCAGTAATAACTGCTTCCTTGAAGGAGGGTGTCTTTCCTGCCGCCTTGAAGGAGGCGGTGGTGAGACCCCTTCTCAAGAAGCCTGCTTTGGACCCGGCTGTTTTAAACAACTACCGTCCAGTCTCCAACCTTCGCTTTCTGGCGAAGGTTGTTGAGAGTGTGGTGGCGCATCAGCTCCCTCTGTTCCTGGAGGAAACTGATTATCTGGACCCGTACCAATCAGGCTTCAGGCCCGGACACAGCACGGAGACGGCATTGGTCGCGCTGGTGAATGATCTCTGGAGGGCTAGGGACAGGGGTTGTTCCTCTGTCCTGGTGCTATTAGATCTCTCAGTGGCGTTCGATACCATCGACCATGGTATCCTGCTGCGGCGTCTCAGGGGGCTGGGAGTGGGAGGCACCGTTCTACGGTGGTTCTCCTCCTACCTCCAGGGCCGCTCGCAGTCGGTGTTGACAGGAGGGCAGAGATCCGCCCCGAGGTCTCTCATTTGTGGAGTTCCTCAGGGGTCGGTTCTCTCGCCTCTCCTGTTCAACCTCTATATGAAGCCGCTGGGCGAGATCATTCGTGGTTTTGGGGTGGGGTATCACCAGTACGCTGATGATACCCAACTTTTTCTTTCCACCCCGAACCAACCCAGTGATGCCCTCTCCGTGATGTCCCGGTGCCTGGAGGCGGTTCAGGTCTGGATGGGGAGAAACAGGCTTCGTCTCAATCCCGCCAAGACTGAGTGGCTGTGCATATCGGCATCTCGGGTTAACCAAGTTATTCCATCCTTAATGATGGGGGGTGAGGTGTTACCCCCCGTTGATAGGGCTCGCAACCTGGGCGTCCTCCTGGACTCACGGCTCAATTTTGAAGACCATATAGGAGCCGTGACCAGGGGGGCTTTTGCACAGGTTCGCCTGGTGCGCCAGTTGCGTCCCTATCTGGACCGAGACGCCCTACGCACAGTTACTCATGCGCTTGTGACCTCCCGTTTGGACTACTGTAACGCTCTCTACATGGGGCTGCCCTTGAAGACCACGCGGAGGCTTCAACTGGTGCAGAATGCGGCCGCGCGAGTTGTAATGGGGGTTTCCCGATACTCCCGTGTAACACCTCTTCTCCATGAGCTGCATTGGCTTCCGGTTGCCCTCCGGGTGAAATTCAAGGTGCTGGTTATTACCTATAAAGCCCTACATGGCCTGGGTCCGGGTTATTTGAGGGAACACCTGCTGCCGGCATCAAACGCCCTTCGTCCAGTGCGCTCCCACAGGGAGGGTCTGCTCAGGGTCCCGCCGGTAAGAGATTGCCGGCGGGTGACACCCAGGGATAGGGCCTTCTCAGTGGGAGCGCCTGCCCTCTGGAACCAGCTGCCGGTGGAGCTGAGAACTGCCCCCGACCTCTGATCATTCCGCCGGGGCCTGAAGACCTGGCTCTTTGAGCTCTCGGGCCCAGGCTGAGGAGAAATTTTTAATCGGGGTTTTTAAGAGTACAGGGTCAATTTAATATTTTTTAATCTGGTTTTTAACTTTTGTATGTTGGATTTTTAATTCCCTGTAAACCGCCCTGAGTCCTCAGGGAAAGGGCGGTATATAAATGTAACTAAATAAATATAAATGGAATTTAAAAAAAATAAAAAAATAAAAAAACTCCCAGAATTCCTGCTGACATAAGAGCTGAGATTGCCTACCCCTGCTCTAGAGAATTAAGATCTTACTGGCTGGTCCCTGAAAATTAAAAATAAGGGATTTTGGTGAAAAAGGATATTTCAATTGAGGAACAGGATTAAAACTATTCACTGCTAGAGATCTCTCTTCCAACATTTTTTAAAATAATTTTGATGACTGCTACCACCATGTTTATAACTTCCTTTCAGACACAACTGTGATACTAAAAATTCTAGAATCAGCCACCAGTTGTCAAATCTGCCTAAAGGGCTGAGCCTTAAATTCAACAAATTGTTTAAGCTGATGGACAGCAGATTCAAGTCTCCACTTAATAGCACTTAGCAACTGCAGTAGCACTTAGAATTATATACCACTTCCTGACGCTTTACAGCCCTCTAAGCGGTTTACACAGTCAGCGTATTGCCCCCAACAATCTGGGTCCTCATTTTACCGACCTCGGAAGGATGGAAGGCTGAGTCAACCTTGAGCTGGTGAGGATCGAACTCCTGGCAGTGGGGCAGAGTTAGCCTGCAATGCTGCATTCTAACCACTGTGCCGCCACAGCTCGTAATAGTGGAAGGCCCTGGCCAAGTTTGAGGCAGTAATACTCTCTTTCAGACCGACCAACCTCACAGGCTTGAAGTGACAATGAACTGAAGGGACAGTGATTCTTTTGAGCACTACTGTGAGTGCTCAGAGGACTGATGATGTCACCTAGTTGGGTAACAAAACGCCTGCAAGACCACAACCAAGCTCAGAGAGCAAAAAGGACCCCACAGCCCTCCTCCTCCTCCGCCGCCCCGCAACCCCCCCCCCTTGTAGCATGGATGATGTTTCCTAGTTTGGTAATGAAAACGCCTGCAAGGAAACCACCAAGTTCAGACGGTATCGAGGACTACCCGAGGAAAGGCAGAATATAACCAAAAGAAAAAAACCATCTTAGACATGCCTTCTCCCCCTTTTTCTTGGGAAGCAACCGCAAAACACACGGATAGTGGGAGGCAACCCAAGAGGCCCTTACCCTCCAGAGGCCCCGCGTGCCTTCTTGCTGGTAGATGTCGATGAAGCTTCCAATCATGCCTCCCTGAAACAGGCTGCCCTGAGCTTGCATTCGAATCTGAAAAGGAAGAGAGCCCGTTGACCTATGCAAGCCAACATGGTTGCTCGGAGGCCAAGGAACTACGCATGAATGTTCATTCCCGGCTTTGTTGGGTCACCCAAGCTTCTACCGCGGCATCCTGCCATCTCTATAATCTTTTTATTTTAAGCCTGCCTTCTTCCCCCTGGTGCTTCCTAGCTGGGTAGAGATCCGAGTTTCTAGAATCCAACGCTAGCGTAGATTGGGAAAGGCCACTGCCAGCCTTTCCACAGCTGGATCGAGTCCGCAAGATCCTACTCTAAAAGTTACCATAGGCGGATTCCTTAGGATAGAGGAAAAGTCCTCGCATAGGAACTACAGGTAGTCCTCGACTTACTCATTTGGTGACCGTTCAAAGTTACAGCGGTACTGGGGGAAAAAAAAAAGCGACTTAGGACCGTTTTTCACACTTATGACCCTGGCAGCATCCCCGTGGTCACGTGATTTACATTCAGATGCTTGACAACCGGTTCATGTATTTATGACGGACGCAGTGTCCCGGGATCACGTGATCCGTCTTTGCCAATGTCCTGACAAGCAAAGTCAATGGGGGAAGCCAGATTCACCGGGTTGCTAATTTAACAACTGCAGTGATTCACTTAACCGCTGTGGCAAGAAAGGTCGTAAAATGGGGCAAAGCTCATTTACCCGATTTCTCGCTTAGCAACAGAAATGCTGGACTCAATTGTGGCCGTAAGTCAAGGACTACCTGTAGTCGCTTAGCCACTGTTTGAAGCTAGAACAGATTTCCACCCCCAAAAGGTACACACTAGCACGCACGCACGCGCACACACACACACATCGTAGCTGCAATTCAGGTGCTTGGCAGCCAACTCACCTTTACAGGTGGTTTCAGCATCCCATGGTCACAGGATATGATTTACGATATTTTGGCCAGACACTACCTAGTTTTTTCCCCAGCCAAAAATATCCATAGGAATGCATGGGGCTGACTTAACGGCTGCTGCATAAAAGGTCATAAAACCGGGTCGGTTACATGGATGCCTCGACTTACGACATCATGGCTGATGAAGGAAATTCTAACGTCCATTTTAGTCGTAAGTCAAGGACGGGCTGCAATCTATTGATAGAGCGGGACTGTTAGAATCATCAAGTTACAGAATTTGAAAACTGCCAGGAAGTTAAAAAAAAAGAAGCATCAACAGACCAGCAATGAGTACAGACAGTGAGACGTATCCCGCAAGGAAGACTCCTCTTACCTTTAGTACATCTGTTGGGTTAGCCAGAGTAGAGGAGATGACCCCTGAAATCACCCCACAGATGACATTGATCAATAACGTTTCATCTGCAATTAGGAAGGACAGGATGTAACCCAAAACTCTGCTCAAGAAGAAAAAAGCGACAGGAGTAGATTTCAGGAAGGAAAAGCAAAGATGAGAGAATATATATTTTCATTCTCTTTTAAATATATAAATTTATTTATCTCTTTCTTGTGCCTAAGGTGTCAGGGATGTATCGTAAAACTGCAAAGATTCCAATCAAAGCCATTTTTTTCTCCAGACTGTTAAAACTAAAGCAGGGAGATTAGATTACCAATTTTAGATTACCAATTTCCTTGCTTTTCCCAGAATTGTTAAGATTCTGAAGGAATGCCAACCAATCCCTTAAGCTTCCTGGGAAGTATATGCAGAAAGGATTGTTGATAGAGATTCAGTAGAATCTGAGAACTGGAACCAAAAAAAAACCCCAGCCAATGAGATTAGAGAATTAGTTCAGAAAGGAAAAGCCAAGAGTTAGAGCAAAGTTAGGCTGAGAAGGGCAGGGGTACTGACCGCAGCAATCTCCAAAGAGACCGGGTCACTGTCTGCCCAGGGCCTGCAGGAAAACAAACATTTAAGACATAGTTCCCATAAGCAGAGACCACAACATAGCATGTGTGATAGTGTGTAGGCAGAGACAACTCGGTGGGCAATGAAAAGGCAGGCAGGGCAGCATAACATGATTATTTTTTTTTATCAGCATGATATTCCCGTGTTTTGAATTTTGGAACAAGCGTCAACATTACTGCATTCAGATGTGTGTATGTGTGTGTGTGTTTTAAGAAGAAAAGCACTGGATTCTAATCTTCCTCAAGGAAAATAGGAGCGCCGTGCATCCAGAGACTTGATCTGGATTTATGAAAACGTCAAAAAAAATGGATCAAGAGGAAAACAAGTACAGGTAGTCCTCAACTTACTACCATAATTGAGCCCCAAAATTTATGTTGCGAAGTGAGAGAGTTGTTAAAAAGCGAGTTTCGCCCCATTTGATGACCTTTCTCGCCACCCCTGCTAAGCGAATCGCTGCCGTTGTCAAGTTAGTAACGTGGTCCTTAAGTGGACCTGGCTTCCCCATTGACTTCGCTTATCAGAAAGGCAATCTCACATGATCTTGGGACACTGTAAATACGAATCACTTGCCAAGCATTCAAATTTTGATCAAGTGACCATGGGGATGCTGCAATGGCCGTAAGTGTGAAAAACGGTTCTAAGTCACTTTTTTTTAGTGATGTTGTAACTTTGAATGGTCCCTACATGAACTATTGTAAGTCGAGGGCTACCTATAGCAGGGGTAGGCAACCTCGGCTCTTTTATCACTCATGGACTTTAACTCCCAGAATTCCTGAGTTAGCTATGCTGACTCAGGAATTCTGGGAGTTGAAGTTCATTTATTTATTTATTTATTTATTTATTTATTTATTTATTTATTTAGATTTATATACCGCCCTTTCCCGAAGGACTCAGGGCGGTTTACAGGGTATTTAAAAGAAAATCCATACAAAAGTTAAAACAATTAAAAAAAGTTTAAGTGAAACCCTGAGAGAAAATAAAAACCCCAGTTAAAATTAAAAAATAAAAATTCTCAGCCTGGGCCAGAGAGCTCGAAGAGCCAGGTCTTCAGGTCCCGGCGGAATGAACGGAGGTTGGGGGCAGTCCTAAGCTCCGCGGGCAGCTGGTTCCAAAGGGCAGGCGCGCCCACTGAGAAGGCCCTATCCCTGGGTGTTACCCGCCGGCAATCTTTAACCGGCGGCACCCTAAGAAGACCCTCCCTGTGGGAGCGCACTGGACGAAGGGAGCTTGATGCTGGCAGCAGGTGTTCCCTCAGATATCCCGGACCCAAGCCATTTAGGGCTTTATAGGTCATCACCAGCACCTTGAATCTCACCCGAAGGGCAACCGGAAGCCAATGCAGCTCGCGGAGTAGAGGTGTTACATGGGAGTATCGGGGGACCCCCATCACGACTCGCGTGGCCGATGAGTCATAAAAGAGCCAAGGTTGCCCACCCCTGACCTATAGAAAGAAATGGGTGGAATGAAGGCCTGAATTTTGCTTGCTGCAGCAACTTTGCCCTCCGTGACCAAGCATTTCTCTTTATCACATCTGTTTCATCTAGAGAAGCATCCATGTCCTCTCTAATACAAACATCTGTGTAGGCTTACATAACTGCCTCACACAGCAGCTATTGATGAAGATTGATAACGCACACTATTTGCGGTCTAAGTGCAATGAAACAAGGCACAATACATCTCAAAATGATGTAGGAAGAATCAGAAGTAAAGATTTAAGGAGAGAAAAACTCAAACTCTCTTGGGGTAAAAAAAAATAGTAAGAAAGCACTTAATAGAACACAGGTGATTTTCTATCCCATCTTTATGACATCTTTTGCATTTTTAGTTCTCTCTTTGCCCACTTTGGGAATCTGAAAGTCCAGGAAGCTCAGATGAGCCACAGCCAGACTGATTAATTATCAGTTAGTTAATCTATCTGACACTTCATAGCTTTGTGAAATGGGAAAAAAAACATGCACGATGTTTCCTTTGCATACCAACCTTCTAAACGGTTCACAAAAAGTCGTTTCAAACTCTGGTATATACCAATCTTTATGGTGCCGTAAGATGCTTGTCTTAATAATGCTGGTGCGATGCTGTAATCACAAAGAACAACAATGATCTAGCTAGGAAAACAGCAGCACTCCCCCACTTCATTTAGCCCAGCCCCATAACAAACAATCCTGAACCAAGTAACTCATGGGTCATGTGATCCCAACCACATTGCTGTACAGAGAGTCCTCCACTTAGGCCCACAATTGAGCCCAAAATTTATGTTGCTAAGTGAGACATTTGTTAAGTGAGTTTTGACCCATCTTGTGACGTTTGCTCACTGAATCACTGCAGTTGTTAAATTAGTAACACAGTTAAGTGAATTAGTAACACAGTTAAGTGAAATTAGTAACACAGTTAAGTGAAGCCTACACAGATGTTTGTATTAGAGAGGACATGGATGCTTCTCTAGATGAAACAGATGTGATAAAGAGAAATGCTTGGTCACGGAGGGCAAAGTTGCTGCAGCAAGCAAAATTCAGGCCTTCATTCCACCCATTTCTTTCTATAGGTCAGGGGTGGGCAACCTTGGCTTCCCATTGACCTTGCTTGTTAGAAGGTTGGAAAAGGGGATCACTTGACTCTGGGACACGGCGACCGTCATAAATGAATCAGTTGCCAAGCATCCCAATATAAATTATGTGACCATGGGGGTTCTGCAATGGTCATAAGCGTGAAAAATGGTCATGAGTTACTTTCTTCAGTGCTGCGGTAACTTTGAACGGTCCCTAAATGAACTGTGGTTAAGTCAAGGACCAGCTGTGTAGGGTAGGGAAAGAAGCTGTGCACACAGGAGAGGAACAGAGGGGTGCTGTACTTACCCAGAGTATAATGCTAGAACGCCTTCTTCTCTGGAGATGCGGAACAAGGCATGGAACATGCCCCGGTATTTGATCTCTCGGAAACGGGAATCAGTGCTTTGACCTTGGACCTGAAGTCGTGTTTTGGTGAGATCCACAGGGAAGGTCCCTAGGAAAGAAGAAGCTGCTGAATCACACAGCGATACTTAAGAAGTGATCTAATGGCTGCTCTAACATGTTAGCTGTTCCGCAATTTGTAGGACTGACTACAGCAGTCACAGGCCTGCCTTTTCCCCTCCTGGAGCCGAAGGGGGTTTGAGGCTAGCCAAATTATCCATCTTGATCTAATAAAATTCTTCACGCTACCAGCACCCCAAGAGCTGTAAAGAACATCAGGGGATTCTCCAGGGGTCTTTGTGGTGAAATGTAGGCCAGATTCCCAACAGGGAGTCCAGAGGAATAAGAGACAGTTAAGTTTTTGGTTGGGAAGAAGAGAGTCAAGTCTCTTCTTAAACGTTCTCAGAGTATATATTTAATGATGCAGGTTAATAATGCTTTAGTTTAACAATGAAGGAGTCTGCTTCAAAGTAACTTTTGGACCTTTGTTATTCCACCTTAGGCTTTCTGCTGACTCAGACTAACTGATAATAATAATAATAATAATAAATAATAATAATAATAATAAACCTTTATTGTCAAAGTACAACATGTGTACATTGAGATTAGCTGAGCCTCCCCCTGTGCTCTCTCCCCCCAACACACAGTGACAACAAACCCTCCATCCCACCACACTATGTGAACCAACTACACCACACACCGGCCTCCCAAGTCAATTCTGCATAAGATTATGTCCCATTTAAAAGCCTAACAGCCCATGGATAAAAGCTGTTCTTCAGCCTGTTAGTATGGCTGGCTATATTCCTATATCTCCTACCGGATGGTAGGAGAGTAAAGAGATACCGTCCAGGGTGTGAGTCGTCCCTGAGAATCTTCCTCATTCTTCCAAGGCAACGAGCCCTGGCGAGGTCATCCAGTGGTGTCAGGGAACAGCCCACAATGTCTTGTGCTGTGCTCACCACCCTGTGTAATGCCTTCCTATCTGCGGCTGTCAGACCAGCATACCAAACTACTTCTGATTTTCAGAAGTCCGGTGGGTACCACTCTTATTAATTTATTAAGAAAATATATATGGCTGCCCAATTCACTCATAACGATCCTGGATAGGTTACAGAAGTAAAACCCCAAATATAAAACCCAACAAACCCCAGTGGACAACAACCGAGCCAATCACTTAATGGGCTCTGTATCTCCCTGCTGCCCAGGTCCATTGGCAGAACATTTTCATGGCTTAGCTTTCAAAAGAGCATCAGGGTGGGGAAATCTTATTTTTGCAGGGATGATGTTGCAGAAAAAGGGAACCATCATGGAGAAGACCCTTTTTCTTGTTCCCACTAGATGGACCTCCTCAGTGGGGAAGACCTGCAACACACCCTGCCTCTCCCATTTTTTTTACTTAGCAAAGGTAAGTTAACATTTTAGCAGAAGAGAGTTAGAAGGGACCTTGGAGATCTTCTAGTCCAACCCACCCGCTCAGGCAGGAAACTCTGCATGATTTCAGACAAATGGTTGCCCAATCTTTTCTTAAAAACCTTCAGCGTTGCTGCACCCACAATTACTGGTGGGAAGGTGTTCCAGATTACAGATAAGTCCTCGACTTACACAGTTCATTTAGGGACTGTTCCAAGTTACAACGGCAGTATGAAAAAAGCGACTTAAGGCCACTGCAGCCTTCCTAGCGGTCTGGCGATCAAAATTCAGACGCTTGGCAACTGACTCATGTTTACGACGGTTACAGCCTCTCACGGGGGGGGGGGTGTCACGCGACCCACCTCTTGCGACCTTCTGACAGTTACAAACTTAACATCTGCAGCGATTCACCTAACAACTCTGGCAAGAAAGGTCGTAAAACGGGGCAAAGCTCACTTAACAACTCAGCAAGAAAAATTTGGGGCTCAGTTGTGGTTGTAAGTCGAGGACTGATGATAATTTTAGGGCGAAGTCAGATCCGATTGGTGTACATTCAAAGTGACAATAAAGTTATCATCATCATCATCATCATCCTGTGAAAACAAAGAGCCACATTTGCATTTGCACAGGGAGAACTGCGGCGCTGCGGTGCTCTTCTCCCAACTAAGGACTGGACACCCAAGGTCAATTGCTGGACAGTGACTGGAGGGCGGGGAGCTGGACCAAGGCCTGTCCGCCCAGCGGACCTCCCTGCCCTTCCACGCCAGGTCTCCGCGGACCGAGGCGGAGCAGCCGGGCCGCCGCGCAGTAGAGCCGGGCTGGGGCGTTGCTAGGCGCCAGGGAAAGGGCGTGGCCTACTGCCCGGTAACTCGAAAGGGGAGCGTCCGAGAACCCGCGCATGCGCGCCTGGCCCTGCCTGTCCTCTCCATCTCACCCACCGAATTCGGCCACGAGCGAGGCCAATCCACCGTAGACGAACGGCTTCCAGCTGAGGGCGGACATCGCGGCTGTGGAGGAAGGGAGCCGGCGGGCCCCCTCCCCCCTTTCCCGGTGCACCTTCGTTCTTTCTGCGCGCCAGCTGCGCTCCTTCGGTTCTTCCCCGGCCGGAGAGGATTCGCGCTGGGTCCGGACGGCAGCCGGGAAAGGCCAAAAGTGTTAACAAGAAAAAAACAAAAAGGGCTTCGCTCTCAGCGGGCTGGGGAAAAATGCGGAGGAGAATCTCGAGGCTTGCGATTGGACGTGCTGGTGGGCTGGGGCTAAAAGTAGCCAATGAGAGAGCGGCGGAGCCCAAAAGTCTGGGCTGGGCGAGGGCCGCTGCCCCACCCTCCTCCTCTGGCGAGGCGTTCTCTTCAAGATCAAGGGGGCGTGGCTGAAGAGGAGGGGGCGGAGCCCGGCGGGAAGAGAAGGCTTTGATCTTGCCAAGGGCACCTTTCCATCACCCGCAAATGGGGGAACAAGAGACCTGCAGGAAATGCACAGAAGCCATCTTGTGTGTGTGTGTGGGGGGGAATCCTATGGCAAGGATGGAAGAGCAGGCAGCAGCTCAAGAGGGCGCCCCCATCTGCAATAGGGACAATCTTGCTTCTTCAGGTTCCCCCCGGTTGGGCATTCACCAGTGGAAGTACAGCCTTAGGGATAGAATGGAGGGGCCGGCTGCATCCACAAGTGCTGAAGGTCTATCTAGCACAGGGGTAGGCAACCTTGGCTCTTTTATGACTCGTGGACTTCAATTCCCAGAATTCCTGAGCCAGCTTGCTGGCTCAGGAATTCTGAGAGTTGAAGTCCACGAGTCATAAAAGACCCAAGGTTGCCTACCCCTGATATAGCAGATGTGTTCCTTCGCAAGTGAAGCCATTATATTAGTTTAGGGATCAGTCTAGTGTGCAGCCTCTCAGAAAATGGGTTGTGTAAACTGTCATTTGCAAACGTATTTTGGATTATCGCCCTCAATGGTTTTCTCACTCTCCTTTCAGTTTATCAGCGCTTGCCATCCCCTTGCGAAATGTCTTGAGGTACAGCGTTTTAGTTGAAGACGAGAAGAAATGCACCTTCTCATCTTGCCAATAAGACAGAAAAGAATATTGGTAGCTCCGGGTTGACCTTTCATTAACCAACCCAGAGTAACATGGGTGTTAGAAGGGAGTTCTTAATAAAATATTAATCTCTTCTCTGCAGGGGAGGGAAACGGGATTCAAAGATTACAAAGGTATTTTTTTTATCCAAAACACAGTTATCTTCTGTGTCAATTAAACATATCAGATCTTCACGGTTTAGCATAGAGGTGTGCTCCTTGTTGCATTTCTACTTTATGTATTTGCCCACTCCCAAAAAATGTTGGGGAAGCCAAGACAAATTCATGGATGTTTTCCACTATTTTTTTTAAAATTAAAAATATAATGAATACATAACACAGTCATACAGTTAGTCTGTATGTTTAAAAATGTCTCGCTGACATATATTCAGAATTATACTTTGATAATTTAGAGCTCCTTAAGACTTACAACAAGCCTTTGGGGGGCTAAATACAGCCCTTGGCTTGGGCACATTTGTTCAGGTGCCCAACCTAGCAGTTTGCATACTTCCTCTGCTCAGCCTATTCATGTACCATCAGATCAGATCAGCTCATGACAGTTTACCAGCACAACAATCAAATAGTACAAAGATGCAGTGTTCACTGATCAATGAACAATTACCTTCACCATTGTCATCCCTAATGTGCACAGCAAGTTATTGAAAGACTAGAAAAGTTCTGCTTAATTACCTATAACACTGCAAGGATGCCAAGGTGAATATCAACCAGGCCACTTGGGGGGGGGGCTGCTCTGCAAGGTGAGAGCCCCCTCCCCCCAAAACACATTATTGGTGAGCTCCCACCTCACCTAACCTTTGTATCTCCCCTTGGGAGAAAGGTCCAAAACAAGTGAATTTCACATAGAGGCAGCCTTGGAAGAAATCTGGGATCAAAGGGGTTTCATCAATTACAATAAGTACTTTGAAATGCACCTGGAAGCCAATGCAATGCTCACAATGCTGGGGTGGTTAGCTGCATTTTGTATCAATATTCAAAAGCATGTGCATCTAAAATATGTTCAGTAGCCTAGCTAGTGGTGATAAGGGCTTAAGTCACACTCCATGGGGCCTTTTGCTCCCGATAAGGCTGCAAATGGCACATCTCCCTTATCAGGACAAAAAAAAATATCAGCTGCCTCTGCAAACAGAAACAGCGTGTTGTGTACATTTTCCACCACTGCCAGTAAAAAAAAAGTGCCTGAAGGAAGAAAAAAAAATAAAAGTAGAAAAGGAGCCGGCCAAAATAAGAGAGGGTGAGAGAATGCAAACTGGCAGATGCACACCCACAAGAGAGGAACCGTGTTAGATGCAAGGGTGCATGTGTGAGTGAGAGGATGAATGGATGAATTGATGCGATGAGAAAGGACATGAACCAAAGTTTCAGCTTTGCTCCAATCAACCTCATATGCATATGCATATCCTGATTGCTTAGCCAAGGGAATGCAGCCCCTGCCTTGAAAAAGACTGCTCCTCTCTTGCCATACAATTATACTGCAACGAAGCAAAGGTAAAGGTGTTCCTGCAGGTAGGAACTTTGCTAGTCGTGGCAGACTTTAGGAGGCGGTGCTCATATGTCTTTCTTCAAGCCACTGAGCCCGTGCTCCCCAAAGACATTCTTGACATCATGTGGCCAGCATGACATCACGCCGCACTGCAAAACGTAACGGCAAAACACAGAACGCTGTTACCTTCCCACAGAAGTGGCACTTAATTATCTACTTGCCTTTATGGGCTTTTGATGTGCTAGGTTGGCAGGAGACAAGAGGCAAGTGACGGGAACTCACCCCACCGCACGGAAGTAGGACTCAAACTGCCAGAGCACAGATCTTCTCCTTTTAAGCCATCGCACCTCTATACCGCAACTTAAGGAGGATAAGTGCAAAAAGTGCAAATAGCAGAAATGAATTTGGCACGTGAAGCTGCAGACGTGGCAACCGTTCAAAGTGGACTTATTAAGCCTAGATTTTGAAGTGTGCATGCGTGCGTGTGTGTGGGGGGGAGAATGGGTCACACGGCTGCTTTGCCTCTGGAATTCAGGCCTTTACTGCAAAAGGGTAGGCAAAATAGCACCTTGATTTTGTTTCTTGTGGTTTTCCTTTCCGGAGAGAAAAAACCGCTGCTCCAAACAGCACCTGAGTTTCTTCCTCCAATTCCAAAATTTAATGCTGCACTGCCCCCCCCGCCAAACCCCGCCTGTTTCACCGAGCCAATGTTCTGACAGCACAGGCTACAGCTGCCCTTTCTTGCGCGCAAGGAGAGAACGCAGCAGTTGAGTTAGTAACGATTTGGGGATTTCTCCCGGGAAGGCTTGTCTCTGTTTTTTGAGCGATCACGTGATCGGCTTTCTGATGTGGGCTGTCTATCTTTGATGGCCTCCGTTTTCTTCTGCTTCTCCACCCTGGGGGGCATTCTGCGCTCATATCGGTCCCTTTCTGAGCCTCTTTCTCCAGATGGCTCAACCCCACTCTCGTATCTGAGCTCTTGTCCTGGTGGCATCCTACTCTGGTGCTGGTGCCCAGATGTGCTACCCCAGGTTTCCTGGTTTGGGCCAGCATAGCGTTCATAGTCTGGGTCCTCCTTTTCCACTTTAATCTTGGATTTGGGGAAAAGCCCATCTCTACCAGGTTCCTCTTTCAGACGCTTCCGATGCTCTCGCTTTTCCTTCTTCTTCTTCTTCTTCTTTTTTTCTGAAATTACAAGAAATGCAAATCGAAAAGGATTTCCACAAATATCTCGTTCAGATGCTTCTATATGCCTCCTTTATGCATTTCCTGGTATTCTATCTTTCCAGAAACTCTTTCCTAGCTTTCAAATTGGATGCGACTTTCTTTCTGAACGGTTTGATAGGGAGTGCTCCTAAAACCGTCTTGCCCCACTCTGCCTGACCATTTTTCTTTAATTCTGTATTTCTCTTGCTTACCTAGAAGTGTTGACTGTTAACCCTTAATATTTATTGTACCTCCTCTAACAGAAATGGCCAGCACTTTCCATTTCACTTTTGCTCAGTCTTTTGCTATTTAATTTAATTCTATTTTAATTTTTATACATTATGTGTTATTTATAGTGTTTTAATTGCCCTGTACACCGCCCCAAGTCCCTTCGGAGAGGGGCGGTATATAAATCCAATAAATAAATAAATAAATAAATAAATAAATAAATAAATAAATAAATAAATGCAGGTACAATTCTGACTATTATGTCAGACATAATTCACACGCCAGAAAACTAACAGGATTCTGGACCTCCAGCTGATTCTTCTTCACCGAAATGCTGCATACATTGTGTATTCCTACATCTGGAAGCTTCCCTCAGCTTTAAAATGAGATTTGCATACAGCATAGAAACATACAACAGCCTAGTTTAAATAAGGCACATTGTAGCACAGCATACTGTGTGAACCAAGTCAGCTGTGACTTGATCAAATGTGATTAGTTTTCCAATTTGTATAATTCTGGCCACAGAAAGAAAAAAAAAGACTTATCACCTTTCTTGTGCCTTTTTACTTCCATTTCATCTTCTTCTGAGGATTCAGCTGAACTCTGAGGAGGAGTTTTAACACCACAGCCTTTCTCTCGGACAGCCTTTGTAATCTCATCAATGTCCTCAGAATCTTTTGGTGGGCGGTAGTTGGCCACGTGGTCCACACGAATTGTCCTTCCTTTTATCTGCAAACATGATGAAATTATGAACATTATGAAACGATTGTTTCCCCCCCCCCCACTGAAGCTACATGACCAGGTAACCATCAAATAGAAGCAATTAAGATTTTAGCTTAAGACACAGTGAAGCCTGAGATAATCTTTGGATTATTATGAAAAAGGCTTTATTTTTGCTGATATGAAAAGAGGATTTTTTGCCTGCTGCTCCCTTTCTGCTATGTCCATAAAGTCCTAAATAGGTTCACTGCATTCTTTCATAAAAGGCCTTATTGTTTTTAAATATATATTTTATGTGAAACTGGGTCACAGCCCAATCAGAGCAGCAAAATATCCAGAGGATCTTCAACGGCTAAACTAACCTTTATCCCATTAAAGTTATCAACTGCGAGAATAGTGCTTCGCTGATCTTCGTAGCAAATGAAGCAGAAACCTTTGGATTTCCCCGTCTTTTTATCACGTACCAGGTTTATGTTCACAATTTCTCCATACCTGAACAGAAAAATGGAAGTTGACAGTATTTAGTCTTAGGTCTAAAGAACAAAAAAAAAAAAAGGAAATGGCAACAAGCAGGGATAATTTTGAGAAATACAAGTGTTGATGTAGGGCTTAAAGACTATAGCCCTTTTCCATACACTGAGACTAAGAATCATTTTACTAGATTACACCTCATCCAGCATTTTCAATCAAGTAGGTACCTGCAAGTATTCATAAACCTCCCTGAAGCAGTGTATTTTCTAAACAAGTACTTTAGTGAATAATCTCAGGGGGGGAAAAACTGCCCTGGAATAGATGCTGTTCCAAAGTGCTTTTTCATATTTGTTTCAGCTAATCTGATGCTTTTAGTAAAAACTAAAGGCATCAGTTTAGCTAAATAAAATAAACATTTTTTATTGTTCAGAGCTTTTTTAAAAAACATGGTGTCCATGGATTTACCCAATAGAGGAAATATCACATTTACACTGTAAAGCCTATAATAGCAGAGCATCTCCTTGACAGTATTGTGGTAAAGACAAGAGCTGACAAAATTATTGGTAAAACTTCAAGACTACACTGCACTCTTTTGAAGTAAGCATTATTCAATTCAATAGCAGTTGCTTCCAAATAGATGTAGGTGATTTCACTATAAAAGTTTAAAGCTAATTCGCAAGTTACCCTTTTATTCCCATTCATTGTTATTTGCATTATAGTTTGGTTTTAATTGAAAAAGCAACATCAAAGCAATCTCAGAGAAACACCTCATTTTCTGAAGTTAAGTTTTCATTGTTCTTACTTACTGTGAAAATACACAGATAATGTCCCCTTCAGTCAGTTCATATGGCAATCCCCCTAGAAAGAGAAAAGAAGGGAAGGGATTATTAAATGTTTAGCCATTTTGCTATATGACAAATCATAAGTTTGATGCCACAAGGGCGTGACATGGTAAGATGTCTCTAGGCACATTACGCACCCACAAATACCCAGGCACTGCCACTATACTCTGCATGCCAGGAAACCTTATCCTGCACTCCCAGCTCTGCTTCACGCTCATTCAGCTCATTGATCAGCTTCACTTTGGTTAATGGGCTATGGAAGGAAAGAATAAAAACAATGAGTCTTAACCCTTTTAAACAGTGATCTTCCGGCAAGAGGTGGCGATCCCAACAATTACTTATACAGGTAGTCCTCAACCTACGACAATTGAGCCCAAAATTTCTGTTGCTAAGTGAGACACTTGTTAAGTGAATTTTGCCCCATTTTACGACTTTACTTGCAAGTTTTAAGTGAGCGATTGCCGTTGTTAAGTTAGTCACATGGTTAAGTGAATCTGGCTTCCCCATTGATTTTTTGCTCGTCAAAAGGTCACAAAAGAGGATCACATGACCCCCAGGACACTGCAGTCGTTATAAATATGAACCAGTTGCCGAGCATCCAAATTTTGTTCACATGACCACGGGAATGCTTCAACGGTCATAAGTGTGAAAAATGGGCATCAGTCACTTTTTACAGTGCCAATTTGACTTCAAACGGTCACTAAATGAACTGTGGTAAGTTGATTCATTTTATCCCAACTTCATCCCAGAGATCTGTACTACATACACAAATTGTATCCCTCCACGTCCACACACTAGGCCGGCAAGAGTGGTCAAGCTGAAAGAGGGGGCCTGAATTTTTCCAGCCCACAACAGGGTAATGTACTCCTCCTAACAGCTCAAGGCTTAGCTTTAAGAAGGGGAGCGGGGAAAAAATAGCAATGATAAATATTGCTAGATGAAAACGCACTCTGTGTAAGCCCAGAAACACTCTTCCGCATTAGTATTTCATCGATTCCATGCTTTATTCACAATGTAGTTCCGAAGTTGAATACTTATCCCAAAAGAAGCCCTGCTCCCCCTTTTCCCGCCTCCATAAAACTATTTATTAATACTATTCTTTCTCATTATCCAACTGCCGCTTACTTCATCCTGAAAGTGTCCTCCTGGATTTGCACATGCGGCCTTACAGCCCGCTGTACTGCGCAAGCGTGAGCCCGCCTCTCCCTCTCTCCGATAGGCTGCGTCTCCTGAGCTGTAATGATTGGCGATTTTCCCTTCCTTCCGCTTCATCTCCTATTCTCTCCCCCTCTGAAGTTCAGCGGGGAACCATAGAGATAGAAATGGGTAGAATAACACAAAGCGGAAGGAAAGACCGTTATTCTGATGTCGCCGATCTAGGACGCTTATCGATGGTGAAAGTTCTGCAGTTCGCCTTGGAAGTTGGCAAACGAATTGCATTCGCGGTCCAAGTGCTCCTAAAATCATTTTTGGGGCACTAATTGCGCATCACGTGTTGCCTATGAATTCGTTGCCTGCCATGCATCATCCATGCTTAAAACCTTGAACAATGTGAATGTGGCCACTAGCCCTGATGTTTTTTTTAAAAAAAGAATAGGCACGCTCTCGAGACAAACGTCAATGCATTCTAAAAAGATAACCAGACGTTGGCATCAAAATAATCATAATAAAAAGGCATGGGAAAGAGCCAAATAAATTTTAGTGTTGGAATAGTTGGTTGCTAATCTGATTCCTGAAGAGATATTTGGTGGACTGGCCCAGCTGCAGCACCTGAGGTGGCCAATTAAAAAAAAATTAAGCTATATCAGATCTACTTGTGTATTAGTGAAGACAGAATGGGCCTGGATGGCTTGAATACCGTAGCTTGATAAGATGAGCAATGCATATAATAAAGATGAGTCAAGATCTTAGTCTCCTAGCACTCTAAAGACAGTTTATGTGACAACATTTCTCCTCCAAGATTATTGTTGGTAAATCAAGTTTTGATAAACACTCTTAGACAATCATCTTACCATGATGATTAAAAAAGGGACAGACCTTTTGTTAATGGGTTTGACATAAGGAGCACAAAGCCACAAAATGTAGCTGTTTTCCACTTCATACATCCTTATTGCCCATCATATGCTGAATCACTGTTTGCAAGCAAAACAACTAACTGAACTTCAGCCTTCAACCAGTCAGCAAAATGTTCCTTATGTTTTTGCTGCCTGGATTCATAGGCCATGATGTGGTTTTTCATTGATAAGCTACATCTAGTCCAGTTGAACACAGTTCATTCAATAAACCTACAATAAGATTTAGCATCAAGTGTGAACCAGGTCATCATCAGGTGAATCCAGCCAGGGAAACGAAGCAGCCCAGATACCGAGGACCCTTAACTTATGACTGGCTACCCTTCAAAATTACAACGGAAAATAGGGCTTACAACCCGGTTTTAAAGTTACAATGTCTGTGCCACCTCCATCTCCCTGGGATAGTATGTGGGGCTCTCAACAGCTGACATACATCTACGGCCATTTGCAGCATCTTGTAGTCATGTGAACACAATTTACGGTTTTGTTGGAAACTGGTGTTTACTTAGGGTTTCCAGCAAAAACTGCCCCATAGCGAACCACCCCATAGCAAACAATTTTAGCAATAGCACCTAGACTAATATACTGTTTCCTAGTGCTTTACAGCCCTCACTAAGTGGTTAACAGAGTCAGCATTTTGCCCCCAACAATCTGGGTCCTAATCAAGATCGAACTGCTGGCAGTCGGTAGAATTAACCTGGAACACTGCATTCTAACCACTGCACCACCGCAACTCTTTTTCATTAATGAATTTTACACTTCACGACTGCCACATTTGCTTAATGACTGCCACAAACAAGGTGATAAAATCGGGCATGGTCCCATGTTGACCCACTTTATGACTGTCACAGCTTATGACTGAAATTGTAGACTCAATTACAATCCAATAAAGGAGAAAATTTGTAGCTCAGGATTGAAATGAGGGCTCCTTGGTGCTCTCTGAGCTTGGTTATTTTCCTTCCGATATTTTATTACCCAAACTAGATAACATCATCAGTGCTGATGACGTTACCTAGTTTGATAATGAAACGTTTACAAGAAAACAAGCTCAGAGAGCAGCAAGGACCCCTAAATTACAATCAAAACTCGAGGACTATCTGTGATGGATTTCTGAGGAGGGTACAGAAAAAGCCACACCCAAACCAAGTGTGAGCCATACAAATGTTTATTAATTCAACACAGAATTCACTGGAAACGACCAACGTTGATTCAGTTTATTGAGGCACACACAACCACCTGCCCAGCCCTCCCGGTTCAACGGTCAAGACTGTCCTTCAGCAAGGACAGGAATTCCTATTGCCAGAGGCCGGCGCCAGCTCTATTTTCTGTCCCTTCCCTTGCTGCCTCTCCATGTCCCGATAGAGCAGAGACTTGTGAGCCTTCAGCCGGCAGGCCAGACACATGAAAATAGACTCCACGTTCTGACTCTCTTTGGGGTCCTTCGCGGAGGTTTCAAACAAAAGCATATTGTGGGCATCGGCAAATTTCAGGGCCATGCTGGATGGGACTTGGATTTGATCCCGCAAGTCACACTTGTTTCCCACAAGCACTTTGGGGACGAGAGCTGGGACCGAGTGGCCATTGCACTCCTCAATCCAGTTTTTCAGGTTGAGGAAGGACGCCATTTTTGTGACATCATAGACAAACACCACAGCGTGGACGTTGCGGTAGTAATGCTCCACCATGCTCTTCCGGAACCTCTCTTGACCGGCTGTGTCCCACACCTGGACCTGCAAAAGAGAGCACAACACTTGGCAAGCCTATCGATACAGCTTTCCTGCCTCTTCCAGTTTTAAGCCAGGGGTTCTTTGCTCCATTGCGGGATCCCTAACTCTTTTCCATTTGCCCTTGCTATAATTCCCTTTACCAGGATGTATTCTTGGTTCTAGGAAATGGGGCATTTCAAACGGCAACCCTAGAAGTCCTAGAGCAGGGGTCTTCAAATTTGTCCCTTTTATGACCTGTAGACTTCAACTCCCAGAATTCCTCAGCCAGAAACGCTGGCTGAGGAATTCTGGGAGTCAAGTCCACAAGTCATTAAAAAAAGGGCCAAGTTTGAAGACCCCTGTCCTAGAGAGAAGCACCAGCAATATGCATTTCTGATGCCAGGAATCTGGCAGATACACTGATGGCGTTGGCCCTTGCATTTACAGAGTCCTCGGCTTATGACCACAATGGAGACCGGAATTTCCATTTGCCAAGTAAAGTGAGTCGCATCTAATTTTACGACCTTTTTTGCCATGTTCGCTAAGCGTGGTTAAGTGAATCACACAGTCATTAAGAGAATCCGGATTTCTCATCGACTCTGCTTGTAAAAAGTCAATGGGGAGGGTCACGAATGCCAATCGTGTAAATCGGAACTCTGTAAATACAGGCCAGTGGCCAAGTGCTTGAATTTTGATCACGTGACCCTGGGGATGCTGTGACAGTCATAAGCATGAGGACTAGTCGTAAACTCACTTTTCTCAGTGCTGTTGTAACTTTGAATGGTCATTAAGTGAATGGTTGTAAGCTTAGGACTCTCTACCTACTGATGCTCTTCTTTCGAGGATAATGCAAATGTTTCTCCTTGTTCATTTTATTCTCCTGACAACTCTTGTTTTGGATGGGAGAGGCTCACTCTCACTTGAGGACCTCCACAGCAGATTTGCACATGGAGATTTGCACACTCTGGAGACAGCATTGACCCCATCTTCATAACTCAGCACAGCCTGGCTCAGCAAACAGAGACTGCCACTCCCCTCATCTCATTCCTTCCCCAGCCAAGGCTCTTTTGCACAAGCTGGCCTTTGTATTCTGGTCTCAGAAGCTCCTTGGGGCTACAACGCTATCTTTTGTCCCCAGAGGGTGTGTGAGATTGCACTAACCATAGAGCAAAACAGGGTGATAAAATAGTTTGGACTGAAAGAGAATTTCAGGTAAGGGGCAGAGAGAGAAGCCACTTTAGACCATCAAACAAAGGAACAGTAAACATCTTGGAAGGACACAGGGCTTCATCAGAGAGAATATATTCAACCTTTGGCATTTTTCTTTTTCTTTTATTTCTTATATTTTTCTCAGTTTGCATTACTCATTTATCTTTGCATTTTTGAGCTGTAATTATTATTATTATTTTAAAAAAGGCTCAGCCTTATGCCTACTCCTTAAAGTCTATTCCCATCTCCTGAAGATCCTTCAATTCTTTCTTTACTTAAAAGACATTTTACAATAATATTGCCTCAGGCCTACAACTGGATGATGGAGGCAGATCATCAAATACTTCTCTGTCCAGAAACACCTCCCTCATTTTGCAAAAATAAATAAATAAATAAATGGAAGAAATCAAAGGCAAAGAAAGATTGTTTTTCTCTCTCCCTCTGATGGCTGGGGTAGTTCCTGGATACTCAAAAGGTTAAAAGCAGCAGTGTTCCATGGAACCACCTCCCACCTCCTGCAGGAATACTGTGAGGTCATCTTGCTCTCATCCACATCTGTGCAACACAGAGAGAAGAAACAGGAACAAAACAGAAATAGAATGCGTTTCCACACAGGGTAGAGAGTAGGCTAAGATCACATTTTGCAAATTCTATATATCAGAGGTCCCCAACCTTTTGGGCACTCGGGACAGGTTCAGTGGAAAGAGGTTTTTCTGTGGACCAGAGTGTGTGTGGTTTTGTGTGTTGCCTACATCCCACGGATGGGGCTTTGCTTGTTTGTGCGGACCGGTTGCTGGCATGCCACAACCTGATATCAGATGGGGACCCCTGCTGTATATCATGGATGGACCCTAACCCCTGCCTCCACATGACCTGTGAACGAAGCCCTCTGATCAAACCAGAATATGGTGGATTTGCTTATGTGCTCCCATAACCCAGGTCTAAAATATAGGAATATACTTTTTGAGTAATATGTGGGTCTGATGGTACAAATAGGAAATAAAAGTGGGCAGGCAGCTAGAGCAAAAATTATGGAACTTTGTCTATATGACAACTGCAGCAAGATTGTTAGATGTTCAGAAGTGGAAAGGTTTGACACAATTCACAATAGAGGAATGGTTGGAGAAGATAAGGGAACTTGTAGAGATGGCTAATTCGACATCTTTGATTAGAGAAAAGATAATATTCACATTTATAACTGACTGGAAACCCCATGTGGACTTTTTGCATGAAACAGAAAAAAATGCATTGAAGAGTTGTGGTTTGGATAATAGAAAAAGTTAGCTTTTTTGTAATCATATAGTAAGAGAAAATTTTCTGTTTGCTGCAAAGGAAATCAGATGCTTCTATTTCTTTTTTATATTTTGTTTCTGCATTTTTTTTCCCTTTCATTCTCTTTGTTCTCCTTATTCTGTGTTGGTTTCTATTCATTTAATTTTCTCTCTTTTTTTAAAATAACATGTTTTTTAAACTAAAGGAACTAAAGATTATTGCCACTTCTGAAACAATGGAAGACTACAGAATCTGTGTTTCTTCCAGAATTCAGGGCAATTCAAAAACCTGCATCCTTCTGCAGTTATTTCAATGAAGTATCTTTCTAACTCTTCCAGACTATTTATCCATTCACCCTAGAATTCTGACTGGCTAGACAGGATATATAAGGGAGGCGGTGACTCAGTGGGTTAGGACGCTGAGCTTGTCGATCAGAAGGTCGGCAGTGTGGCGGGTCGAATCCCGAGTGCCGCGTAGCAGAGTGAGCGCCAGTTACTCGTCCCAGCTTCTGCCAACCTAGCAGTTCGAAAGCACGTAAAAATGCAAGTAGAAAAATAGGGACCACTACAGTGGGAAGGTAACAGCGTTCCGTGTGCCTTTGGCGTCTAGTCATGCCAGCCACATGACCACGGAGACGTCTTCGGACAAGTGCTGGCTCTTCGGCTTTGAAACGGAGATGAGCACCGGCCCCTAGAGTTGGAAACGACTAGCACGCACGTGTGGGGGAACCTTTACCTTTACCTTAGACAGGATATAGCAGATATAAACAGTGGTACAATTTACAGATGACCTCTCTAAGATGTAAAGTGGAAGAAAAATGAAGCTTTTCCTAAGCATCTCTTCTGTTTTCCTCCACAGAGAACATAACAGAAGGACGCTCAATGGTACCTGTGTTAAACAGATGGGTTTGTAATCTTGGTGTTCTCATATTTCTCTTCCTTTTTGCCAATACCCCCTTGCCCCATTTTTATCAGATTTTTGCCAATGGGATAAATAAAGCCCTCATCATGAGTGCATTCAAACATTACTGAATCGGTTCGCCCATGCCTCATCATCATCATCAGGTTCGAGTCCCACCAGGCTCAAGGTTGACTCAGCCTTCCATCCTTCCCAGGTAGGTAAAATGAGGACCCAGATTGTTGGGGGCAATTAAGCTGACTTTGCAATAATGCCGCTTGGGGGGTGTATGAAAGCCCTAATAAGCAGGCATATACATAGAATGAAGGCTACTGCTAAGCTTGTAAGCCGCCCTGAGTCTTCGGAGAAGGGCGGGATATAAATGGAATTAAAACAAATAAATAAAATAAATCATCTGATCTGGCAAAACAGCAATCTATGTTGAAGGAAGTATGACAGCTCAAGCTTTGATTTATCCCAAAGGCAACCTTGGAAATCCGTGCTCAGTCCTAGCATTGAGTAACTAATCAATGTAAATGCAAAGCATGTTCGAGGCAGTCAGTTTGATTTTCCTTAATATGTGTAAAGGTATTTTAATATCATCCTAATCTAGCCATTGTCTCTCTGCTGCAGGATGAAGGCCTTTTCCACATATTTCCTTCTATGATCGGGGCTTTTGATGAGGCGAGGGGGCTTGTGTGAGTAAACGAAATTGTGGGCTATGCCGTCAGACGTGTTTATGTCCAGAAGGTCACTCAAGGCGAACAGGCCATGATGGATACCCCAGACTAACACCGATCATATCTGTCAACCCACATTGGATTAGCATGTCAGATTATAGTCTATTCCTCCAACATGTCAATAAAACCTCAAAAAAAACCATACATTATAGTAGAAAACAAAAAGCCAGTTGGGTGTAGTGGTTAAGGCATCAGGCTGGAAGCTGGAAGATTGTGAGTTCTAATCCTGCCTTAGGCACACAACCAGCTGGGTGATTTTTGGCCAGTCACTTTCTCTTAGCCCTAGTAAGGAAGCAGTGGCAAACTACTTTCTAAGAATGCTTGCCAAGAAAATTGCAGGGAACAGTCCAGGAAGTCTATGAGAATTGGTCACGTTTGAACGGAAGACAAAAATATATTAATAATTATATGCAAATATATAATGCACACTATACACACACACACACACACACACACAAACCACACGCAAATTTATTGCATTTTCTCAGTGGAAATTAGCAAATTTGGGTCCCTTGGTAACTGGGTGGGGTACAACAGTTCCAGAAATATTAAACTGGGGAAACCATTGTAAAGAGGGCCAAACCAGAAAAATGCCATTTGAATCCCTAATTAGTCACACAATTCAGTAGATGACTTCAGGCCAGTGGTTTTCACACTCCCCCTTTCCACTTGGCAGGGCTGTGGGGAGGAAATGGGGCAGGGTGGAAGAGAAGAAATCAATGACTTAGCTGAAAAACAGACTAGAGCCTCACGATGCATTAGCCACACATTGTATTAGAAGAATTAATTAAGGTTTACTGAACAACTATACAAGATCCTGATTCTGAAAACCAGTGCTGAGCAATGCTTAAGTTAAGTTGCTAGTTTAAAATTCAACTCCGGGCTCAGCCACAGAAGCTCAACAGGTAACTTTGGGCTAGCACTAGTCACTTTCCCAGGTTGCACAACCTCACAAGGTTGTGGGGGGAAATGGGAGTATTCCTGGAACAAGGCATATCAATAAACACACGGATAACTCAGGAACTACCTTTAAAGCTCTCCCAGCAGGTAGCTCCAAAGCCAGCAAACCTCCCCACCAGCGCAAGGGCAGGGAAAACCATCTCCTTGAGTGATCCTTCCTGGAGAACTTCCAGCCATTGAGAGAGTGAGATCACCTCGCCTCTCCCGTTCTGTCTCAAAAATTCCCCGCTCTGGCTGCATTCACACGACCTTCTAAACCCAAACCCCAGATATTTCTGGAAATATACGCATCGCGGTTTATTTTTTTTATTTTTTTTTTAATCCCATTTATATCCCGCCCTTCTCCGAAGACTCAGGGCGGTTTACAAGCTTAGCAATAGCCTTCATTCTATGTATATGCCTGCTTATTTTTCATTTTTTTAAAAATCCCATTTATAGCCCGCCCTTCTCCGAAGACTCAGGGCGGCTTACAATTTAAGCACAAACCAATGTGCTTAGCAGTAGCCTTCATTCTATGTATATGCCTGCTTATTAGGGCTTTCACACACACCCCCTAAGGGGCATTATTACAAAGTCAGCTTAATTGCCCCCAACAACCTGGGTCCTCATTTTACCTACCTCGGAAGGATGGAAGGCTGAGTCAACCTTGAGCCTGGTGGGACTCGAACCTGCACTAATTGCAGGCAGCTGGTGTTACTGAAGGAGGCGTTAGCCCACTGCTCCACCAAGGCTGATTATGGGCTAACCAGATGATATCCCAAGGCTTCGTAGGGTGGATGACACGAAGCCACGGCTCGCCAACCTCAAGCCCTCCAGATGGATTCCCCCCACCCTCGCCCGCCCCCTCCGACGGATTCAGACCCGAGCGAGAGCGGCCGCAAAAGCGAGCGGCGGCCGGCGAAGGGGAGGAAGGGCCTCCTTAAACGGGCAGCCCAGCATCTCCGACGGCGCCCACCGGGGAAAGATGCTCCCGCCCGGGGGGTAGAGAGATGGGTGGGAGAAGGACAGCCGGCCTCGGCCGCCCCCCGCCCCGCCGCTACCTTGATGTGCTCGCCGGCGATCTCCACCGCCTTCTCCCTGAAGTCCACGCCGATGGTGGCCTCGGTGCTGGCGGGGAAGGTGCCGCCGCAGAAGCGCACCGTCAGGCAGGTCTTGCCCACGTTCGAGTCCCCGATGACGATGATCTTGAAGATGCGCGCCTGCACCGACTGCTCCAGCGAGGCCTCCAGCTCCATCCCGGCGGAGCGGGCGAGCAGGAGGAGGAAGAGGAGGAGGAGGAGGAGGAGGAGGAGGAGGACGGCCGCGCGGGGCTCACCAGCGCCGCTGCTCCGGCTCAGCCAGCATGACGGAGGGTCGGCCGAGCCGCGGGCTCCCACCCAGCCGCCGCCGCCGGAGCAGCCTCGCTTCGCCGGCCCGGGAGCCGCCCCTGGGCTCGCGCGGCCATTGGCTGTCGGGCGCCCGCCCAGCCCGGCTTCCCAGCCCGGCGAGGCGGAGCTACAGCTGGCCGCAGCTGGAACTGCGCCGCTCGGCACGGGGAGATGCTGGGCGGGCCGGGGAGGGCTGGAGGGCGGCCCCTTTGCCCGCTTCTCTCCTGCCCTCCCCCGGCTCCGAGCCGCGGGTGGCGGACTAAGCCGGGGCAGCTGCTTTGCAAAGGCGGAGGAGCCGTGTAAAGCGAGGCAGGGCGTTGCGCAAGCTCGGCTTCCTTCTGGCGTTCAGACGGGCGCTGGGCTGGGTTGGGCGGATGCAGAACGAGTGCCGTTGCTTTAAAGCAGGGGTCTTCCAACTTGGCCCTTTTATGACTTGTGGACTTCAACTCCCAGAATTCCTCAGCCACCTTGTCTGGCTGAGGAATTCTGGGAGTTGAAGTCCACAAGTCATAAAAGGGCCAAGTTTGAAGACCCCTGCTTTAAAAGGAAGGGAGGGGGCTGCCGCTGGTTACGAAGGGCCGTCCGCTACAGGTAGTCCTCGACTTAACAGCCACAAATTCAAAGCTAGTCTCCGAAGCACCAGAGGGCAGGACAAGAAACCGCGGATGAAAACTTAAGGAGAAAATCAACCTAAAACGAAAGAGAAATTGCCCGACTGTCAGGACCCACCTCAATCCACATCTTAGGAAATAAGAACTCTTGGATGCAAGTTTAGTCCAAAAGGAAAATGTTTACTAGGATGGAATCGATTGTGGCAATACAAGACGGAATCTAACAAAGTTACATTTCAATCCCATATAAAGCATTCCCATTTTAGCCCCTCCCCTCATCCATTTGGTCAGGCTCTCATCATTTGCTTAGGTGTCAGGCCCTTCCGTGGGAAAGGGGAACTCTCCTTGGTTGTATGGTTATTGCTTCTTCCTTTTTCAGTTGTAAATGAAGATGCGATCCAGATGTGTGTCTCCCCCTTCCTCCCCCAGTTCAACCATTCCCCTGTTGTTTGAAGATCGCCTTAAGTCTATCCTCTCCCCCCCCCTTCGGAGAGATGGCAGCATCCCCAGAATAAGCACATTGTTCTACCTATACATTTATGAAATGTGATATAAATGGATTCTGACACCGACAGCTAGAACAATTAATCAGCGGAACGACTCGCCTCCAGAAGTTGTGGATGCTCCAAAACTGGAGGTTTCTCAGACTTGATTGGACAACCGTTTTGTCTGAAATGGCAAAGGGTTTCTTGCCTGAGCAAGGGGTTAGACTAGAAGGCCTCCAAGGTCCCTTCCAACTCTGTCATTCTATTCTATTCTGTTCTGTTCTGTTCCTATTATGGGCCCCATTGCTAGACAAGGCAGTTGCTGATTCCAGTCCAATGTTAAGATTTATTTTTATTTTTTTGCCAAGGTTTTAAAGCTAATCGCTGCAGTGGTTAAACGAATCGCGCTTCTCACGTTGACTTTGCTGGTTGGAAGCAGGCTGGGAAGGTCAGACATGATGATCAAGTGACCCGGGGATGGTGCAACTGTTATAAATACATGCCGGTTGTCAAGCGTCAGAATTTTGATGAGGATGCCGCAACAGTCCTAAGAGCAAGGACCGGTCACAATTCCCTCCCCCCCCCCCGTTTTGTTGTAACTTCAGTCGTTAAACAAATGGTTGTATGTCAAGGATGACCTATATTGGAATAAGAAGCTCATTGGGACATGGACATCAAGAGGGCAGGCTCCCAAAATGTAGGAGAAGGGAAAGGATGCTTATTTGGGGCTACTATCATCCTAAGTTGAACAGGTAAGAGCAGAAGTTCAAAATCTGGGGGCCAGACTGCCCCCCCCCAAATTTATTCAGAAGTGAGAAGAACAGAGCCAGGAGATTTTACTTAAGAGAAGCAGCAGTGTCTGATAATAATATGGGGCGCACGTGTTTCCTTAATCACAATTTTCTGTTTTTAGGCCCAGCTATAAAAGGGATCTTGGTCCTGAACTGTGAGAATTACACCCTGAAAACAACACTTAGGTGACATTCTGTTAGAAATGAATGAACACTTGATCTCTGATGTAACGCTAGAGAAAAATCACATTGGCATGTTACAAAAAATAATGTATTAGCCATACCTAATGTGGTTACTGGCCGTTAATTTCATACGTTTTCCCTTCCGTGACAATTAAAAATTAACCTACCGTAATAGGATCTTTTGGAAAGATGATTGGGAAATTAGCGCCAAGGATTGAGGGGAAACATTTATCACTTTTGGCCCTTAGTGTGTGGCTTAGTTGGTTAATTCTCAATTCTTGCTGAACTTCCTTTAGCCTTTTGGAAGTTTCGCCCCGTTGAAACTGCATTAATCTCAGAATTTGTTTATTTTTAAGTACAGGGAAGTTCACTTGTAAGATTTCAAACTGCAGTTTTAAAGACCTTTGAACAAATGGCTCCTATTTAAGTTCGTGGAATAAATGTGGTTAGGCTTGCACTGTTCAGTGCTTATTTGCATGCCAATGTTTAATTACATGAGTGGCAGCAAACTGCCTTCTGGAGAAATTAAAGAACTACTTCATCTCTTACAACTTCAAGAATTAGCTGCTGTAAAGACTTTTATAGCATCCATAAATTGAAGGCACACATGTAAAAATGGCATTTCATCACTCAATAAGAAGGCAGCCGAAATCACTCTTTGTGATTTTAGCTTTTGCAGCCTCTTTAAATCTTCTTACGGGAGTTTCAGCACCACAATAGGAATATATCACCTAAAACCACATTTTATCGTTCATTTCCTCCAGCTCTTCCAAGTGATAAATAAATCAAGCACTTAATATGGGGACTGTAACTCCAGAACAAAAAAGCAAGAGTACGAAGCAACAGTGCATGTGTAGAAAGAAAAAATATCTCTAGGAACAACAAAGAACTGTGCTGTTTGTTGCAACGCTAAAAGGCCTTGGCAATGGGTGGTGAAATATAAACAATAATAAATGTGACCCTTAACACTGTGCACCTGTAAGGTTGTTTTCCTTCCCCATGGTTATTTCAGTTTTAGAATAGAATAATCATTCTTTACTTGATTTACTTAATCCCATAGATCTTGAGAAGACACATTGAGAAGCAAATTACACTAGAATAGAAAAATGTAACGCCACAAGGAGTCTCCACATGGAAAGCTAAAAAAACAACAACGCAGAGATCTGAGTTAACTGCGTATTATATGAAGCCTTTCCTGCTTATTTTGGTTCACCCCAACTGCACACTCTCAGAAGTCTTCGTTCCGTGTTTCTTCTCTTTAAAACAAAATTAAGAATCCGTACAATTGGTGGCTTCAGATTTTGTTCAGCCTGGGAAACAGGACACCAGGATCCGGCCCGAGCTTTCTGCCTTCAAAGGGGCATGTTCTGCCATGATAGCGAGGGAGGAAGTTCAAGTCCTTTAGAGATCTTTCAGTAGGGGAAACACCCAACCTTGAGAGAAGCTTGTCAGCCATGGCTGGGACCACCGGCTGCAGCAAGAGCCCATACACCCGAAGACATTCCAGAGTGACATGGAGAATGGTCCCTTGCCACTGTCGCTCTGTGGGATCCTCCGGGCACAGCTTCCACGGCCTGTGCCTCTGGATGAAGCCGTTGGTCTGCCTCACGCACTCCATAATGGATTCTAGAGCCTTGTAGATCTGGAAGTGATCAAAAGAGGCGCTCACTTTCATAGGCAGGCTCTCGACCAATGACACTAGCTTGTAATCCTCTGCTAAGGCCTTTCCAGATCCACTTTGAATCCCCAGATCCCTAGGGAAGCAGGTTTCAGAGAAGATGGGGTAAGTCCCACTGGGATTCAGGGTAGAGGCTGTGCACCGGTTCAGGAGACCCCCTAAGGTGTCGGCTAGCTCCGAGTTGAGCAGTTTCATCACCTTCTCGTCGTAGTAATCACAATCCCGCTCTGGGACCCCCTGTCTCAACAGGAAATACCGAATCCCATCCACCGTGTAGTGCCGGAAGCACTCCTTCGGGTCAACGACATTGCCCAGGCTCTTGGACATCTTCTGTCCTTGTACCGTCCAATGAGAGTGGACCCAAATCCGCAGGGGGGGCTCCAGACCTGCAGCCATCAGCAAGGCAGGCCAATAGATGGCGTGGAACTTGAGGATGTCTTTGCCCACAATGTGGCAAACGGAGGGCCACCAGGCCTGGTGCTTTTCCGGGTAACCTACAACCGTCAGGTAGTTCACCAGAGCATCCACCCAGACATAGATGGTTTGTGTCGAGTCCCCAGGGACAGGGATGCCCCAATGCAGCCGGTTTCGGTCACGGGATACAGAGAGATCTGGGAGGTCCCCTTCCAGCCATTGGAGGACCTGCTGATAGAAGGGCTCAGGGCTTATGGCGTCCTTATTCTTGTAGAGCCATCGCTGCAATGGCTCCTGGAACTTGGACAGCTTGAACATGTAGTTTTTCTCCCTGGTCCAGTGCACCTAAGATGCAGGAGAGAAGTTATCACAAGGGTTTTTTTCTGGTTTCATCAACCTCTCCAAAACAAGATATATTTACCCAAGCGTTTATATTAATGTCTAGTTTTCCTTCTTTACAGCTGAAGGCCGCATGCATGCATCAGAAAACTTGCCTCCCACCAAGGATCACATCATCTTAGCTTCAGAAAGCTAGCAGCATCCCGGGCCTTCAGTCTGCTTTTCCCCAGTTTTCTGGGGCTACATCTTTTGTTCTCGCTGTTGCCCTTTTCTATTTTGGCGATCCTTGCTTATGAGTCTGACGTGATGCCAAAGGTGTCAGCTTAGAATTCAGGAGACACTGAGTTCTAGACCTCCCTTAGGCTGAAAGCCAGCTGGGTGAATTTGAGCCTGTCATTTTCTCAGTTCAACCTACCTCACATGGCGGTTGTGGGAAAAAGAGGAAGCGGGAGTATTTGGAAAGTTCACCACCTCGAGCTGACCTACATATGTATATGCTGGTAATGACCTATAAAGCCCTAAATGGCTTGGGTCCGGATTATCTAAGGGAACACCTGCTGCCGGCATCAACTTCCCATCGTCCTGTGCGCTCCCACAGGGAGGGCCTTCTCAGGATACCGCCGGTTAAAGAATGCCGGCGGGTTATTCCCAGGGGAAGGGCGTTCTCTGTGGGCGCGCCGGCCCTATGGAACCAACTTCCCACGGAACTCAGGACTGCCCCCGACCTTCGCTCATTTCGCCGGGACTTGAAAACTTGGCTCTTCAAGCTGTTTGGCCCAGACTGAGGGGTTTTAATTTAATTTAATTTAATTGGGTTTTAGTTTTAATTTCAGGGACTGGAATTTAATTAATAGTTTTAACTGATTTTAATTTTTGTATGCTATGTTTTTTTAATTTTCCCTGTAAACCGCCCTGAGTCCTACGGGAATAGGGCGGTATATAAATTTAAATAATAATAATAATAATAATAATAATAATAATAATAATAATAATAATAATAATAATAATAATAAGTAACTGAAATAAGCATCTAACAATAATAATATAATAATACAGAGACTCTGTAGATTATTTAGAGGTGGCTTCTCCAATCGGAATGTACTGTAGACATGAGACACATTATATTATTACAGACAGTTTGGTGCAGTGGTTAAGGCGTAGGCCTAGAAACCAGGAGAAAGTGAGTTCTAGTCTCAGCTTAGGCATGAAAGCCAGCTGAGTGTTTTGGACCATTACCCAGCCCACCTGACAGGGGATGATACTGGGGGGTAAATCTCTGGCGGGCCCGAGATAGAGGTTATTCTTCTGTCCTGGTCCTATTAGATCTATCAGCGGCTTTTGATACCATCGACCATGGTATCTTACTGCGTCGTCTTGAGGGGCTGGGAGTGGGAGGCACCGTTCTGCGTTGGTTCTCCTCCTACCTCTCGGACCGTTCGCAGACGGTGTTGGCAGGAGGGCAGAGGTCAAGCCCTAGGCCTCTTAATTGTGGAGTGCCTCAGGGTTCGGTGCTCTCGCCCCTCCTGTTCAACATCTATATGAAGCCGCTGGGAGAGATCATCCGTAGCTTCGGGGTGAAATATCATCAATATGCTGATGATACCCAGCTATTCATCTCCACCCCGAACCAACCCAGTGATGCCCTCGATGTGATGTCCCGTTGTCTGGAAGCGGTACAGATTTGGATGGGAGAAAACAGGCTTCGACTCAACCCGGCCAAGACTGAGTGGCTGTACATACCGTCATCTCGTTTAGTCCAAGAGGTTCCATCTCTGACTATAGGAGGAGAGATGTTACCTCCCATTGATAAAGCACGCAATCTGGGCGTCCTCCTAGATTCACGACTCAGTTTTGAAGATCACATTGGAACCGTGGCTAGGGGGGCATTTGCCCAGATTCGTCTTATATACCAATTACGCCCCTTTTTGGACCGAGATGCCCTACGTACAGTCACCCATGCACTCGTTACCTCCCGTATTGATTACTCTAATGCTCTCTACATGGGGCTGCCCTTAAAGACCACCCGGAGGCTTCAGCTGGTGCAGAATGCAGCTGCGCGGGTTGTGATGGGAGCTTCCCGATACTCCCATATTACACCCCTCCTGCGGGAGCTGCATTGGCTACCAGTTGCCCTCCGGGTGAGATTTAAGGTGCTGGTACTTACCTTTAAAGCCCTACATGGCTTAGGTCCGGGATACTTGCAGGACCATCTGCTGCCGGGAACAAATTCCCATCGTCCAGTACGCTCACACAGAGAAGGCCTCCTCAGGGTACCGTCAGCTAGGCAATGTCGGCTGGCGACCCCCAGGGGGAGGGCCTTCTCTGTGGGAGCACCAACCCTATGGAATCAGCTCCCCCCTGAGCTTCGGATAGCCCAAAACCTCCAATCCTTTCACCGCGGCCTCAAAACACACCTGTTCCACCAAGCTGACCTAGACTGACAGGCATCTTAATTAATTTATATTTAGTATTTTTAATTCATTTTTAAATTCTCTAATTTTTTATTGCACTGATGTTCTCAATTTCATTTATCTTGATTTATGCACTTATTATATGTTTTATTGTGAGCCGCCCTGAGTCCTTCAGGAGATAGGGCGGGATATAAATCCCATCAATAAATAAATAAATAAATAAATAAATAGGAGGAGGAAGGAGTATTAGGTATGAATTACCTATAAATTAATACATCTAATTAATAAATAACCACAATATGATACTGTTGGGCATTTGCATATTATTGGCTGAATGTTAAAAGCACAGCCTAGAACAGCCGGATTCACAAAACCTAACTACGACCAAACCACGTGCGAAGGCATAGCAAGCTGAGTGACTGAAGCCCCGACAGAATTTGCCAGGCTTCACCATACTGTACCTGGTGCCCGCTCTCTATGGAAACCATCTGCTTGTTCCCTTGGGCATCAGGAGACTCTGTCAACTGAGACGCTGCCAAGAAGCTCTCTTCTGCTGTGCAATACCATCCTTCGTAGTCAGCTTGATACAGCCAGCCTCCATCGTGCAAGGCAGCCCAGAAGAACTCCACAGCCTGCCGGTGCCGTAGCTCTGTAGTGCGGATAAAATGGGTGTAGGAGATGCCGGCCTGTGTAAAGAGCTCCCGGAATTCGGCCGACACACCGTCACAGAACTCTTTCGGAGAAATACCTGCGGCTGCCGCTGCTGTCTGGATTTTCAAGCCGTGTTCATCCGTTCCTGGCAAGGAAAACAGGACAAGTGAACTGGTTAAGAAGCTGAGCGGTAGCCTTCTCCAACCCCTGCCACCCCTGTGCTGGCAGGGCTACTCCAAGATTAATAAGGATGAGATGGGCAGCTATATAAATTTGAATAACACATAAATGCGTTCATTCCCAGCAAGCATTCGCAGCCATTCCTGCAAACACTGCTTCCAGAATCTTTATAGAGGTTGTGGAAGCTAATAATGGATGAAAACTTTGAGAGTTTTTCCACACAAATGCACGGTTTATTGAAATAATCCTAGCAGCTTTGTTCACATGTAATGTGATCAGCCAGGATGGAAAAGCTCATCAGAAAAGTGAGGTTACAAAAAGAGATATTTGCCAATTTTCTGGGGGAAATGAGACACTCTGGAAAAGCAAGCTTGTTTTGTATTCTATTTTTTTTTAAAAAAAATCACTCCCTCCAGCAAAAATTCATTCCTAAAACTTTAGAGAGCCCCCCCTATTACATTTTTGCTGTCCAAATTAATCAAAAACCAGGGGTGCAATGTTAAGAGAGTCATGCATGGATTTTCATCAATCAACCTATTCTCCATCTATACAACAGGACTATTGCAAAGGACAGGAAGATGATAATCTGTTGCCCACTTTTCTTTGGGCCAATATTCACCACTCCAACACTGTGCATAATGCATTGTACTGCAATAATATTATGCTAGCTCTGTGTTTTTCAACCTGGGCAATTAAGCTGAGTGGACTTCAACTCCCAGAATTCCCCACACCGCACATCTTCCAAGTTGGCCAGGCTGAAAAACACTGCACCTGGACCATAGGTTGCTGGAAAGAAGGATGAAGTGCTGGCTTCTCCGTTTATAGCACCTTTTAGGCATCCTCGCTAGAAAGAAACTTCTCTATCCTTGCAAGCCCCGCACTTCCACTCGTGAAAGCAAACACTGGGATTCCCTAAAGCAGGGGTCTTCAAACTTGGCCCTTTTATGACTTGTGGACTTCAACTCCCAAAATTCCTCAGCCAGCGTGCCTGGCTGAGGAATTCTGGGAGTTGAAGTCCGCAAGTCATAAAAGAGCCAAGTTTGAAGACCCCTGCCCTAAAGCTTCCTCCACGTTAATACCAGTTTCACGCGGGAGTTTCTAGACGGCTCCCTACGACTCCCTGGCTTCCAAACGCAGAACACGCGTCTGCAAAAGCCCCTAAAACCCTCGTGCGCACGGCTCCCCCGTGCCGACCTGTAGCCAGCCGCCCTCCCTCGCAGCCCAGCAGCTCCCGGTGCCGGTGCAGAGCATCAGCCAGCACGGCCGAGTAGAGGTGCCCGATGTGGGGCGGGCCGTTCACGTAGAAGATGGGCGTGGAGAGGAGCAGCCGCCGCCGCCGCCGGGACCCGCACGAACTCCGCCGGAGACCCCCGCCGGGCTCCGCCAAGCGCCGGGGAAGCGCCCAGCGGAGGAAAGCGCGCGCGGCGCGAGACCTCCACGCCGGCATGGCAGCGGCTCCCGGGACGGCCCCGCCCCTCCATCCCAGCGGGGGAAGATAGAGTGCGGATGCCTAGAGCGGCGGCGCCGCGGCGGCGCGCGCCCAAGGGCAAAGCGGGCGAGCGTTGGCGCGCGTGCGCAGAAGAGAGGGAGAGGTCCGTCCCTGGAAGCGGACGGTGAGGAGGAGGAAAGGAAGGTGAGGTGATCCGCTTCGGAGCTCGCGCGGGCCGCCGCCGCCGCCGCCGTCGTCATGTCCCGCTACCGCTTGGGAGCCACCCTGCTGCGGGCGTTGGGCCCGAGGTCGCGTTTCCTGCAGGGGCCAGGTGAGCGGAGCCTCGCCGGGCGGGGGTGGGGGTGGGGAGAGAAACCTGGAAAGGGATCGAGGGGGTGGGGCTTGTCCAGGGGGAGGGGCTTATGGGGAAGCCTGGACCAGCGTTTCCCAACCTTAGGAACTTGAAGATGCGTGGACTTCAACTCCCAGAATTCCCCAGCCAGCATAGCTGGCTGGGGAATTCTGGGAGTTGAAGTCCACGCATCTTCAAGTTCCTAAGGTTGGGAAACGCTGGCCTGGACAACCCCCCCGTGTCCTCCCCTCTGTGTGTGTGTGTGTGTGGGGGGGGGTCGTCTGGGAGCCCCTTCCCCTTCTTTCATTGCCCGATTTATTTATTTATTTATTAATTTAATTTCTATACCGCCCGTCCCCCCCCACGCAGGGACCCTCCCAAGCCTCCCGTGGCCGCCAGTTCCGCAGGAGCCGCTGAAGGGCCTGGCTGCTCGGCGCCAAGGTCGTGACGGGCGCAGGGACGGAAGCGGGAGCCCGTCCGGACGGGGCAGCTTCGCCCCGCCGATCCCGCGCCCTTCCCGGGGAGGAAGCTGGGGGAAGGCGGCGGGGGGGGGGGAAGGCCGCTTTGGGCGGGGGCTTTGCGGATGGCCGGAGGGGGGAGGCAGTGGAGCAGCCCCGGAGGGCGCCAGGTTGGAGGTGTGTGTGTGACTCCTTGCAGAACGGGACGTCCTGGTCTGACCTTTAAAATTAAATTTTAATTTTAAAACAAATTAAAATTGTATGTTTTCCAAAAATTAAGGTGACTGCTCATTCCGAGCAACGTCCTAATGGTCCCTCCCCCAATACTTGATGAAAGAGCTGTGACCTCCCTACATTTGGGAGGATGGGGAAGAAGGGACGTCTGAACGCTGTCCCAGAGGAGGGGAGACAGTGCCTGAAAAGAGGAGGGGAGACAGTGCCTGAAAAAGCACGTTTCCCTGGCCCTTTGGCTGGCAGCCTCTGATCAAGGGGACATAGGAAGAGCCTCCCCTACTAGATCTAACTGGAGGGCTGATATTGATCACATTTATTTACCGCCCATCTTGCGATTCAGGCGACTGAGCGGCTTACATCAGGATGAAAAGATATACTGTATAACAATGATTGTAAATATAAAAATGAATCAGACTTACAAAAATTAAAGTGAGCTAAAAAACAAGGGTTTGGAGGGGAAGTTGTGTTTGTGTCTCTGCCTCCTCTATTAGTGTATCAATCCATCCAGGCAGCAGCTTCTCCTTTAGGACCCCAAGCTTTACTTACTGTCCAGAACCGTTGACTTTTCTGAACACTAAAAGACAGGAAGATATTACCCAGAATAACCTGGTGCCTATCTGACCACTGTGGTGTCAACCACTGTCACCTGGCCTGTCAACTGGTTGTAATGGGAGCAGAGTCTGCTCACGGGTGGCCTGGCTTTGTTCTCACCTGTGGCTTGTTAAAGTGCATCACTGACACTCTTCCCTCCTCATAAATTGTGTTCCCAGGCCTCTTTCAGCAATGGAAGGCTCCCTCAGAAGGACAACCCTGCAGACAAATGGCCACCTCTAGTCTTGCATGGCGGTACAACAAAACACTCTATACCACCGTGGCATTGAGCATCTTTGCAGCTGGAAATGGGTACTATGTAAGTTGAGAGAAATCCGGTCTCACGCCATAACCTGTACTCCTACTTACTATGGGTGCCCCTGTTTCTCTGCAGAATATTAAGAGGAAGCTTAAAACCTAAGAAGCCAGGGGTAGGCTTGGCTCAGACTTACACTTTCTCCTCTCGTCGTTTCGATTAATTTCCTGGAAGACATGCAGAAAATGAAATGATGCCTTCTCACCATTTGGTGTACAAAAACCAACTTGCAGTCCTAGATGTTTGCAGACACCAGATCCCCGGATATCAGAGACACTAGAATAATCAAGTTTTCATTGTTTTTAGACTCTGGTGTTGTGCACTTTGGAAATCTCAGCTGGCTGTGGCCCTGACATTGGCAATGAGAATCCAAGTGGGCTACTCCATTATGCAAGGAGTGTTCATGGAGGCAGCCACCTAGAGAATGTCACAGACTGAGTCTGGAAGGGTGATGGCATGGTTTTGTCGACACTGGCCTTTTCCTGTCCACCAAGGAAGTTGTATTCTCATCATCTAACTCAAGCTCAGGTCGAAGCAGATTTTTACAGGATTGCTGTAGGCTTATGGCAGGCTTCTTTATCCCAACTGAGTTTATTGCTGGTTGCCATTCAACCCAAAACTGTTTTTAACTTAAGAGAAATTGGTATGGATTGGCAAACCCAAAGTGACCATTACTTTTTCAAACTGTCCATCACACTCTGCGTAGGCAAGGGAATGGAGGATGAACACGTGTTCACACAACCACACTGGAAAAATTTCTACCTTTCAGATCATAAATTTGCCATCTGTTTGAAGCAGCTTAAGAACAGTTTCTGTTTATAGAAATTATTGTGCTTTCTTCTCCATCTGATGACTGCTTATTTGTTAAGAGATTGAAATATTTTTATTTGTAAAATAGAGCTACTTTAGCTATAGCAAAATGAAAACTTGGAAAAATGGGAGTTCCCCACCCCGCCCCCTATATTGTTATGTTAAATATTACCTTTTTGGTTACACAGGGATATGAAATTATGAGGAGGGCTCGACAGCGTGATGTGGACCGTGCAGAGAGATACGCACGCATGGATGCCCAGATGAAGGCACGCCACTATTAAGGTAAAAGTGAAGTTGTAGCAGATTGGCTTTTACGTATACTTAGAGGAGGAACTCTTAAATGGCCTTTAATAGACTAAGTATGCAAATTTCTAGGGACTGGCGATCTCTAACTGTAATAGGGCGAGGACCAACCTTTGGAGTGGTTCTGGAAGAATTAACACCCAGGGATTTAGGTGTGAAATATTTAGTGCTTTGGAGCTTTGCCATACTGCATGTGCCATTTATTGAGCTCAGAAAGGTCAAGGATGTCCAACAATTAGAGGCCAAGCACCTCATCCAAATCGTTCAATGGCAAAGTATTTTCTTTCTCTGCGATTACTCCTGTGGAAGTTCATGTAGAATTATTTAATTTCTGCATGCTATGTTACCAATTAATTTACAACCATAGTTTTCAAATGCAGTATGTTTATCTTTTTTTTTAATCTCATTTGTCCTATTCTTTTTTCTCCATCTCCCTCTGTGCAATATTTATATGTCTGAGTTTTTAATAAAAGTTTAAAGAACCTGCCTGTACAAATTATCCGCTGTCAGGCAAATACTTTTTGTGAAATTTTATCATTCCTTGTGAGCAAAAACAATCAAGAGCCAAGAATTTTATGGCTTTCAAAAACCTAAAGACACGTAAGTAAAACTGGCATTTGATCAGTTAATATATTCTCTTACTAGTTGCAGGTTTGTTGACTTTCTAATCTTCTTCCAGGAGCTTGACGGCACCAGAAGTAATATCGACTAAAGCCACATCCAATTACTCATCTCCCCTGGCTCTTCACAGTGGTAAATAAATCAATTAATATGGGGAACGTAACTCCAGAATACAGAAACAGCCATGAAGATCAGTTGAGTACTGCAATCAAAGATTTGGTGGCAGTTTCCTTACTTTAAACATAAAACTTTTCACAGTGACACAGTTATATTTAGAAGCAGTGTCGAGTAATAAAAACATGTGGAAAGAACAAAGAATCCTGTGGTATGTTACAGTGCAAGAAGATGTGGCAGTAATTGTGGATTGTTTTTCTCTCTTAGCCTCTATATTCTGTCGTCTATAAAGATGGAGACATAAATATCTATGAATACAAAGGACAGAAAAGCCTCTTGTACAGCAGTAGGGGAAAAATGGCTACTTGGCTTTTAATCCCACTGTCAAAAGAATTAACTTTAGCATCTTCCTTTAGCTCTGTTGTTTCGTTCATATGAAATGAATCATTATGGAGATTTTTTTTCTCCTTGATATAATGCTTGATATTTCTAACAAAATATTCTCCACTCACCAGTTTCTTTGGGAGAGTTGGGGAAGTTACAGAGCATTTCTGAAAAAGGTTTATTTGATGTATTAAGCTGAGGTTTGTTTGACCACTTTTTTTTTACTGATGCAACATAACCAGATGGGATCATATTACATGCTAAACCATAACCATTCATACAACACACACTAAACCAAAATCAAATCAGCGGTGAATCAGTTTCTTCCACATTCCGATCAATTTAATCCAGATTAAACATTTCTTCCACCCACCCACCCCGAAAAAACCCAGTCCTTTCAGGGCCAAATGTCAAAAGTGCACCAGCAAGGTGTCCTGAATGGATGTTCGTCAATCAGGCTTGCCTTCAATTACAATCGGATTACAGTATTGCAAAGAACAGAAGCTTGATGATCTGAAGTCCTTTTTTCTTTGCACCAAAATTCACCACCGCCCACGCCCCAGGACTGTATACAACTGCGTTCTACCAAGTGGACCAAGGAAAATGAGGTCTTTGCTTCTCCATTTATAGCTCTTTTATTTTATTTTTATTTATTTTAATCCCATTTATATCCCGCCCTTCTCCAAAGACTCAGGGCGGCTTACAATCTAAGCACAAATCAAATCTGTTAGAAAGGATGCTATTTTTGCAAGCCCCGCGCTTCAAGCAAACACGCTTACCAAGTTCCCTAAGGCTTCATCCACGTCGGTCTACCTTTGACCCAGGAGTGTCTAGCCGACTCCCTACGGCTCCCTTGCTTCCAAATACAGACACGCGTCTGCAAAAGCCCTGAACTCTCGTCCACACGACTCCCCGGCGCTTCCTCGCAACCCAGCAGCTCCCGGCGCCGCTGCAGAGCGTCAGCCAGCACCGCCGAGTAGAGAGAGAGAGAGATGACCGTTGTGGAGCGGCTCGTTCACCTAGAGCTCCCGTAGGAACTCCGGGCGCGGAGCCTCGCCCGGTTCGGCCAAGCGCCGGGCGGCATCGCCGCGGGAGGACAAACGGGCTGTAGCCCGAGCCAGCCACGCCCCTTCGCCACGCCACACCCCCCCCTCGGGCGTAGAGTACGAGGGCCTAGAACGTCCGCTGCCGCTAGCCGGGCGTCGCGCGCGCGGCCGGGCGTGCGCAGGCCACAGGCGGCGATGCGCGTGCGCAGAAGGGGAAAAGGGAAAAAAAAGTCCTCCTGGAGGGACGGGGAGGGCGAGCCGGGGGTGGCCGCTGGAGCACGCTGGGAGCCCGCAGCCCCGGCCGTCATGTTCCGCTGCCGTCTCGGCGCGCGAGTGGCGCAGGTGCTCGGCCGAAGGTCGCGTTTTGTGGCGGGGCCAGGTGAGGGGAGCTCTGCTGGGAGGGGGCTCACCGGGGCGGGGGGGGATTCGCTAGCGCGGCAGCTCCATCGCCGTCTTTAGCGCTCCTCGTCTGCTCGTCCCAGCCCCCCCCCGCCCGCAGGGATTCCCCCCCCCCGTCCCGAGCGAAGCCCGAGAGGGGCGCCGAGCCTCCCGTGGCCGCCAGTTCCGCAGGAGCCGCTGAAGGGCCGCCCGCCGCTCGGCGCCAAGGTCGTGACGGGCGCAGGGACGGAAGCGGGAGCCCGTCCGGACGGGGCAGCTTCGCCCCGCCGATCCCGCGCCCTTCCCGGGGAGGAAGCTGGGGGAAGGCGGCGGGGGGGGGGGAAGCCCGCTTTGGGCGGGGGCTTTGCGGATGGCCGGAGGGGGGGGCAGTGGAGCAGCCCCGGAGGGCGCCAGGTTGGAGGTGTGTGTGTGTGTGTGTGTGACTCCTTGCACAACGGGACGTCCTGGTCTGACCTTAAGTAAAATTTAGATTTAGATTTAGATCTTATTAGATTTATATACCGCCCTTTTTAAAAAAAATAATAATTTAATTTTAATTTAATTTTAATCCCATTTATATCCCGCCCTTCTCCGAAGACTCAGGGCGGCTTACAATTTAAGCACAAACCAATGTGCTTAGCAGTAGCCTTCATTCTATGTATATGCCTGCTTATTAGGGCTTTCACACACACACACACCCCAAGCGGCATTATTACAAAGTCAGCTTAATTGCCCCCAACAATCTGGGTCCTCATTTTACCTACCTCGGAAGGATGGAAGGCTGAGTCAACCTTGAGCCTGGTGGGACTCGAACCTGCACTAATTGCAGGCAGCTGGTGTTACTTAAGGAGGCATTAGCCCACTGCTCCACCAAGGCTCAAGTTGTATGTTTTCCAAAAATTAAGGTGACTGCTCATTCCGAGCAACGTCCCAACGGACCCCTCCCCCCAATACTTGATGAAAGAGCTGTGACCTCCCTACATTTGGGAGGATGGGGAAGAAGGGACGTCTGAACGCTGTCCCAGAGGAGGGGAGACAGTAGCCCTGCTGGGCGACAGTTTGGAGGAGCCTCCTGGCACAACCTCTGTGTGTGTGTGTGTGTGTGTCAGTGTCAGGTGAACGTCCAGGCTTTGTCCACAGGCTGGGCTTGTTTGCTAGATCGCCTAGGCTGAAATTCATGGCTAAATGTCTATGGAGGTTCTCAATCATCCCGGTCAGGTTTGTCTCAAAGGTGCTTTTCCAAAAGGCAAGTGGACTTTCTTTGGGGGGGGGTTCCTTGAAAACATTTGGCTTCCCTTGCAAAAAGCTTCTTGGATGAAAAACGAAATGTTTTCAAGGAAAAACCCCCAAGAAAGTCCAGTTGCCTTTTGAAAAAGCACCTTTGGGACTGAAATCCAGGGGTTGTTAAAAACTTCCAGCTGTTGCTCTGCCTCGTCTTTGCAAAATGCCAGTTTTCCAATCAAGAGAAGCCAAACTTCTTTAGAAGTTTCAGAACAGAGATCCTAAAGGGACATCAAAGCTGTTTGTAATTGTAGTTTGGGGTTTTTAAAGCTTATTCCTTAAAGGCCTTTGTTGGTATTTGTGAGTTGTATATTCTATCAATGCTTGTTCTCATCGGTTATACTGACCTCTTGAGTTAAGTCTCGGTGCATAGGGAATGTTGCACATGTGGTTTACATGTCTAAGTGTTTAGATTTTACAGTTAAAACTACTATCTCCCAGAGCAGTGTGTTTGCCAAGTGTCGCCAGTTGAGAAAGAAATGGATAAAACTTACTATTGCATATAAAACCATCCGGATATCATTTCAGTTATTTTCCCTCTATGTCTTATATGGAACAAGTTATAATAAAGCTGTTACTTGTAATAATAAGCTACCAAGTTAAAACTGTTACCCAGCAAGAAATTGGTGAAATGCAGCATTTAAGTATTAAAGAAGCCACATTAATATAATTAAAATAATAAGAGGGTCAAAGGCTCCTCCTGTCTAAATTCTATTTTATTAGAACTCTGAACCCAGCATGAAGATTGCCGTCCTGCATTGCATTAAACAGTTTTTTTAGCCCACCTTATGCACTTTGCTTCTTGCAGGCAACCCAAAAGAATTAAAGTTCTTCTTTCTAGTTTTCATTGAGCATAATAGACCAGTTAATCTAAACATTCTAAACTCTAACCATGTGAAAAATTTGGGAGAGAGCATGAACCTGAGGTTTGCTATGGCGTGTTCCTGCTTGCACATGGCATTCTGGGAACTGTAGCTTAAGCACTTTTGGACCTGCTGGCGTGAGACCGTCTGTTTCATAATACATTTAGTGACTTATAGATGCACAGATTAATCGGAAGTGAATGAAAATGGATGTGTGAATTTTTATTCTGACCATATTTCTGAAAAGAGGGCTACCGTTGTCAGCCAGTGTTTGGGACCAATTTTAAGTGATTCCAAAAAAAAGGGTGTTCAACCTTGAATACTTTCAAGAATTGTGGACTTCAACTCTCAGAATTCCCCAGCCAGCATGCTGGAAGCCTGTGATGTCAGGCACTGTCATCTTTGGCCAGTCAACTGGCTGTAATGGGAGCAAAGCCTTCTTGTGGGAGGCTTGGCCTTCTCTTCATCAATGGTTTAATAAAAGTGCATTATTGACAACCTCCCTTCCTAATAAATTGTGGTTCCAGGCCTTTTTCAGCGATGGAAACCTCCCTCACAAAGACAACCCTGCAGACAAATGACCACCTCCAATTATTCATGGCAGCACAACAAAACTCTCTATACCTCCGTGGCATTGAGCATCTTCGCAGTTGGAAATGCGTACTATGTAAGTAGACTCTAAATGGGACGCGGTGGCTCAGTGGGTTAGGACGCTGAGCTTGTTCATCAGAAGGTCGGCAGTTTGGCGGGTCGAATCCCGAGTGCCATGTAGCAGAGTGAGCACCTGTTATTCGTCCTAGCTTCTGCCAACCTAGCAGTTTGAAAGCACTTAAAAATGCAAGTAGAAAAATAGGGACCACTCCGGTGGGAAGGTAACAGCGTTCTGTGCACCTTTGGCGTCTAGTCATGCCGGCCACATGACCATGGAGACGTCCTCGGACAAGCGAGGATGTCTTTGGCTTTGAAACGGAGACGAGCACCAGCCCCTAGAGTCGGAAACGACTAGCACGCATGTGCGGGGGAACCTTTACCTTTTTTTAAGTAGACTCTGGGTGAGCAAGAAAAGGAACCCAATCTGCTCTTAACAAGGTAGCTATCCTAGCTTGTAATCTTGCTTCCCGTGGTTCTTTCCCCCCCCTCCCCCCGCGGGAAGTTAGAAATATTGAGGACAAATTGGGAATATTGGAATGATTGGGGGAAAAACCCCCTCTGCTGCCATATCCCAAATGAGCAGCGCGGTGGCTCTGTAGTTAAGGTGCTGGGCTCGTTGGCTGGAAATCCAGCAGTCCAGGTTTGAGACCCAAGTGCCACGTGAGAGGGTGAGCTCCTGTCCCAGCTCTTGCCAGTCAAGCTGTTTGAAAGCATGCAAACGCAAGTAGATAAATAGGTATCACTTCGGTGGGAAGGCAACAGCGCTCCGTGACATCACGCTGGCCACGTGAATGTGGAAATGTCTTCGGACAGCGCTGGCTTAGTGGCCTTGAAACAGACGAGCACCGTCCCCTGGAATCAGCAAAGACTAGTGAAGTAAAATCCGCAAGGACTCCTCCCCATCCCAAATGGTCCAGTGTCCTAAAACCATAGCATGGATTTCTCCAGTTGCATTAAAAAGATAAAAAAATGACTCTGGTTTTATGAACCTGGATCCCACAACTCGATAGTTGCTGATGTCCAATTTAGCTATTTCCGAAAGAAGCTCTCAGCTTCTCAAGAGTTGTAGGAAAAGTCTTCCCAGCTGCTGCTTTAGCCGATAGGATAGCAAGCAGGCTCAGCTAAGCTATAGCAAAATGCAAAATTGGGGGGGGGGAACGGTGCTCCCCGGTGCCCCTGTGGGGTTGTGAAAAATGTTACCTTTTTGTTGTACAGGCATACGTGATTTTGAAGAGGGCTCGGCAGCGAGACGTAGACCGTGCGGAGAGGAACGCACGTATGGATAGCCAGATGAAATCGCTTTTAGGTAGGAGCCAAATTGTGGCGGACAGTCTTTTTATAGCTAAGATCTGTAGGTTTTCTATTTTAAGGAAGAATTCTTACTGGCTTTTAAGCCCTGGAGAATGCAGGAAATTTCAGTGGAAATCTTAAGGTAGCCCTAGTTGTCCACAAATGTAGGTTCAGAAATTGGAGCAATAGACCCTGACTGGACTTACTGGAGGATCAGAGAAGACAAAATGTTGAAGTTCTTAAAATACTAAACAAAGCAGCCGTAGCAATAGTATTTAGACTTATCTGCTGCTTCCCAGTGCTTTACAGCACTCTCTAAGCGCTTTACCGAGTCAGCACATTTGCCCCCAACAACCCGGATCCTCATTTTACCGAAGGCTGAGTCAGCCTTGAGCCGGTCAGGATCGAACTCCTGGCAATGCAACACACTGCACTGTAAGCATCAGAACAAAAGAGGACTAGAAACATGTTGGAAGACACGGAAGCTAAATTTACTCACAGCCTGAGGAAAGAACGTGAGGCAAAAGTTTCAGACGTGGTTGTGCAGCTCATCTCGATGCAGTCATGGGATGCACGGAGACTGGTTTCCCCTTATTGAATTCCATTTATATGCCACCCAGCTCACCGCTGAGCAACTCTGGGAAGCTCATGGAATGAAGGAAACTAATGGAGAGAAACTCTTCATGGCAGCAAAGGAAATGGAGTCAAGTATCACGGTATTAGGACTCCGCACTTAACAGCTGCACCAGACAGCTGTAAATAACAAGCAAATTGTATGTTCTGTGTCGTAAGATGCATCCTGTGGACCTGCCCTTGATATCCTACCAAATGGTACATTCTCTCTTTTCAGAAGGCGATGGTTCCTCCCCGGCCACTAAAGGTAAGCAAGAGTCCTTAAAAGCAAGATAACGTGCGTCCCCCCCACCACCTCGACTAAGTTTAGCCTTTTTGTCCTATAAGACCTGGCGATAACAAAACAATTCTTCTTCCACTGTGATGAAGATTGATCCAGCAAAGGTGGGGGGGAGGAAAAAGGGCAGTTGGGAATTTTACATTTTGCTTCTGTGGGATTGGTAGCTGATCGTTTGGGAGATTTTGGACCCACTGGGGAATTCGGGAAATGCCTAATATTGCATAAGTTCATTGGGCCTCCCAGCTTCGTGGCTTTGATCCTTTCAGAGTCCCTTTACAAGTTGCTACTAAACTAAGAATGTCGTCAGAAGATAAAAGAATTATACACACACGGGGTGTATAAGCTTGTAAGCCGCCCTGAGTCTTCGGAGAAGGGCGGGATATAAATGGAATTAAAATAAAAAATAAATAAATAAAATGTGTCACTGGGCTAAATCGCTGCTTTAATGAACTATTTTGAGGGGAGGAATTCTCTTTATCCAATGTCGGTTAAATCCAAGGGGCATTTTTTGTAGATATGGAGAAAGTCTGACTGCAGTTTTGTGCATGTTGTGTCCCATATTTGGTACGTATATGTTGAGCCACTTGCCTGCCAGCCAGCCTGCCTGCCTGCCTGCCGACCCATCTTACCTGGGTTTTGCCACTGCTGTTGGCCAATTAGTCTGCTGTCCATGCCGCTGACTTAGGAAGCAGAAGTCTCCGCTGAATGAACTTTTCCCATTATTTCAAAACAAAAGCATGTTTAGCTGCTTCCTAGAACGGAACTCATTGGCAGCAGGAAGAAAAGAATAAGGCTCAGCGCTCCTACATTTCAGTCTGCCTGCCTTCCTTCCTTCCTTCCTTCCTTCCTTCCTTCCTTCCTTCCTTCCTTCCTTCCTTCCTTCCTTCCTTCCTTCCTTCCTTTCCTTCCTTATTTTTTTTTTTTGGAAAGTGAGGAATTAAGTTTTGTTCAGGATATTTTTTTATGCCTTGCTGTTGCACGCAGCCTTGCCAGCAGGTCCTCGTCCAGACGTCCCACCCCACGTTCCTTTCCTGCTGATCGGGGGAGGCACCGCGGCATTTGCTGCTGCCCGATCCATCCGGGCTCGAGATCCTGGGGCTCAGGTAAGCGCCCCGAGTTTCTCCCTCTTTTTACCTGGTGGCTTTTCTGTGGCCTGTTGAGGCGCTGAGTGGTGCGTCCCTCTGCTCCTGCGCTTCAGGTGCTGATTGTGTCTGAAGACCCGGAACTTCCCTACATGCGCCCTCCTCTCTCCAAGGAGCTGTGGTTTTCGGAAGATGCGGATGTCACCGAAACTCTGCGGTTCAAGCAGTGGAATGGCAAGGAGCGGAGGTGGGCTTTTGGCTTTTCCCTCCCCCCCCCATCGATCAAAAATGATGCAGGCAGCCCTCGGCTCACAAACATTCGTTTAGCGACCGTTTGAAGTTACAGCGAAAAGTGACTTATGAGCATTTTTCTCCTAACCGTTGCAGCGTCAAATCATCAAAATTTGGACGCTTGGCAGCTGCTTCGTATTGATGATGGTCACGGCGTCCCAGTGGTGGGTGGGGGGGTGTCACGTGCCTGATCCCCTTTTGCCACCTTTGGACAAACAAAATCCAGGGGGAGGCCAGATTCACTTCACAGCCGTGCTTCTAACTTAACCGCTGCCGCGATGCGCTTAACAGCTGTGGCAAGGAAAGTTGTAAAATGGGGCCAAACCTCCTTCGGCGTCTCACTTAGCAACGGACATTTTGTGCTCAGTTGTGGCTGTAAGCTGAGGCTGCCCAAGGTTAAAACCTTCACCCAGGGGTCCACGGAGAAGACACGGCTGCACCCCAAGGAAGCATTCAGCTTCCCTGAAGGAAGCCATGGCAGTTCCTCACAAAGTCCTCCTTTCCTTCTCCTTGCTGACCTTCCTTCCTCTCCCTCTTCCTGCAGCGTGTACTTTCAGCCGCCGTCTTTCTACACATCCCCGCGCGACCTGATGTTCGTAGAGAACGGTGGAATTGCCGTCCTCAGCGGAAGGAAGGTGAGTGGAACGGGAATCAGAACGGTTAATCTTAGCTCCAGCTGCCTTTGGTTTGTAACCGATTTTTCCTCTGTCCCCACTCATTCTTCTTTCTGGATGCCAGGACAGCCAAAACATTCAAGGTGTGCCGTAAATAAATAAATAAATGCTTTCTGGCCATCCCCTAGTAACGCGATCCAGATGGGCCGTTGTTCCGACTTGGTGGAAAAAAAGAGCAGCGCTTGCTGTAAACCAGAATTCGTTTGAGCAAGCCATGGTAGCCTGGTGCTGAACGTTGGACTATTTTGCATAAATCTCAGCAGCTGGTATCCCCCTCCCCCCCGATAATTCAGTCAAAGCTAAAGCAGTTATGGCTGTGCGTGGGCATGACTTTGCCAGCGTAATGTTTTCGATAGAGGTGGGGTTGACGCTCTTTTTAGCTTCGACTTGGATGCCTAGATTTATTGGACCAGAGGTGCCCAGAGTGATTCTGAACACACAAGACGCCTTTGACTTTGCAGGTGGTCCACATGGATGTCAGAGGCAACATTGTGAAGCTGGATAACGACCTGCAGATCTCCTATGACAAATGCTTAATTGCTACAGGTGAGGGCCTGCTAGGCTGACTTTATTTCCTCATCCACTTGAGCTTCTAAAGCAGGGGTCCCCAACCCCCGATCCATGGACCGGCACAGCATGCCATCAACCAGGCCACGCAAACAAGTGAAGCCCCACCCACCGGATGCAGGCAACATGCAAAGCCACGGCCCCTCCGATCTGCGGGGAAAACCTTTCTCCATGGAACCGGTCCATGGTACCCAAAAGGTTGGGGGCTGCTGGTCTAAGGCAGGAGTCCTCAACCTTGGCAACTTTGAGGCTTGTGGACCAACTCCCAGGAATTCTGGGAGTTGAAGTCCACAAGTCTTAAAAGTTGCCAAGGTTGAGGACCCGTGGTCTAAGGCACTGCAGTCCAGCAGGACTTTCCATTTTCAGGGGGGAAGAAGGGGTGTGTGATAACAAGAGCACCCCAATAGGGACAAATGCTATTATATGCATACAGATGATCCTCCACAACTGGGACCGTGATTTCTGTCGTAAGTCAATGTGTGTGGTAAGGCGAGTCGTCACCTGATCAGACCCAATTTTAAAATGACTTATTTTTTTGCCAAGGTTGTTAAACAAGCCGCTGTGTTCGTTCAGAGAATTACAGGATTGCTAATGAATCTAGCTTCCCCAATTGACTCGGTTTGCTGGTAACTGGCTAGGAAAGTCGCCAAGCGCGACTTGAGGTGACCATGAGATGCTGCAAGCAGCATAGTGCAAGCCAGTGGCCAATTGCCTCAGTGGCGACCACGTGACCCTGCAGGGGTTCGAAGGGGCCTCACGTTGCGAGTCCCTTTTTCCGAGGCTGTCGTCCCTTCGAGACATCTCGAACGAGTGGTAAAGCCGAAGACTTCCTATAATGACATTTGTGCGATGACATCATTGTGTGTAATTGTTCCGGTTTCACCGCCATTTGCTAAAGACGCTCTTGGGTGACGGCCAACTGACCCAAGTCCTGGAGAGCTTTGATCTAGTTTACTAGCTTTGATCTAGTTTACTAGTCCAGATGGAAGTTTATTCTACTTTCTGTTCTTAGGTGGTTCTCCAAGGAATCTTTCCGTGCTTGAGAAGGGAGGTCAAGAGGTGGAAAAAAGACTCACGCTGTTCAGAAAGGTAATCTGACGAGGTACCTTTATTGTTTGGGGTCATCCACCTCTTTAATTGGATAAGCCTATAATTAACAGAGTATTGGATGATTTTTTTAAAAAAAAATCTTATTAAAATTTAGTTGATTCTGTTTCGTTTCTATGTTATTTGGCTGATCGCTGCATTTAAATGAGCGGCAAGAGAAAAAAATACAACTCTTCTATTCGATGTTCAGCCAAAACTTGGGATAAACAGCAGGTTTTTCAGAGGTCTCACTCTCCTACTATAGAAGACAAATTTGTTTCTGTGGCAAGTTTCTGGTCTTGCTTTTTTTTTAAAAAAAAATAGGAATTTTATTAAACATTACAATGAAAAAGAAAAACTAATACAAATTTGCACAATCTCATTGCAGATTGAGGATTTCCGTTCGCTGGAGAAAATTTCCAGAGAAGTCAAGTCAATTACTATTATTGGTGGGGGCTTCTTAGGAAGTGAGTTGGCCTGTGCTTTGGGGCGAAAAGGTGAGTGTGAAATATCAGTTGTAAGACCTGAATTTAAGTGGCGGTTAGGTTTTCTTTTATTAAGACGTTGGAACCAGTAACCTCAAACGTATCCAGATCCTTCTTTTACCTCATGAAATTTCAACACATCTATCAGTAGAACATTGGTTATATTAATGAAGACAGCTCTTCTTGTTTTCTATGAATTGTCAGGATTGTGTATAATAATAATAATAATAATAATAATAATAATAATAATAATAATAATAATAATAATAATAATAATAATAATAATAGGAACAAACAGATGTGCTGTTTTCCTGGTTACTTTCTGCCTAGTAGGAAAACTGGAAAGGAGCCATCAATGGCCATCTTTTAAAACAGGCATGTTTGCAGGGCCCACAGAGGCCCCTGGCACCCAAATTCCAGATTGAACGAATCATTCCTTGAAAAATCAAGTAGGCAGCCTAAGCTCTCCCTTCCCTTTGCAGCGCAGTCGAGGGGCCTTGAGGTCATCCAAATGTTCCCAGAGAATGGCAACATGGGCAGAGTCCTTCCTGAATATCTGAGCAACTGGACCACCAACAAAGTCAAACAAGGTGAGACTGTCAACCACTGTCTTTTCCACTACTGCTTTAGCACTGCTGGGGGCTATTTTTTTGCAATCGGGGGGCTCAGCTGGCGTGGCCTTCTTTTCGAAGCTGCTCTCTGCTCTTGGTAAAGAGTTGTCTCCACCACCTTGCGCTCTCCTTTACCCGCTGAGTGACAGGTCATCTCTGGAAAGCTTAGCCAAGATTCCAGGCTGGTTTCATCTGGAGACCTTAGAGTCGGTGGACCATAGCAATCCTCCAGCTCCATCTGCAATAGAGCTGTTGAAAACAGCAAAGGTGGCTAGAGTGAACCACAATGCCATGTGTAAAATATCTTCTGTGTTTTCCTAGCACAGACAGCTAATGCAGGGGTCTTCAAACTTGGCCCTTTTATGACTTGTGGACTTCAACTCCCAGAATTCCTCAGCCAGTGTGGCACACTGGTCCACGAGACATAGGGCTAAGTTTGAAGACCCCTGAGCTAATGTTTTCTAAGGGAAATAATCACTGCACCGAGATGGCAAACCTAAAAATTGGGGGTCTGCCCACATAGATGTCCTTAATGCACCATGGCTGTGCTCCTGCATGTCTCAAAAGATTTTAAAAAATAAAATCTAAAAGTCTTGCCCCTGGAAAAGAACGGTTGACTATTCTTTGCTAAGCAAACATGTATTGGGTAAGCTGCCAACGTATCTTTTGATGACTGGTGGCATTAAATGAAGGGCGAGTTAGGCCCAACCGTCTTCGTTTTGTCGTCTTAGGAGGAGCTGGGTACAGTCAGACTCTTGAACATTGCTGCCACGCTAGCTGGAGAGCACAAAGGCTCCCTGTTTCTCCTTGTAGAGAGCTTGCAGTTGTTGACGATGTCAACCCTGCTTCTCCTCAATCCTAAGACTGTACTTCTTCTGCCTTTCCGTTTTCAGAGGGAGTCAACGTAATACCCAACGCCGTTGTGAAGTCGGTATCTTTAGCTGGGAATCGGCTGCTAATACAGTTGAAGGATGGAAGGAAAGTGAGTAAGGCAAAATAAGGCTTGCATATTTCTCTAGGGTTAAATGCCTGTTAATTCCATTTGCTGTGAAATTCGTGGAGTTCTGGGGGGTGGGGGGGGGCTTGTTCTGCAGCGTCTTTGAGGAAGCTGTAAAACTTCTAAAGGGACCCAGCTTAGAGAACAGGGCTCTCTTCCGCAGGTCCAAGCATGTGAAATGGACAGGAATTCATATTCTCCGGTCACCTTCCATGTATCTTACTATTGTTCCGCTGGGTAACCTGCCCCCCGGGGCAGAGACGTCTCTTTGTTCTCATTGCCTCGTAAAATCCCCTTCGAAATGGGTAGTACAAACAGTGATGTCTGGTTTTTTTTTCTGCTTAGGTGGAGACGGACCACATTGTGGCAGCTGTGGGCTTGGAGCCCAACGTGGAGCTGGCAAAGTCAGCTGGCTTGGAGGTGGATTCTGATTTCGGGGGCTTTAGAGTTAACGCTGAGCTGCAGGCCCGCTCCAATATCTGGGTGGTAAGTCTGGATGGCATCCCAGAGACCCACAAGCCTGTGGATCAGTCGGGGGAATCTGGTAGGAGCATCTCAGATCCACCGTCAAGCTTCAATAGCTAGCCGTTGGACTTAATGACCGCAACGGATCCCAGAATTTCTCTCGCTAAGCCAAACAGTTGTTGAGTGAGTTTTACCCCATTTTACGACTTTTCTTGCCACAGCTGCTAAGTGAATCACTGCAGTTGTTTGGTAACACGGTTAAGTAAATCTGGCTTCCCTGTTGAGTTTGCTCGTCAGAAGATCACCAAAGGGGATCACGTGACCCCGGGACACGGCAACCGTCATAAGTAGCAGTCAGTTGCCAAGCGTCTGAATTTTGATCAGGTGACCCTGGGGATGTTGCAGTGGTCATAAGTCCTTTTTTCCCCCCAGCACCGTTGTAACTTGGAACGGTCACTAAATGAATTGTAAGTCGAGGATTGCCTGTGCTCCTTTCCTATTTGCCCCCTAAAGGTAAAGGTAAAGGTAAAGGTTCCCCGCACATGCGTGCTAGTCGTTTCCGACTCTAGGGGCCGGTGCTCATCTCTGTTTCAAAGCCGAAGAGCCAGCGCTTGTCCGAGGACGTCTCCGTGGTCATGTGGCCGGCATGACTAGACGCCAAAGGCGCACGGAACGCTGTTACCTTCCCACCGTAGTGGTCCCTATTTTTCTACTTGCATTTTTACGTGCTTTCGAACTGCTAGGTTGGCAGAAGCTGGGACGAATAACAGGTGCTCACTCTGCTACATGGCACTCGGGATTCGACCCGCTCACTCTGTTGCCCCCTACAAACAAGCAAAGCCAGCAGGGGGAAAAAAATGGCTGTAAAGGATTTCTGTCCTCCATCCTTGCACCATAAATTTGTCAGTCTTCTGCTCCTTTTCCCAAGTGGGGAGAAAAGAAAAAAAAACCAAAGTGAAGCCATCCCAGCAAGCTAAAAGTGAGGGGGGAAATGCATTTTTGCTCTTGAATGTCTCGGCTCACGTTTCTTGTTCTTTCCCCCCCCCATGCAGGCGGGAGATGCCGCGTGTTTTTATGACATCAAGTTAGGCAGGAGGCGAGTGGAGCATCATGATCACGCGGTCGTGAGCGGAAGGTTGGCAGGGGAAAATATGACGGGAGCTTCAAAGCCATATTGGCACCAGTCCATGTTTTGGTAATTTTAATTCCTTTTCATTCTTTCAGTCCCAGGGATTGGATTGTTGGGGAAAACAGTGCGGACGGGCTGGTGCCTGGCAGCAGGAGAATACTCTGCAGAGAGGGAAGTAATAGTGGCAGAGAGAAGCTACCAAAGACGGGAACTCAAAGGGGGATTGTATCCAGCCAAGGGCTGCAGAAAAAGAAGTCCAGGAAAAAAAATTCACCAGTCCTTTCTTACACACTGGGGAGGCAGCTGGGCAACAGGTCACAATTTGGTGACTTCACCCCTCCCTTCCTAGACCCATGAGCCAGAACAGAACATATATGTAGCCTAACATGTGCTTCCCAGGCAGCACGGAAGAAAACGCAGACACCTCTGGCCACAGCTGTGAAAGGCTGGAAAGAATTCCAGAGGCCCTAGTGGATGCGCTTTGCCAGTCTTGTTTCTGTCTGGCTCTGCTCTGCTTGTAAACACTAAACGTAACAAAGGAATCATATTAATTATGTTTAATCAACTTAATTATACTTGAATGATTCACTTTTCAGTGATCTGGACTTTTGGTTCCCCCTGCCTTTTGTCAGTAGATGGTCAGAAAAAACTATCAATATTTTGAGTGTTTCTGTATCTGTGGAAGGTTTTTTTTTCTTTTTTCGTGGCACCAAAAGAGGATGGTGTTCCAGGATATGTTCATTTTAAGTCCATAGGTTCAAAAACAAGACCCCCTCCCTTGGTGTCAATAGCAAGATGCCCATTATTTCATCATCCCTTTCTAAGCTAATTCCAACATTGTATACTCTCCTGCTTTCATTTTAGGAGCGACCTGGGTCCAGATGTTGGATACGAAGCTATTGGCCTTGTGGACAGCAGCTTGCCCACCGTTGGGGTGTTTGCTAAAGGGACAGCAAGGGACACCCCAAAATCTGCCACAGAGGAATCAGGTTAAGACTCCTAAATTGTGCTATGGGTGTTGTACTCCATTGTGTGCAGCAGGCTACCCGGGTAGGTCATACCCTGGTTTCCTTGGGTAAGCCTTCCTTCATGCATGAACCCAGAAATCCCAAATCATGGAGCGTAAGCATTGGGAGGGAACCTCATTGACCCTGCCAGTCCATTTCAGGCAGATGGTTATCCGACTTTTGTTGAAGCCCCCTCAGCAGAGAGGCTACCATCTCCTAAAGCAGGGGTAGGCAACCTTGGCTCTTTTATGACATGGACTTCAACGCCCAGAATTCCTGAGCCAGCCATGCTGAGGGGAAAGGGAGAGGTTTCCAAGCTGAGCCATGCTGGCTCAGGAATTCTGGGCGTTGAAGTCGAGTCACAAAAGAGCCAAGGTTGCCTACCCATCCTAAAGCAATCTCTTCCTTTGTGGCTCAATCTTCTCACCATGAGGAATTTTAACCCGGTCCCTAGCCAATGTCTACTTCCCGTTTTGTCCTATCTTTGGAAGCCACTGTGAATAATTTTTGCCACCTGTCGGGCACTAAAGACCAAGTTCGCACGTGAAAGTCCAGTTAAACTGATTTATGCCTATACTCTGTGCCTGTGCACAGGAATCTTCCTGATTAACCGTCAGCACCTTGCTTGGAGTTAGATAAGGATCAGTGGAATTCCAGGGTCAGACTTAAGTCTGCTTATGACTACATAAAGATTCTAGGCTGAGCCCTCTTTTAACTCCACCGCCAGGTTCTGCCACTCAGCCTCCTGCACATACGGTTTTTCATATTTGACTTTTTTATGTGCTTCAACATTGCCATCATCCTGGTTTTATCTTCAGACTGAATATGCCCAATTATGTCAGCCGTTGCCAGTAGGTATTCCTGCCGAGGCCCTTACAGCCTTTAGCGCTGTCCTCTGGACACACTCCGGTCAGTGGGATTTCGTTAGGTTTGGGGCGTAGCCGCGGCATCTCTAGGCCTGAACAAGAGACTTGTTTCTACTCGGTGGAAGGGAAACCGCTTTCTTTTGAAAGCACAGGGCCTCCCCGATATGGTGAGAGATGGAAGGGGCTCCAAGACCTCCGAGGAGCCAAATGTTGACCCCGACTGACTTGCACCTAGGAACTGGAATCCGTTCGGAGAGTGAAACCGAAATGGAAGCCTCGGAACTCAGAGTCTCAGCAGCCTCCCTTTCCGCTCCGCAAGCTCCACAGCAGGGAGAGGATTACGGGAAAGGAGTAATTTTCTACCTCCGGGATAAAGTGGTGGTAGGAATCGTTCTGTGGAACATCTTCAACCGGATGCCAATCGCTCGGAAGGTCAGCTTGCACGAGCTCTGCTCTGGGAAGAGGGTGCATGCACACAATCAGCTGGGTTTGAGGAAGAGGAGCATGAATGCGTTCAGTTTACTCTTGTTTGGAGTTCTTTAGCATGCTGATTTACTGTGTGTGTGTGTGTGTGTGTGTGTGTGTGTGTGTGTGTAACAGTTAAGGCATCAGGCTAGAAACTGCAAGATGGTAAGATCTAGTCCCGCCTTAGGCACAAAACTAGCTGGGTGACCTTGGGCCAGTCCCTTTCCCTTAGCCCTAGGAAAGAGGCAATGACAAACCACTTCTGAAGGGACTAGTCCGTGCAATCTGTAAAAATCGGACACAATTGTAGAAAATTTCTAGTCCTCAGGATAGAGCTGGGATTGCCAACCGTGCATGCTTGCACCCCTTGGTGGTGTGAGATGATATTCCAGGGGATGCGAAAACTTGATTTTCAAGTGTGTGCGCGTAATTCATTGCCGTTATTTCGAACTTTTGTAAGGGGTGCGAGAATATATCAGAAGCGTTCTAGGGGTGCCGGGTATAGAAAAGGTTGGGAGCCGCTGGGATAGAGGTTATTAGCTTGGTCAAAAATCTCCATTTGCTTTATTTGAGAGGAGCATAGTAATAGACCAAGGAAGTCAGCTCCAGCCTAGAGATGATGGTAAGGGAGAATGAAATATTTGCCCAATCTTGTGATAGGCTGGCAGTGGGAAATACAGATGTTGGCAGGTAGGGTTTGCAGATGAAGTGGAGAGACTATTTTAGTGAAAATCTGAACAGTGCTCCAGTAGCAAATTCCTCTTCCACCTCATAATACCAAGTCTTTGACCTTATAATTATGGATTGGGTTAATTCTTTTTTTTCCCCCTGACTTCATCCTGTCTCTGCCCTTACTCCACGATTCATCAGTGGCAAAGAATCCATAACTAAAGCCATTTTGAGTAGTAGGCAACCTAAAACTGTTCTAAAAATGCAGAGTTTGAAGGACGAGTGAGATACAGCGAAGTGCAGCGTATTTCTTCTCTCGTTTCTTGCCCTTCGCGGATAAAGGAAGCAGCCGATAACCAGATGGTCCAGCTTCTAACTGGTCTTTGGTTCTTTGGCCGGGTGAGGCAAAACAGATCCAACAGAGAGATAGGCCTACCCCCGAAGGCTTTTACTGAAAAATGCTTCCTTTTCTCCTGCAGATTATCAAGGACGGGGAAGAACACGCTGACCTGAACGAAGTTGCCAAACTTTTCAACATCCATGAAGAATGAACGTCTGGTGGGGCAGTCTGGATTGCATTTTGCAAGTGGAGTGCCAAGAGTGGGGCACAGCCTGTATGGTCTCAGTTTGTGGGTCTTCCTCCCACTCTGGGCAAATGTGAATATTGGGCTCCCAGCCCTTTTTTGCACCCTGAATTAAATGAGATTAACTTTGCTATTACAAAGATCCAGCCGGCTTGGATTACCACTTCTTTGCTCTTAATTGGGCATTAAGCGGTGCGGCGATTACAGCTAAGTGGTTTGCGCTCATCAAAACCAGGTGTACAATCTTTCCCCGCTACTGAGACCTTTTAGGGCAGAGTAGCAGGTTAAGAGATGCCAACTAGGAACTTTTATTTTGGACAATTTCCTGGTACTGCCGAGATGCTGAAAATTCATCTCGAGACGAGGTTCGTTTTTCAGTATCAAAAAGCGACAGGGAAAATTTGCACAGGTTGAGGGAACACGCGCCCCCCGCTTAAAAGCAACATATCTGAGGTTATCCGTGCTATCTGCCCATATGTGCATTGCGGCAACCAACAACGCTGCAATGATGAGAACCACAGGGGGAAACACTTCTGTAAGCCACGCGCAGTCACAAGGGCAACTTTCCCACCTATGGCCTTCTTGGGCAGGGGTCTCCCAAGACTTGTGGGTTTCAACTCCTACAATTGTGGCTGAGGAATTCTGGGAGTTGGAAGTCCACAAAGTTGCCAAGGTTGGAGACCTCTGCCTTAGGTCCTGGAGAAACCCTTTGATGTGCTGAGGGAGTAAGCTAGGTTGAAGCCACCTCTGTGGCTTCCTGTTGAGTACATTTCCAGTGGCTAGAAACAACGCCTCCCCCTGCCTTCCTTTTGTCAAATCTGTTCAGACCAAAAGACGACTGTTTTAATGAAGTTTTCTCATCTGGCTGAGGCTGCTTCTACAGCGGTCCCTTAATAACTTCATTTTAAAGATGGCCAGGACATTGTAAATTCAACCGACTAGCGCGTCTGGATTCTTAAGAATGCAAAGGGTCTCGGCAGGGTGTCTTAAAAACGGCAGCTCCGCAGCTGAAACTGCTCTCTGGCATTGTTTAAATTGGAGGTCACCCACCTTGGCAACTTTTAAGTCTGGTGGCTGGCTGGGGAATTCTGGGAGTTGAAGTCCACCAATCTTAAAAGTTGCCAAAGTGGGAGAGCCCTGGCTTAAATGGTTAGAACTGCTGTCAGGTTGCTCTGGCTTGGAATTTCGCGATCTTTGTGGAGTAGACACTTCTAAAAGAATAGGCAGGAAACACAAGAGTTAAAGGCTGCTCTAAACGGGAGCCCCCAAAGGTTTTTTTACTATAATTCCCTTCGGCTGGTGGGAAGGGCAGAATCAAAAGGCGCCAACTGCTTAGGCTGCCTATGCGAGAAAGCTGGAAGCATGGATCGGTCCCATTTTCCTTGACCAACCTTTCTGTTTGCCTTTGACTTATTTCCCTTCCACCCTTCTCTGTTTGCAAAGCAGAGCAAAATTCAGCCCAGTCCCTCGGAAGGACCTGCTCGTTCCTCCCCCCCCCTCCCTACCACCCCAGACGGGCTCGACACCAGCGTGTAGAGCAGGGGTGTCAAACTTAATTTCATTGAGGGCCGCATCAGCATTGCGGTTGCCCTCAAGGGGCCGGGTGGGCATGGCTAAAGTGCACATGGCCTGCTGGGTGGGCATGGCCAACTCTACATCGTTTGCATCAAGGGTGCCTATGGGGGCCTGGGCAGGAGTGGGACAGATCTGGGGGTCTCTGGCAGGAGGAGGGTCTCTGGGCCAGGGCCAAGGCAGTGGGGGCCGTTCCCTCACTGTTTCCAGGATGGCTTCGCGGGCCGCATGAAACCACTTTGCGGGCCGGATCCACATGTCTGGTGTAGAGAGAAAGGAGGCTGAATTCTGACCAAGGAGAGAACACCCCTTTCCCCAATTTCTCCGTGGCCAGGATAAAGCTACAGAAGGCTGCCGTTCACCAGGGGGATTCGCAGCCCACCCTCTGCCTTCCGAATCGCCGTGTAGCCTGGTAGGCCATGCTCTCCGACCAAACTTTGCGTGCAAGACACACCACACCACGCCCAAAAAATGAGACACAGGAGACTGGGGGGCCCTGATGCAGGTTTTTCTGTACAGAAGTGTTTTTGACACCAAAGCATTGTTCAAGAATAAAACAAATCAAGAGAAAGGGTGGAGCCAGCAGCCAGAATAAACACCCAAAGGCTGATGCCTCGACATGAGAAAGAGGGAGGGGAGGGAAAAACAGAATGATTTTGCTTATTAGGGACCAGGAGGGGGGGGTTTGTTGAAGAGGCAGCCTCCTTGGAAAAGAGGGGGGGGGGAGGGAGAGAGAGAGAAGCAGAAGGAAATGCAGCTTCCCCAACTGGGAGGGTGGGATGAGGTGAACTGCAACACAAAAGAATGAAAAAGCACCCAAACACCCCATCTCCTTACAGGGGGAGAGCCAGTAAAATGGATTGTCCAGTCCTTGGTTAGCACCTGTACATTAAAACTGTACCATCTGTGCCCCTTCCCTGCCCCCGGCTGCGCTGCTTCTCCACGGCTTGGCTTAGCTGGATCACGGATGGAACCAAGGGAAGAGTTTTTTAAAAAAAAAATAGGGAGAAAAAGTTAGCCCGGAATACTGAAACTCCTTCGGCTCCATCCCAATTCAGTCCCTGTTCGTCTCTCCAAAACAGCAGAGAAGAGAAAAATCTTTTTTTGGGGGGGGGGAGGGCAGCCAAAGAGGGAATCGTTCCCTCCCTGCCCCAACAGAAACTGAAATGTCCCTCCAAATGAAAGAAGGAATGCTGTGTGGGGCACCCCATCCTTCCCTCCTCCCGTTTCCTTGAAATCCAGGTTAGGGGAGGGAAGCAGCGGTCTGGTCCAGCCGGGATGGGGCGGCTACCGGAAGACGAACCCCCCCCCGCTTCCTTCTCTCGCAACTCAACTCTTCCCAAGAATCACAGTGATACAGACCTAGCAGAAATCCCCTCCCTTGCCCCTCCCCCACCCCCACTCAAAAGGAACACCACAAATTAAATACTAATTAAATAAATACCCTGGAAGAACTTGGGGACAGGGTTTAGTGAGGAGGGGGGGGAAGAGACGGGTTCCACTTCAAAACCACCAAGGCCTGCAGGAAAGGGCCGGGGGGGGGGGGGGCAGCAAACTTCAAGTCCGGGAGGAAGGCGAGAGAGGAGTCAGCTCCTGGCCCTCTCCCCCCCCCCACGCAAAACAGGAAGAGAGCAACCAGCCGCCACAAGTCAATAGAAGGGCTGTGTGCCCCCCCCCAGCTTGGCCTGGAGAAGGCCGCCTCGTTGGTCCGTTATTGCCTCGCGGTGCAGTCTGACGGTGGCGGGGGCTTCTCCGGCTGGCCTGTCGGATCCCCCCGTCAGCTGCTCCAGGCTTCGAACGCCACTTCGGAGCCCAGCAACCGGACCAGCTCCGGCTGGTAGCGCACCAGCTCCACCGTCTCTACAGCCCCCGGAGCCGCGGAGGGAGACACGTGTTGCTGGCTTTCTTCGGGAGCCAGGACCTGGCTGAGCGAGATCTGGTGCTGGAACTCTGCTCGGGGCAGAGTCGTCACCTCAAAGTGCGGGAAGCGAGCTTGAAAGATGCGGGAGGAGAATTTCAGGCGCTTGAGGACGTCCGAGAAGAGAAACCAGTTGCAGGGCCTGGCGAGGGGACAAAAGGGACATGGCGGTCAGCGGCCCCGGTTGGGGGAGGGAGGGAGAGAAACCCTGAGGTCTGGCTCCGCCATTTGCTTCCAGAATCTTCTCCGACAAGGAAAAAGCTTCCTCCTCTCTCCTTGTCGGGAGTTGCGATTCGGATCCACTTTCAAAGGGAATGATGTCCCCTTCGTTGTTTCAGCAGGGGACATCAAACTTGGCCACTTTAAAGACTTGTGGACTTCAACGCCCAGAATTCCCCAGCCAGGCTGTGGCCAAGTCTGAGGACCCCCTTTGTTTACAGGCAGTCCTTGACTTACGACCACAACGGAGCCCAATTATTTCTATTGCTAAGCGAGGCAGTGCTTTCTCGCCACAGCCGTTAAGTGAAGCCCTGTGGTTGTTTTAAGTTAGTAACAGGGTGGTTACGTGCCTCTGGCTTCCCCAGTGACTTTGCTTGGCAGAAGGTCGCCAAAGGGGATCACATGTCCCCCGGTCACTGCAACTGTCAATAAATGGGAGTCGATGGGCAAACGTCTGAATTTTGATCAGGTGACCACTGGGGTGTGTGCAACCGTCGTGTGAAAAAGGATCATCGGTCTAGTTTCTTTTTAGCACTACTTTTTAGCACCACTCTTACATTTCTTAAACGAACCGCTGTAAACTCAAGGACTACCTGTGTTTCTAGTGCTCACCGTGCAAATCCTTTCGTCAGAGAACTATGGGACTTTGGTGCCTACTTTGTTAGACCCCCCTCAGCCGCCCCCCCTTGTCTCCCATCTCTGAGGCTGCCAATGCAGACAGCAAACAGCTGCCAAGCTCCCTCTGAGATGACACTGAGGCTGTTACCTTCACAACTGCACCTGTTGGGGGAGGTGGGGCCCACCTCTCCCCAGCTTTGGCTTGGTCTTTCCTCTTCATTGAGATGCCAGCTGGAAGATTTGGGAAGTTAAATGCATCTGGCAGGCTAAGCTAAATGAACGGGGTGGGTGGGCGGGTGTCCGAGGTTCAAAAGACGCGTGCAGGTTGTGGTTAAGGCCGTAAGACTCAGAGCTTGGATCCGGCTGTGCATTTGCCCTGCCTGCCTTAATCTCCCCAAGCCCCGCTAAAGTCCTTTGGGAATCGCTGTACCGCTTTCCCTCAGTGCGTAAGAACGGGCCTCCGTCGCCCACCCCCAATCAATCCCACTCTTTTGTGTCAGGTTTTTGCCAGCCTGTCATTTGCCACAGCGGGTTGCCCGACAGCCCTTTCCCTCTCAAAAGCAGCTGGCAAGCCCCAACCGGCTCTGCCCGAAAGCTCAGAAATCGGGCAGAGGGAGAGAAATGGCTCTCGAATACGGGACCTTCTCCAAAGATGCTCTCAGCGGCTCTTCTTTGTTTCCGGAGCGTCCTCGCTAGACGCGGCTCCGCTTTCAAACCAGCAGAGCGTGCGTCTCCACCTTCCTGCCCCAGACTTACCCTTGGGAGACGGAAACTTGCAGGTTGTAGCAGGGAAGCAGAGGCTTCTCCGAGAACTCAAACATTAAGTGGTCCGAGTCCCACTCCTCCTCGTCCTGATCAGAGCCCCCAGGAGGGTCGAGCAAAAGGTCGCAGCCGAGTTCCTCTTTCGTCTCTGAAAAAAAAGAGCCGGACGGTGGTGGGGGGGGAAGATGAAGGCAGCGAGTCTGCAGATGCCTGGCCCACTACCACTCTTAGTGGCTGCAGCAGAAGCGCCACGGCGGACAAGGCAGAAGCAGAGAGTGAGAATCGGCAAGAACCGTGGCAGGAAGCCGGCGGAGCCCAAATTACAGGCTCACATTGCTTTGAAGCTGGCTTAAAAGAAAAGCAACTCATTCCCTAATTCTGGCTGCAGGGTGGACAAGCAACACACACCCCCTTTTTCCCCCTGCGGTGGTGGTGGGGGGACTTGAGGAATAGTCTCCTATTCGACTAGCAATACTAGTAACAACATCTGTAAATGAAAAAAAAAGCTCAAGAAACAGAAGGAAGAGAAATTTTTGCACATCTGCCCCATCTGTGTTTCTGCAGGACAGTGAAGTCTGCATGCAGAAGACAGAGGAAGGAGAAAGGAAAAGGAAAGGAAAAGAAGGGAAAGGAAAGGAAGAAAGGAAAGAAGGAAAGGAAAGGAAAGGAAAGGAAAGGAAAGGAAAGGAAAGGAAAGGAAAGGAAAGGAAAGGAAAGGAAAGGAAAGGAAAGAAGGTAAGGGTAAGGAAATGGAAGGGAAGGGAAAGGAAGAAAGGAAAGAAGGGAAGGAGAAAGGAAAGGAAAAGAAGGGAAAGGAAAGGAAAGGAAAGGAAGAAAGAAAAGAAGGGAAGGGAAGGGAAGGAGAAAGGAAAGGAAAGGGAAGGGAAGGAGAAAGGAAAGAAGGAAAGGAAAGGAAACGACCTGAATTAGGAAGCCGTGGAAGGAAAGGGGAGAACCCCATCTTTGCTTCCTCTCCTCTTGCTCAAGGATAATTGACACAGACCACAACTACTTGTGTTGCCCACAGGGTAAAGTAGGCAGGGGCTAGTTCTACTCACCTAGTACCGAGCTGCTGTAAAAATCCCAGGCAAAATGGGGGTCCCCATCAAGTCGCCCCTGCAGGTCCAAGAGATAATCTACAAGAAAGACCATACAGGAAGAAGCAAGCTGAGGTGGATTCTCTTGATCCGAGGGTCATGGGAAAGAGCCCTGCAATATAGCTATATATATATATATATATATTTTAAAAACAAAACAAAACAAAACAAAATCAGGCTGGCATGATAAATCCAGCACAATTTTGCAAGTTGCTTTCTTGCTGGATTTTATGTTTCTTGCTCCAGAAGCTTTCCTGCAAAACCCACCGCGCAGACTTTGCGTTCAAACCCATCTCAGGCCTTCTTCGGAGAGAAAAACAACAACAACAAGACGTCCTAGCTAGTTCAGAGTCCAAGCGTTCATCTCCTAGAAATCAGTCATCCTTCCCACAAAATTGAAATAGATTTTCCATTTCAATGCAGTCTCTGGGTGCCTTCTCCATCCCGATGGGAGGATGGATGGACGGAGGGTGGATAAATAAACAGCTAAAAAACCCGACGGGTTTCGCTTTTAGGAGGAAGCAACTCACCAGTCAGGAAGCTTTTCATCACCTCGCTGTTGGCCAACTTCAAGGCCGTCTGCCCCGAATAGGTGGCCAGGGTTGGGTCAGCACCATAGGAGAGAAGCAGCCACAAAATCTTCAGGTTGTCGTTTGCGACTGCGTCGTGTACCGGCCTGGTGGCAGGGGAAAACTTTAAAATAAATTTCATGGCCTCCGCTCCTTAGAACAGCTCAAACATTTTGCAGACTTCCTCTTTTGTAGCACAAGTAGCAGAGTATCACCGGCAACTTGGTTCCCTCTGGCTAACATTTTTACACCGTGAAAGAAATTCACATTCTGAATATTCTTGGTTTTCGTTCTCCTTTGGCAAAACTCCTTTCTAAACATTGCTTCTAACACGGGAGCTCTCTAAATTTGGCAACTTTTAAGACTTGTGGATTTCAACTCCCAGAATTCCCCAGCCAGCATGAGGAATTCTGGGAGTTGAAGTCCACGAGTCTTAGTTGTCAAGAGGGGAGACCCCTGCTCTTGAGTGAAGAAAGAGATGTGATTCTGTCCTTGGTAATTGAGCAATTGCTGAATTCTTAAGAAATACTGGGTTGCAGGGATGTTTACTTATTTATTTGTTAAATTTATTTGCCGCCTATCTCACTGTGAGGTTAGTCTAGGCCAGGGGTAGGCAACCCTGGCTCTTTTATGACTCGTGGACTTCAACTCCCAGAATTCCTGAGCCAGCTTGGCTCAGCTTGGAAACCTCTCCCTTTCCCCTCAGCATGGCTGGCTCAGGAATTCTGGGAGTTGAAGTCCACGAGTTATAAAGCGGCCTAGGCCTAGGCCAGTGGTAGGCAACCTTGGCTCTTTTATGACTCGTGGACTTCAACTCCCAGAATTCCTGAGCCAGCCTGGCTCAGCTTGGAAACCTCTCCCTTTTCCCTCAGCATGGCTGGCTCAGGAATTCTGGGAGTTGAAGTCCACGAGTCATAAAAGAGCCAAGGTTGCCTACCCCTGGTCTAGGTGGTTTGCGATAATAAAAAGGAAGAAAAGTGAACGGAGTGTAAACAGAAGTAAAATAATAGGACAATGAATTGGGATTGGGAGAAAAGTAGGTGTTGTACACAGATTCAACGCAGGGCTTAGAAATCAGAATTCAAGCAGCCGTGTCCATCTCTTGGGGGAGGGGGAGAGCAATAGCTAGTTAGGAAGAACAGTTACAGGAGTTGCTCTCCTTCTACACATAAGGAGGTGACATGCGTGGATCGTGGCCTGATCTGAGGTTTGCTGGGAAACACTTTCTCATTCATCGTCTCCAGAGTCAGAGGAACCAGGAGTACACCACTTCTAAACACAGGCTGAAAAGTTTGTGTCATAAAGGAAAGAAAGAAAAAATATCCAGCTCAAGTCTAAGCAGGTGCAATTCAGCAGAAACTGTTCACACTCTGGGGATGAAATAATTCCGAAGCTGACTTATTCGGCTCCACCTACGGCCTGCGGTTCCTTAAAAGAATTCAAAGCAGCATCTGTATCCTTGCGTCAACAAGGCCTTTCAGCAGTCTTCAGGACCGGCTGGGGATTTGAACTTGTGTCTTCTCAAGCCAAGCTCCGATCTCGCAAACATTGTGCCATTGTAGGAGATGACCAGGCTGAGCCCGAGGGGAGGGGGTCAAGCACGTCATCCGTCTCGAATTACCTTCACGCCCACAAGAGATCCAAGTCCAGCCCCTGCCCCCTCGAATTCCTTTGACTCTGTTTTACCGCCAGGTTTGCCTTGATGGTTAGTAGTTCGGATTCTTACAGAGTGCGTTAGCATGCAATAAGCCTATATATTCATCTGAACTGCCCGGATTCCTGATTTCCTGCCCTTGACGGTCACATGGGTTCTCCAGAATTGGGCCAGTACAACGGATTAGACGTGGATGATGTTCACTCTCAGATTATACCAAATTCACCCAGGGGTCTGGAGGCAAAGTAAAACCTCCTCCCAGCTACCCAAGTTCAATAGGCTTAACCAGGGTGGGCTCTACAGATTCAAAGGTGGCAATCGTGGATCTCAGGTGCCATCTGACGAATGAAAACCTCCCCCCCTCCCCCGCTTCCCCCAGGAGGATGCCAACTTGCCTGGTGCCATCTTGTGCACTGCAGTTCACGTTCGCGCCGTGTTCCAGCAAGATCTGCAGGATGTCGACCCAGCCCCGGGCACAGGCCTCGTGCAGAGCAGTGTAGCCGGCGTTGTCTCGGTGGTTGACGTCGTTGTTCGGTTTCCGCAGGCAGTACATCACCACGTCCTGGGAATGGAAGACCCACCATTTGAACAGCTAAACACAAAGACATAACTGGATGAGAATTTCCACGGCCTGGCTAGATGGCTGTCAAGTGAATTGCACCCGATTTTATGAGGGTTGTTTTTTTTGGCCACAGTTGTCAAGCAAATGGCTGCCGTTGTTAAGTGAATCTGTGGCTGTTAAGCGAATCCAGCTTCCCGCATAAGACTTGACTTGTCAGAAGCTGGCCGGGAAAGTTGCAAATGGCCTCAGGGTGCTACGACGGTCGTAAACGCATGCTGGTTGCCAAGCACCCAAATTTGATCACAGGACCGGTAGGAATGTTGAAATGGTCGTAAGTGTGAGGAACGGTTGCAAGTCACTTTTTTCAGTGCCGTTGTCCCGTCAAACGGTCGTGAAAATGGTTATAAGTCGAGGACTACCTGTAAACGCTGCCCTGCCACCTTGTTGGCTTTCATCTCCCCATGGCGCCTACCTTGTAACCAAGCCGGGCTGCTCTCTGCAGCAACGTTTCCCCAGCGTTTTTGTTCACGATCAGACGTCGAGCTTCGGGGGGCACGGGCGGACTTGCGGGGGTCTCGGGGGCCCTCTCCACATTGTGCTGCCGAGCTTTGCCAAAGGGGCTGTGCTCCCGGGACTTCTTTGGAGAGCGGGACTTGGCCTGGGCACGGGAAGACATGGAATTTGGTTGGAGCAGACAAGTCAAAAGAGGCTTGCTTTCACGGAGGAAGAACAGCAGGATGTTGCCTTGTGTGCCCAACCATCCCTTCTGAATAGTAACAGGCAGAATAAATTATGAACCTGAAATAAATGTACGTCAAGGCTGCTTGTCCTCCTTGCAGTGCCTTGCTAAGTGGTCATTGCATTTCAGAGAACCAATTTCCATGTGCAAATAACAACTTTAGTTAACATTCTTAATTGCTCTGATATATATTTCTTCTTTCATTTTTTCTTTCCTTCTGTCTCTCTCTCTCTCTTTCTTTTTCTTTCTTCTCTCTCTCTCTCTTTCTTTCCCTTTTCTTCTTTGCCACCTTTATTATTTTTACAAATAATCAAGGCAGCAAACATATCCAGCATGCCTTTCTCCTCCTATTTTTCCACAACCACAATCCTGTGGCTTAGAAAGAGAGAGACTGGCCCAAGGTCACCCAGCTGGCTATGGTGGGACTAGAACTCACGGTCTCCCACTTTCTAGCCTGATGCTTTAATCACTACTAGACCATACTGGCTCTCTTTTGGAATGGTTTTTATTCTGTATTTATAGGGTAAAGTAACCTGAAGTATTTGGAAGAGTAGCCATATAGAAATATAGCAAATGAATAAATACAGCCCTCAAAGGATATCAATCCCCAACTTGGTCCCACTGACCGCCCCGCTCCCAACACCTCTCTTTACCTCAAAGGTGCTTTTTCAAAAGGTAACTGGACTTTCTTTGATAAGATGAGATAATCTTTATTGTTATTTTTTTTACTGTGGGCACAACGGCACACATCAAAAATGAAATTTAGTTGCCCGCTCTCAAAGTGAAACACATACATGACGCACACCTAAAACATACTATATACAACATATGTACAGACCCACACCCCTACATATACGTAACAAATAAATATTAAGTACTGTCCATCTTGAATATATAACAGAAGGAAGAAGCTTGAGAGTTCACAAGGTCAATGTTGTATGGAATGAAACTGTGGCTGAATCTGGATGTTCTGCTACGGGTACCACGAAGCCCCCTCCTCCCAGAAGGGAACAAGGAAAACAGGTTGTGAAGGCGTTTCGCTTCTCATGCAAGAAGCTTCTTCAGTTCTGAAACTTTTCAGCCAGCACTGAAGAAGCTTCTTGCATGAGAAGCGAAAGATCTTTTAAGGAAAAACCAAGAAAGTCCAGTTGCCTTTCGAAAAAGCATCGTTGGGACAAGCATGGCCTGGAGACGACTGAGGCTCTCCAGAGACACCTCTCCTTACCTTCCCCTCTTCGCAAATGCCTGACAGGTGTTTGGTTTTGCACTTGCGTTTCCCGGAAGGCTTCTCCAGCCCTTCTTGCATTGGAGCCACATCGGAGTGATCCAACAGGAAGCCATTCTGGAAGTCCAGGTGGCCTTGGAGAGACGGGGAGAGCCTGCTCCTCAAGCAGAGCTCAGAGCCTTTGCCCAGAGTTGAGCTTTTGTGCTTTCTGTACCGGAAGTCTACAGGCAGACCACAAAGAGAGAAAGGTTACAGGTGCCCTCGAAGAAAAGGTTCTGCCCTCCAAAATTTGTCTCATAAAGAGAGGGAGGGTCAAGAAAAAGAAGGAAGGGAGCAGCAACAGCAGAAAACAAAGACCAGGCTGCCTTTTTTTTGAAAATTTGCTCCTTGGGCTCAGCGGCTGACTTGTATAGCGGCCCACTTTGGGCGTGAAATAAATCCTAATCTTTGGAAGAACCCTGACCGTGTGCTGTGATGTACACTCCTACATACGGTATACTATACACACACACACACACACACACACACACACACACACACAAATAGTGGTTGAATTATAGCATACATGTAGGTCAAGGGCTAAATTTCAGACTTTTACATCTGCATTCACTGAATGCAAAAGGAATGTGATTCCAAAGCAAAGGGTTCTGGGAAAACAGGGATGCTCCCTTCAAGTAAAGGCCCAGGAGCAAAGGATTCTGGGGGGGAAAAAAAGCAACTTCCGCCTTCTGACTAAAGCACCCTGCAAGAAATAGAGAGGAGGAAAAACTACAACCCAGAAGTTCCTCGAGGACTCTTCAGAAATCAGGATCAGAATCGGAATACTTCATTTGGCCCAGTGTGATTGACACACAAGGAATCTGTCTCCCGCGCAGAAGATGAAGAAGACGGACGTCATCCCGCCCATTTTCCACCTTCCTAAGCTTGCACCTTCCATGGATCCCCGTTTCCCCATTCCCTCTCTCCCCCCCCCCCCGAATCCCCGCAGCCCTTCCTCTCTGTCTCCCCCGCTGCAGCCTCTTCTGCCTGCGGCTGTCGCGGAACTTGTGCGGGAGAAGCCTGCCCCCTGGTGGCTCTTGCCAACCGGGAGGCTGCGGGCTTCTATTTTCGGACTGAGCGCAAAGCGGCAGAGCCAGGCCCTGCGGTAGCCCGACCTGGGTTGCCTGAGCCGATCTGTAAAAGCCGCCATCTCCCTCCTGCCCAAGATCCTTACGGTTTGAAAAGAATAAGAACAGCAACGCCACAAGGGAGGAAGGGAGAGAGAGAGAGTTGGGGGGGGGGGGAAACGGGGACTCTTTTTCAACTTTCTAAAAACCCTGTTGCCGCCGCTGCTGCTTTTCAACGGCAGGAAGGAGGCTGAGACAGAATGAAATGTTCCAACGTGGTGGGGGAAGGGGAGGGAAGGAGGAGGGGGCCCCCCCTCAATCCTTGGTGGCTGCTGAGGCAGATCGACCTCCAGAGAGGCTCTGCAGAGGGAGCTGGGGTGGGCATCTCTGGGGTGCTGAGGCCTGGAGGCGTGTTGCAATCTCCTGCACAGCTTAGCCAATTCAGGAAGTGGATGGTTTTGTTCTCCAGCTGGCCAAGAGAATCTCCTTTGTGCCGCTGCTTGCGCCTTCCCCAGCCGGCGGCGAGTTAGGAGCCGCCAACCGTCCCTTGCTTGGCCCTCTTCTTCCGACTGGCCAGCCTGACCAGAGGCTGGAAGGCCGGGGACGATGGGAGCTGCAATCCAGCACAGATGGGCAAACGAGCGCGGCCGCCTCCCCCCCCGTGGCCCACCCCTTCACCTGCTTTGGATTTTCGTCTCTTATGGCGGCAGCAGCTCAAGTGGTCTCCTTTGTCCCTTTCGATCAGATATTCTCCGGTTTGGTACTTCCAGCTTTTCTGCCGCCTCCGTTTCTTCCTCTTGACGTGGCTGCTCTCCTCTTCGACTTCCTTGCGGCTCCACAGCTGCCTGCTGGCCTCTCCTGGCCAGAGCAGTCCCTGATTCTTACTCGGGTGAAAAATGCCCCTTTCCGACCGAGAGCGCTCCTTGCAGCCGGAGTGAGGCGAGAGGCGGTGGGACTTGCGTAGCCGGTGATGCTTTGGGGGAAACTCCTCGTCTTCGTCGTTCGCCTCCTCCAGCAGCGGCACCATCTCCTGCCCGGCTCCATCACAGTCTCCTAGCATGCTGGTGGAAGAGCCCCCCATGCTCCCTGCAGGGGGTGGGGTGGGGAAAAGGAAAAACTGTCAAACTGGAAGCACACACTACACCCAGAGGATGTGAGCTTCATCCCTGCTCCACTCTGGGGCGGCTTTATTTGGCTAACAGCATTGTTAGTGCTCCCCGAGCTTTGTTGTTTCCTTGCAGACGTTTCATTACCCAACTAGGTAACATTATCAGTGTTAGAAGGGAATGAGGTGTGCAGGGAAGGAGAGGAGGAGGAGGAGGAGGAAGGCTGTGGGGTCCTTGGTGTTCTCTGAGCTTGGTTGTTTCTTTGGAGACATCTCACTACCCAACTAGGTAACGTCATTAGTGTTAAAAGGGAGAGGGGTTTGCTTTCTCTTTATATACAAGTGACTTGTAAACCCCCTGCCCTTAACGCACTGATGTTGTTACCTACTTGGATCATGAAATGTCTGCAAGGAAACAACCAAGTTCAGAGAGCACCAAGGACCCCACAGTCCTCCTCCCCCTTCTTCATAAACCCCTTATAGGATGGATGGTGTTCCCTAGTTGGGTCATGAAGCCTCTGCAAGAAAACAACCAAGCTCGGAGTTCAACCTTGAGCTACAAAAATTCTCTTCTTCTGGTACCATCATGCTTCCCAAACGCACAAATTGGCTAAAATCCTAGGGGGGGGGAGGGAGAAGAAAATGTATGGTTTCTTTCGAAATCCAACCTATGGAAGGATGTCCAATTCAAAAGGCAGCGTGCTCCAGTTAAGAATGAAAGACCCTCAAATCAAGTTACTTCTCTGGCTTGCACATCATCCTCAACTGTAATGACGCTTGCTTGGTTTTGACTCAAGTGTCTTGTGGGAACATAACCGCTGTGGTTTGTAAAGCGTGAACACAACTACTGCAGTTTCTCCAGCAGACTATGCTTAAGCAAACCACGGTTTAGGGCAAGCTTAAATCCCATTACTGGCTGTTTTGTTTGGTAGCTTTGCCAGGGGACCAAGCGAGGCCCTATCTCTGTGGAGATTCTCTGCCATCCAGGTCGTGGTTGTCCCAAAGTTGCTTTTTCCAAAAGGCAACTGAACTTTCTTGGGTTGTTTTTTCCCCCCTTCAAAAACCTTTTGCTCCTCATCCAAGAAGCGAAAGAAGAACTGAAGCAGCTTCTTGGATGAGAAGCGAAACGTTGCCTTCCACCAACCCCCAAGTCAGGGTGGCCGGATCCTAATCCTAATCCTGCCCTTCTCCCTCTCCTCCACAGTCGCCAGGGATCCCTTGGCCTTTGACCCAGGCATCTCCTGGGTCAGCCACCAACCTGACTGGCTGCGTGTCCGACTGCTCAGCACGATGGGGATGAAGTCTCTGAAATTGTTCTTGGCTTTCTTCTCCACGTAAGCTGAAGGAATAATAAAAAAAAAATGAATACAAGCGCAAGAGGTCTCAGGAAACGGCCACTGGAGAGGGGGCTTCGTTTGGGGACCTGGAAAGTTCGGTTATTCTCTGCCCCGTCCAAAATCCCAAGAAAGAGCTCCGGGTGCCCAAAGGGATCCCTCTAGCAATCTACTGGAGAAGCTGGCTCGATCTTCCAAGGGGCTCCTCGGATGGACGGGACAGGCCTGGATAGGAGAAGGAACGGCCACTCCCCAGCTTTTGAGACCCCCATACCTTCCTCGCAGATGTGCCCCCGGTGGCCTGGGGACAACTTCCGGCGTTTGCGCTTGGCACGGAGGTTCCCCCGCTCCTTCAGACAGCCCAGCCGGCCCTCATCCGCCACCTCGTGAAGGTGCCCGTGATGCTTCCGCCACTGTGGGTGCAAACAGAAGAGACCAGCCAGCTGTGAGCCTGGGCAAGTTCCTCGCTCTGTGGGTTTTTAAATCGGTTTGAATTCTTTTGCACCCCGGATGTTCTTTAACTACAGGTGGTCCTCGGCTTACGACCAAAATTTTTGTCGCTAAGCGAGACAGTTGGGAAGTGAGCTTTGCCTCCTTTTGCCATCTTCCTTGCCACAAGTTGTTAAGTCAATGACTGCAGGTGCTAAGTTAGCAACATGGATGTTAAGTGATAATCTGGCTTCCCCATGGACTTTGCTCATCAGAAGGCGTCAAAAGGGGGTCGCAGGATGGCGGGACGCTGTGACCGTCATAAACATGAGCCAGCTGCCAAGCGCTTGAATTTTGCTCACGTGACCATGGGGATGCCAGTTATTAAATGCTGTAGTAACTTTGAACGGTCAATAAACAGTTTTAAGTTGAGGATTACCTATACCAGGGGTAGGCAACCTTGGCTCTTTTATGACTGGTGGACTTCAACTCCCAGAATTCATGAGTCAGCTACGCTGAGGGGAAAGAGAGGGGTTTCCAAGCTGAGCCATGCTGGCTCAGGAATTCTGGGAGTTGAAGTCCACGAGTCATAAACGAGCCAAGGTTGCCTACCCAACCTATACATTCCCATTCTGTACAGAAATCCCACAACTTGCTGCCAGCATCAACTTCCCATCGTCCTGTGCGCTCCCATAGAGAGGGCCTCCTTAGGGTGCCGCCGGTTAGGGAGTGCCGTCGGGTGATCCCCAGAGGGAGGGCATTTTTGTGGGCGCGCCTGCCCTTTGGAATGATTTACTTGTGGAACTCCGGACCACCCCCGATCTGCGTTCATTTCGCCGGGACCTGAAAACCTGGCTTTTCGATCTATCAGGCCTGGACTGAAGGGGTTTTAGCTTTTTAATATTGTTTTTAATTGTTGGGCTTTAATTAATTTAATTCATTTTAATTTTATATAATCTTTTTATATTGTCTTTTATATGCTGCCCTGTAAACCGCCCTGAGTCCTTCGGGAATAGGGCGGTATAGAAAACTAATTAAATAATTAAATAAAAATAAAATAAACTTCGCACAACACAGCGGCACCCTTCCCCAAGGGCCCTAAGGTCATGCTTAGAATCGCATGCCGCCTCAGGGCAATACAGGCCGTCCTTGACTTACGAACGTTTGCTTACGGACCGTTTGATTTTACAACGGACACTGAAACATGCAACCTATGACCGTTTTTCACACTTACGACCGTTGCAGCATCCCCCAGGCTCGCGTGATCAAAATTCAGACGCCTGGCCACCGGCTCGTACTTATGACTGTTGCAGTGTCCCGGGGTCACGCGATCCCTTTCTGCCACCTTCTGACCAGCAAAGTCAGAGGGGGAAGCCAGATTGACTTAACAACGGGGTAACCAATTTGGCAACTGCAGTCATTCCCTTAACAAACCTGACAAGGAAAGTCCCAAAACTTGCATAACGAATTTCTCGCTCAGCAACGTAAATTCTGGACTCAGTTGTGCTCGTAAGTCGAGGCCTACCTGTACACTGTTAATTAAATCACAGCCTGAGGATCCTCCTTCTTGGAAAGTCGGGCTAAATGGCCCAACGTAGAGGAGCTGAGCAAGAACGGTGAACTATAAACATCAGCCCAGCTGCGTGGCGAACAAGCGAGGAGCACTGTGTCCATTTTTCATTTAAGAAAAAAACGGTGCCAAACCTCCAAGAACTTCTGTTTCCTTTCTGGCCCTGCCATTGTTCTCCCCCCACTCCCGCCCCCAGTCCATCCTGCAGGCCCCCAACCCCTCTGCCTCCGACTCCCCTCTTGCGCCAGCCCTGCCACCCACCTTGCGGCTGTGCTGATTCTGGCTGCTCGCCTTGCAGGGAGGCCCCAGTTCTTCTCCCGCGCGGCTCTTCGGCTTCTTGTGGGCCGGCCGATCTGGCCCCTCGTGATGCCGCTTAGATTTGCACGGGAAGCCCCCCTCGACCTTGATGTGGGCCATCCCCTTGAGCTTGGCTTTCGGAGGGTCCCTCAGGGTGGACCCCGCGTGCAGGCAAGTGGCCGAGGCAAAGGGGGGCTCAAGCTCCCCCCGCTCCTTCTTGATCCGGCTGAGGTCCACCTGATGCCCGGGGCAGGGGGGCATCTCGGCACTCAGTGGGTTGCGGGAAGCCTCGCCTCGCCGCTCTCGGCACTGCTGCTCGGCAGGGGAGGCCGACTCCGCGGTGACCCGGAGGCTTGCCTGGCTAGCTAAGGGCAGGCCATGGGGCAGATGGGCAGTCAAGAATGGGCTCTTCGCTTTGGAGTCCCCGGAGTGCTTGTGGGCGCAACCCTCCGGGAGAGCTTCGGGTGGGGGCAGAGCGCTCTCGGCGGCCGAACCCACCTCTCGTCGGTCGAGGCCCTTTGCCTCGGGCGGGCTGGCCTGGAGAGCTGGCGAGACGCACAAAGGGCTTTCAGTGCTGGGCAGGGCTGCCTTACAGCCCTTGCCCTGGGAGGGGGCTTCGGGGGGCTTCTGGACCACCGGGGTAGCTTCTGCCAGCTGCCCAGCAGGGCACACAGCTGGTTCACTGGGGCCAGGGGTCTTAGCGGGCCTGACCGGATTAGGGAGCGCCGAGATGCCAATGGAAAGCAGGGTGCCCGGGTGGTAATGGGACCACCCGATGGGCAGGAGTTGGGGGCTGGCAGGCTTCCTGTTGACCGAACACCGAGAGTAAATGTTTGCTTGGCTGGGATTCCAGACGGAGAGTTCTTTGGAAGGGCGTAACGGGGCAGCCAGAGTGCACCTCACGGGGTCGGCTTGTCCCTCTGCCCCACCTTTTTCCCCAGAAGGTAGCCCGGCGCTCCGGGGCTCTCCCTGATCGATAATGCAGATGGGCTCCTGCTTCGGAAGATGGCGGGGGTCCCTGCTGCTTAAGTCGGCCCCGGAATCCTTGCTCAACAAGACCGACGCTGGCACTGGGTTGGCCACCCCCATGTAGGTGCCTGGGATGGTGCCAATGAAGGCCGTGGGGTTCTTCACCCACGTGCTCTGCTCCCCATTGCGCAGCAGCTCTGGGAAGATGACAAAGGGTGAGGTGGCGGCCTGGGCCACCCGTTGACTCTTGGAGAAGACCGGCGTGAGCAGAGCTTTGCCACTGGGGTGCACCGGGGTCAGCACGGGCATGGGGGGCGTCTTGCGCTGGCTCGGCGGAGGCAGCTTCTGGCGGTTCGACTTGGAGGACAGATCCAGAGGCATCTCGCTGCATTCCGGGGAAGAGACCATCTCACGTTCCAGCTGCGGGGGGGACTTCAGCGGGGAGATGGATGCCAGGACCCCCGCCGCAAGCCGCTCGGGGACGCGGGGCAGCACAGTGGCAGGACCTGAGAGGGGGACAGCGCTGGCACAGGGGGCTGCCAAGGCAGGGGTGCTGGAGGCCAGTTCTGGGCCGATGGCAGGAGGGCCCGAGCCTGGGGTCGCAGGGGTGCTACTGTTTTCTCCGGAAGATGGAGGGCAGCTTAACTGAGCAGCCTCGACACAGGCTGCTTTGGGGTCAGCAGCCAGGGGTCTGCTCACGGAGAAAGCGTACGGATAGGGGTGAAGACCGGGCAGGCAAGGGTCTTGTTGGAAGGAAGATAAGACCGGGAGGGCAAGGGCGGGCGAGACCCCCAGCGTGTTGGAAAGAGAAGGAACGTAAACCAGGGGCTGGCTGGGAGCGAGGACGGTGGCTCCTGGGGGCAGAGAGAGGGACATTTTTTGCATAGGGGGGGCCTGGGAGGTCGAAAAACAGACGCTCTTCAGGGTGTAGGTGGTGGGAGCCGGGGCCGCCGTACTGCAACTGCTGGTGCTGGTAGCAGTTATGGGGTTGACGGAGGCACCGGGCGCTGGCAGAGCCTTCTCTTTTCCCATCTGTTCACTCTCCAGAGTTTTGGGGCAAAACGGGGTCACCTCCCTCGCCTCTCCAGCAGAGGGCCACGGGCCGTCCAGGCTGCGGCTACTGCCGTTGTCCGGCTGGGGCGCTTCTGGCTCTTGAAGCTTGCCAGTCTTGGCATCGCTGCCCTTCAAGGCCTTCTGAGCACCGTCCGGCTCGTGAGCCTGCTCCCGAAGTTGGGGGCCGGGTTCTTCCTCCACGGTGCCCTCCGGTTCAAACCCTTCGGCGCCCCCACCGCTTCCCGAAACTGCTGTGATCTCCACCTGGGAAGGCGAGAGAGGATGAGGACCGTGGCAGTTCAGCCCCCTTCGGGTAGAGGAGGGCAGAGGGCATTCTCTGAGCATTCCCAGCCTCCTTCCCTCTTCCTTCCCCGACCCACCATCTCACCTTGGGAAAACTGTTGCAGAACTCAGGCGAGCCCAGGTGCTGGGAACTGCTGGTGTCAGATTCTTCATCAGAAAGTGGGGCTCTCCTACGGTGGGGGGAGGGGGAGAAAGAAAAAGAAGAGAGAAACCTGGAAAAATTATCCAGAGCGGTGGGGCTGAAGTCACTGATCTGGCCGGTGTAGTATGTCCGGGGCCAAAGTCGCATCCGGAGCCACAAGCTTTTCAACCGCCTTATCTTAAAAGGGGATCAAGTCAGGAAGAAATAGTCTCTGGCTGATAGAATATTTGTAGCTCAGGATTGAAATGAGGGATCCTGGGTGCTCTCTGAGCTGGGTGTTTTTCTTGCAGGTGTTTCACGACCCAACTAGGGAACATCATCAGTGCTACAAGGGAGTGGGCTTTGTGAGAGGAGGAGGGAGGAGGAGACGGAGACTGTGGGGTCCATGGTGCTCTCTGAGCTTGCAGGTGTTTCGTTACCCAAATAGGTAACATCAGTGTTAGAAAGGAATATGATTTATAGAACGGAGGAGGAGGAGGAGGAGGAGGAGGAGACTGTGGGGTCCATGGTGCTCTCTGAGCTTGCAGGTGTTTCGTTACCCAAATAGGTAACATCAGTGTTAGAAAGGAATATGATTTATAGAACGGAGGAGGAGGAGGAGAAGGAGGAGGAGGAGACTGTGGGGTCCATGGTGCTCTCTGAGCTTGCAGGTGTTTCGTTACCCAAATAGGTAACATCAGTGTTAGAAAGGAATATGATTTATAGAACGGAGGAGGAGGAGGAGAAGGAGGAGGAGGAGACTGTGGGGTCCATGGTGCTCTCTGAGCTTGCAGGTTTTTCGTTACCCAAATAGGTAACATCAGTGTTAGAAAGGAATATGATTTATAGAACGGAGGAGGAGGAGGAGAAGGAGGAGGAGGAGGAGGAGGAGGAGGAGGAGGAGGAGATGGAGACTGTGGGGTCCATAGTGCTCTCTGAGCTTGCAGGTGTTTTGTTACCTAACTAGGTAACATCCTCAGTGCACTGGTTTGATATTGAAACCTAGTACCCCACAGTCCTCCTCCTCCCTTTTATAAACCATTCTGAATAGAAAGCCGTTCTTAAGCCAGAGCGTCCAACAACTTTCTCAGGCTCCTGAAAGGTGTGCCAGATTGGGAATGGCTACAGATTGGGGAAGACCATTTCAAAAGTCATTTCAGCCAGCCTGAGCTTATGTGGCTTGTAAAATGGGTCATAAAATAAAGAAACGTATTCCTCAAAAGTTCGCCGCACCCTGGAGAGTTTAAACAGGCGCAAAACATCCCTTTGCCTCCGCAAAAGTTACCTTCCGCAAACTCTGGCGCTTCTGCAGCCTCCACAACGGCCACTTGGGGTTTCTAATGTTTAGATCCAATTTTAGAAGTGCTATTTTGTCAGGGCGCACAGGCGTTTGGGAAGGCAGGGATGCTCACGCATTTTGAAGAGTGGAATATTAAACGTTACTTTAAAGCATGATGATTCTTGTGGGGTGGAACATCAAAGGAGGTAGGGGTGTGTCTGTGTGTGTGTGTGGCCTTAGTTCAAATCCTGACTCAGCCAGGCAGCTGAAGCTTCGCCTACATTGCAGGGTTGCTGTGAGAGTAAGGGAAACGGAAGAGAAACAGAGCAACCATTGTCGTCGCTTTTAGTGAGATGGGCAGCTGCAAATAATCCTCAACTTACAATAGCTTACTTAGTGACTGTCTGAAGTTACGACATGACTGAAAAAAAGTGACTTTAAGACAATTTTTCACACTTAGTGACTGTTGCAACATCCCCATGGCCACGTAATCAATATTCAGCCGCTTGGCATCTGACTCATATTTATGACAGTGGCAGTGTCAGGTGATCTCCTTTTTACGACCTTCTGACAAGCAATGGGGAAGCCAGATTCACTTAACAACCATGTTACTAATGTAACAATTGCCGTGATTTCACTGAATAACTGGGCAAGGAAGGTCGTAAAATGGGGCAAAATTCGCTTAACAACAGAAATTTTGAGCTCATTTGTGGTCGTAAGTTGAGGACTACTATACCGGGATTTTTTTCCCCCCAATTTACATTATATGTGTGCATGTGCACCTTCGCACCTTCACAGACCTGTTGGTTTTGCCTTCCAACACAGTCCCAGTTTCTCATGCAGCTCCTTGGGAAAATTAATTGCCCACCAGTTTTAAAAAGCTTCTGCTTGAGAAGGCCAATGCGCACGAACACACGTCAACGAAAAACCCCAATTATTTTGCAAGCAGCTTGACAGTATTTGGCATCTCCCGAATGGGACAACTCGATGCAGCCATCTTCACCGTGGCCAGCAATTCAATTTAATGATTTAAAATCATTTTAATTTGTGCCATTCGCGTTTCATTCTGTCCCTCCTTCTGCCTCCTTTCTTTAATGATTCTATTCCCCCCCCCCCGCTATTTCTTTGCTATTAGTGTAACTCTTGTCCCGGGGCGAGTTGCCGCAGACCCTGGGATTCTGGTTCACAGATGAATTCAGTGGGAAGGAGAGGAGGCCATGGGAGGCAACATCCCCGAAGAGAAACGAGAAACGAGTGCTTTGCAGAACGCCCGGCCCCACCTTTCTTCGTTGAGGCTGCACGTGTGAAGCCGCTCGGCACCCGTCCAGTTGTGCACCCCGCTGTACAGAGGTGCCGCAGAGATCATGACAGCCGCTCCACACCAAGCACGTCCGGTTCAGTCAGGGGCTCCGCCTGGAATGGCAAAATAAACACACACCGTTGTCGGGCTCGGATTCCAGCGTTGCTGCCTGCTGGATCGGCAGTTCCCAAAGCAAAGGGAAGCCCATTTGCAACACCCCGCCAGCTAGGCGGAGACGCTGCTCTGCACCCAGAGAAGGGTGGAAGCAAAACAGTGAACTGCCCGTTGGTTTAGCGACTGTTCAAAGTTACGGCGGCACTGAAAAAACGTGACGTAGGACCGTTCTTCACAAGGGACGACCGTTGCAGCGTCCCCAGGATTGCGTGATCAAAATTCAGACGCTTGGCGACCGGCTCATATTTATGACCGTTGCTGTGTCTCAAGGTCACGTGATCCGCTTTTGCGACCCTTTGGACAAGCCGAGTCAACGGGGAAAGCCAGATTATTAAGAACTTCCGCAATTCACTTCACGACCGTGGCAAGAAAGGTGGTAAAACTCAACTTAAATGTCTCACTTAACAACAGAAATTTTGGGCTCTGTTGTGGTCATTAAGGCGGGGATTATCTGCAGTGCAGCCAAACACTGAAGGCATCCCGGCCCCTCCAATGCTAAAACAGGCCCTGGGAAATCAGGAATTGCATTTGGACCGCACATTCTTCAACTGAAATTCACTTCAGGGAAGAAACTATCCGAGCAGCTGAAGATTTGAGCTGTGCAAGATCTGAGCTGTCAAATCTGCAACTCGGAGCAGCTCTGGGAACCGATTAAAAGCCACTTGGTTCTCCCGAGATGGAGAGCTGGCGCTGCTTCAAGACTCACAAGGAATTCAGACCCAGGGACATCCGGCATGGCTTCACATGTACTTCTTTTTCCCTGCCTGGGAATAACCAGCATTGAGGGTTTTAACATATCTGGAGAGCGCCAGGCTGGGAAATGCTAGAGACGGTTTATGGATGTCAGCTTGGAGCTAAGGGGGCAGAGGCTGGGATAAGTGGGGTGATTTTGCTACAAAAGAAAACCAAATGACAAAAGAGAGCATCAGGCATGTTTCCTTCATTAGTTCGGAACAGATGTGAAGTGTGTATTGTTATGGTAAATAAAAGAATGAAGGAAAACCAGTCTATTTTACTGGCCCAGGGAAAGGCATCCCAGTGGTAGCTTTGGGCCAGCTATTCCTTTAACCCGTGTGTGTGTGTGTGTGTGTGTGTGTGTGTGTGTGTGTCCAAACCTGGCAACTTTTAAGACTTGTGGACTTCCAATTCCCAGAATTCCTCAGCCAGCTTAAGACTGCCACGTTTGGAGACCCCTCTTTTAGCCCAACTGACCTTACAGGAGAATCCTCCCCTCGGCCCTCCCTTCTGCCCCTCCGGAGACCGGTGGGTCGAGACTACGAGACTACGAAACCTCAAAAATAGAAATAAAACAGGGAGAGGGGAGGGCGAACCGAGGCAGACCCTCCCTCTGACGCATGACCCGGTCCTTTCATGAGGCCCCCGTGGAAAGGCAAGGTCTTACCAGAAGGAAGAGGGGAACAGCATCAGATGAAGGCACAGCTCCAGCCCCAGCAGAACCCTAACCCACAGTCTGGAGAGGGGTGGTGGGGGGCAGCAAAAGGGGGGTCCCTGGCAGACACCCCCCCCTAAAAAAAAAAGAGAGGCCGCTAGAAGCAGAAAAGGGAAGCCGCCTCACCAGCTGCACCGAGACACGTTGGTTAGTAAGGCATGCACCAAAAACGGAGATGGTAGCAGCAGCGCATTCTTCTTTCGTTTCTCCCAGGGAATGAGCCAGACAGAAGCGTTCCCAGGAAGCTGCGAAAGAAGCAGCAGCAGCAGCAGCAGCAGCGCAGCAGCCCTCCCAAGCTGAGCAGAATCCAAACATCTGAAAGGGGGCGGGCCGTGGCGAGAGGGAAGAACACACACGCACACAGCCGAGAGTGTGCACATGGGTGCACAAAGCTATGGCATCACAAGGGCATGTTTTTAAGAAGACTCGGGGCGGGGGGGGTGGTGGAGTTTCCTGGGAAGCGGGCAGCAGGAATGGGAGGTGCCCAGCCCGGAGGCTCCCCCAAAGGAATTTGCAGAGGACCAAGGCCGCTGAGAAGACACCCCAATGAGAGAGAGGCTCTCGTCGCAACTGGGAGAGAGGGGGAGACCCTCTGGGGAATGCCCACCACCTGTGGACCCTCCTCTTTTCCTGGGGTCAGTCACATGGCTGAGCAAGAGGTCAGAGGAGCCAGATGTCCCTTGCCCAATCTTTTCAGGGAGGAAGGCATGGATGGTGCCCACATGAAAAACGGAGAGGAGGAGGAGAGGAGGAGAGGAGAGGAGAGGAGAGGAGAGGAGAGGAGAGGAGAGGAGAGGAGAGGAGAGGAGAGGAGAGGAGAAGAGAGGAGAGGAGAGAAGAGAAGAGCTCAAGTGCTTTGGACTTAAGAAAGATGAGTTTAAGAAATCTTTGTTCTTGGGGAGAGGGGAATGAACCAACTCCTTGATTCTTTTGCAAGGGTCAACATCACCCCCTGAATTGAACAAATCATGGTTTTTGCAAGGAATCCCCTTGAGTTGGCACCTCTCCTGTTAGAACAAGGCTGGGGAGATTTCAGCCAGATTCATTTCAGGATGCAGAAGATGACTTCAACCAAAGCTGAAGTCAGAAAGGAAAGGAAAGGAAAGGAAAGGAAAGGAAAGGAAAGGAAAGGAAAGGAAAGGAAAGAATTTAAAAAGGAAAGGAAAGGGAAGGGAAGGGAAGGGAAGCTAAAGAGAAGTAGAGGGAAGAGCTAGGGGTGACCTAATCCTTCCAATATTGGAGAGGCCATCACAGAGAGGAGGGGGTTGATCTATTCCCCAAGCACCTGAGGGCAGGACCGTAAATAATAGGTGAAAGATCATTAAAGAGAGGAGCCAACCTAGAACGAAGGAGAAATTTTCTGTCAATGAAAACCGTCAGTGGAACCACTTGTTATCCAGAATGGTATAGCAGGGTTGAGCAGGGGTGGGTGGGACTCCAAGGTCCCCAAGACCTGCAAGGTCCTTTCCAACTCTAGTATTCTGTATTCTACGTACTTCAGGATTACACACACACAGAGAGAGAGGATTATTTGCTGGTTGTCCATGTGCATTTTTCTTATTTATCTTTTCAGGGGCTTTCCCAGACCAGGCTGCATCTAACTCATCCCTCATCATCAACGGAAGTTGGCTTTCCCAGTGTTCTCCATCCCCGTTTCAGTCTAAGACCAGGGGTCCTCAAGCGTGGCAACTTTAAGACTTGTGGACTTCAACTCCCAGAATTCCACAAGTCTTGAAGTCCACAAGTCTTGAAGTTGCCAGGTTTGAAGACCCCTGGTCTAGACAGTAAGCTGGCAGAGCCGTTCTATTAAGAATATCTGAAAGCCCGTCACCTAAGCTACGTCTCTGGTGCAAAACGCTTGCAAGGAAGAGATCGGGAGGAACAAAAGGGATTGAAGTAGTTGATCCAGAGAGGCAGGTGGAAGAACACCCAGGCGTGACTCAGAGCCTGCTTTGACAGGACAGCGGGAACCACAAGCTAGCTAGCCTCCCAATATTAGCCGTGCCAGATATATGGAGCCAGCCTGCCTGTTGTACAAACTCCCAAGCCACAGTTCAGTTCATCCTGCCGGAAGCCTGTCTTACAAACATCACCAGAAGGGATAATGCCGGCTGAACAGACAGGTGAGGTTTAAAACAGGGTAGGCAAACAAACCAACAACAAACAAATAAAAACAAGGCGAGGGACTGGCTTCAGCGAAGAAGGGCAAAGCTCTGGTTCAAAATTCTTTCAAGGGGTTGCAAGTGCCGCTCAGACTTCAAACCGAGAGCTTCCCAATGCACCAGGTGGGGAGGGACGAGGGAGGAAAAGGCGCCTAGAATTCCTGAGAAGCCACCTGGGTGGAGAAAGCGGGCACCGAGGCTCTTGAGCTAGCTGGCCGCGGGTCTGACTTCAATGGAAGAAGGGCTGCCAAAGTCCCAACTGAAAGGCAACAGCCCCACATGGGCTTATCTGAGGCTAATGAATGGGAGGTGGAGATAGCTTTGCTGCACAGCAAAGCAATTACGCCCACCCTCTTCCGAAAGACTGGGAGAGGTGCAGACAGTATGGACGTATAGATTTTTCAAAGCCGAATGGAGAAACATCTCCACTTTACCTAATTTCAGCTGCTCCCGCCAGGTCTGAAAGCAAAGTCTGAAGGGCGAGGGGAGATGCCTACACAGCCCAGAAAACTTCTCCACCTTTGATCTCCCAACTCCTCGTTAGGCTAGAAGATCCTCCTGGTGGATCAGCCAAGGCCCATATAGCCCATATATACTGCCTATACTTTACCATGCCAGGTGTTGCTGAATACAGCCACTCCTACAGCCACATTCCAGACGGCACTACGAATAGCCCAGCGGGCCCCCTGCCCCAATTTCACCCAGCCGAGCAACCAAGTCCAGTTCTGCAACCCCACACGGCTGGGTGAGTTGTTGACAGAACAGCAAGATGCTCTTAAAGCAAGCATTTCCTCAAGAGGGGGCTCCAAACGCAACTGCGGTGGGTCACGAGTCCACACTTCCGAAGCGAAATAATCCACAGGGAGGCAAAGGCCCGTAAGGCCAGAATTCTTGCCAAGAACTAGCAAGAACTCAGTGGGTCATCTAGGCCTGGAGGATTTGTAAGAGTTCTAACCACAGGTATATGCACAGGTATAGTATAGGTGGTACCTTGTTCAATAGTAGGAACTGTGGGAGGGATCTTAGAGTCCTAGTGGACAATCACTTCAATATGAGCCAGCCGTGTACTGCAGCTGCCAAAAAAGCCAGCACAGTGCTAGGCTGCATTAACAGAGGGATAGAATCAAGATCACATGAAGTGTTAATACTACTTTACGATGCCTTGGTAAGGCCACACTTGGAATGCTGCACCCAGTTTTGGTCGCCACGATGTAAAAAAGATGTCGGGACTCTAGAAAGAGTACAGAGAAGAGCAACAAAGATGATTAGGGGGCTGGAGGCTAAAACATATAAGGAACGGTTGCTGGAATTGGGTATGTCTAGTTTAACGAAGAGAAGGGCGAGGGGTGACATGAGAGCAGTGTTCCAATATTTGAGGGGCTGCCCCAAAGAAGAGGGAGTCAAGCTATTCTCCAAAGCGCCTGAAGGCAGGACAAGAAGCAACGGATGGAAACTAATCAAGGAGGGAAGCAACCTAGAACTAAGGAGAAACTTCCTGTTAGAACAATTAACCAGTGGAACAGCCTGCCTCCAGAAGCTGTGAATGCTCCAACGCTGGAAGTTTTTAAGAAGAGACTGGACAGCCATTTGTCTGGTATAGGGTTTCCTGCCTGAGCAGGGGGTTGGACTAGATGGCCTCCAAGGTCCCTTCCAAATTTATTATTATTATTATTATTATTATAGCTGGGCATCTGGGCTTGGCATCTCTGCTCAGCCCCCCAAAACATCTTGGGCATCTTTCTAAGTAACCCGGAAAGATGAAATGGGACAATTTCGTGCTCCTGTCTCCAAATACCTTCAAGTCAAGGCAGCATATGATCAAATGGTAATTGCGAACAAATCCTCATCCTTAGATAAGCTTTTGAAGGCATTGTTCAAAAGATCACAAACTGCTAACCCAACATTCATGGCTAGATTTCCAAATGCTGAGTTCCATTTAGCTACATCCTAACAGACTAAAATGAGTCTGGCAGGCCACCCATTTCAAACATCAAGATGCTCCTGCTGTATTTAACCCAACTATCGCACAAATATGTGAGGTGTTTACTGAAAATTGGATATTGAAATCTTTAAAAGGCTTAATCCTATGATACTTCACAATTGGATACACACACACACAACTAAACAATGCGTGCATATCTACCAAGGGACAAGACTTATGGACTCACAATCAAGGCAAGGTATCTGCAAGTACCTGGGTGGATGCCTCTGATCTAAATTTTGGAGAAAGGGGCTTTCCCCCCCCCCTAGGGGCTTCTTGCACATTCTGACATGGATTCTTTGTTATCAAAGGGATCCAGACAAATTTTGAACGGGGTAAACAGGTGGAGGAGGACCTGACACATGTCGCTTGAGTCTTCTGGATACCGGATTCCAGAGGCAGACAAGTGGCCTTTTGTGGGTGAAGAAATATCACTTACTCTTCCTTCAGAAGTCAAGGGGGTCTCGCCTCAATAAGGGCAGGGAAAAACAAAGCAAGGAAGGAAGAACCAACATGAACAGGATGTGACACAGGTGGTCCTCGACTTACAGGTTTGTTTAGAGACTGTTCGAACTTACAACGGCGCTGGAAAAAATGACTCATGACTGTTTCCCCCATACTTATGACCACTGCAGCATCCCCAGTCCCATGATCAAAATTTGGATGTTTGGCCACTGCAATGCGCATGCCTTTAGGATGGTTGCAGTGGCAAGCAAAGTCGAGGAGGAAGCCAGATTCATTAACAGCCCCATCACTAACTTAGCAACTGTGGCGATTCACTTAAGAGCTGTGACAAGAAAGGTCGTAAGATGAGGCAAAATTCAACTGTCTGACTGAGCAACAGAAATTTGGGGCTCCACTGTAGTTGAAAGTCAAGGACTACAGGTAGGTACTGAACAGGTCAACCAAAATGATCATTCAGTTCAGGTAGGACGATATCTGTGGAGCAGTCTCCAAAAGGAAGGTCAGCTTGCATGCCAGTGTGGACATACCCTTGAAGAACAACTTAAGCCAACAAGAAGAATAGAATTTTCTTCCCAGCGATCCAACACTCTTTCTTTGAATGCATGAAAATGAGCATCTGCTAGCCACTGTGTGCTTCCAGAGAGCTGTTTGTTTCTTCAAACGAGTGTTGTCTTTTTTTCCCTTTTCATAAAATGCTTGTTTTAATTTTTTATTTTTTTTTTACATTTTGTGAAACTGCCCCGAGCCATTCTGGAACTGGGCAGCCTAGAAATTCAGTAAGGAAATAAATCGCATTTTAGCATGTTAAATTAAAAGGAGAAAGAAAAAGATCCCGCCGGAAATACTTCGGTGCTTGAGAATTTCAATGGCTGCCCCCCAAAAGATGACATCGACGATACCTCAGCTTTTTAACACAAGCTGAAAGCTAGAGACTGACAGTCCTTCGCAAGTTTTCAGATCTGTCACTAAAGCCAAGTTCATTCCTCATTTACAATTTCTTAAGCAGAGACACGCTGCATATAAACCAGCCTCAAGGAGGAGCCCCCCCTTCTTCCCCACCCCCAGAAAAAAAAGCGACATCACCTCGTCACAGCGCTGCAATAAATCGAGCAGCTGACGTGCTCCCAAAACTTTAGGAATACGCGAAAGGCAGACAATGCAGTCCTATGTGCTGATGTGACTTCCTCTACTGATTCACAAAGGCGGGTGCTGGGAGCTTAAGTCGCGCTAAGGCATAGCCCTCACCAAGGGGGAAAGGGCACGGATTGCTCTTTACATTTAAGAAGCCGAGGCAGGCTGCTGCAATAATAATAATAATAATAACAAATAAAAAAGCCAGTTTCCAAGGTTTGGAAGTTGCCAACTTCTCTTCCGGAAAACAACCGATTCAGCAAGCACAACGGCGGCAGCGGCGGCAGGACGAGGGATCTGCCAGATGTCATCGAAGGCAGGCTTAACAGCCGCAAGGCCTCTCCAGCGGTAGAATTGCCCAGTTCAGCCCATCCTTCCCTACTAAGGAGGCAACAACAACCGTGTGTACACAACGACTGATCTTCACTTGCAGTTGCACGCCAGCTAGGTCCTGCTCAACGTGCTTCCTACTCCAAGAAAATGCAGCGGGGTGTTTCCTTTCTCCCGTTCACAACGCCCCCCCCTCCCCCGCAAGTACCCCACACAAACTTTCGGGCCCTCCGAGGCCTCTCTCTCTCTCTCTCTCTGCAAACGGGCACAGCTAGTGTCCCTTTCTCCATCTGCAGGAACCTCACTGTGGAAACCTGTCGCAGCTGCAAATTAGCATCATGATTCGAAAAACACAGGCGGTGAAAGGGGGGGTGGGGGTGAGAGAGGAAGGGAGCCTCTCTCCCAGACCCTTTGGAAGAACTGGGGAGAAATCAAACCTGCCCCCAGCCTTCCCCGGCCTCTGGGTTTGGAAGGCTGACTTTGTCCCCGAGAAGCCAGGATGCCTCCAGCCATCACCGATGGGGGGGTGGGTGGGGGCTGGCAGAAGGAGCATCGTTTCTCCCCTTCTTTCTCTGGCTTCTGCCACCAGGCTGTGGTTCTCCAGGCAGCAGGGCAAGGAAGGCCAGTAAACAAGCCGAGGCTGGCATCTGGGAGGCAGGGAAATGCCTACCTGCCAGGGAGGGACCTCCGGCTCCAGCCTGCCCGGTGCAGCCGACCTTTCCTCCCCGCCTGGCGGCCAGCCACTTCGGGCTGGGCCCGGCTTCTGCAACTCCTCGCCAAGTGCCCCGTCCCTTTGCACCGCTGTGCAATCCCTCCCCGAGGGCCGCTTCCTCCTCCTCCTCCTCCTCCCCCCCCCCGCTGCTTCCTTTCAAAGCCCCGGCAGGCCTGGGCTCAACGGACCCTCTTCCCGCAAAGCAGCCGGCCAGGTTGCAACCTTCCTCCGCCAGCCAGCCCAGGCGGCCCTCCCCCGCCAAACTCCCTGGCCATCCCGGGCCGGCCAAGCCAGCCAGCCAGCCAGCCAGCCAAAGTTGCCTCGCCCGCCCTGCTCGGAGGCCCCGGAGCAGCGAACCTCCTCCTCCTCTTCCTCCTCCTTCCTTCCCCTCCGCCTCGCCCGCTCCCCGCTCAGGGTCTGCGCCGGAGCTCGGCGGCATCGCCTCCGGGCGGATGGGCTCCGCCTCCGCCCGCGCGCACCGACCGCTGCCTTCCAGCTCGCTCGCCCGCCCGCCTCCCCGCCAGGCTGCCCGCTCCCTCGGGGCCGTCGCGGGCATCGCCCTCGTCTCTGCTATTGGGGGGGGCGGGGGGGAGGGAGGGGAAAGCCGGCCCAGCCAACGAGCCTCCCTTCTCTCCCTCCTGGCCCCGAGCCGCCAAGTCTCCCAGAAACGAAAGGGAAACGGTCCCGGGCCTTCCGACGGCTCCTTCCTCTCCTTGGGGGGGGGGGAACGGGGGCAGAGGAGAAGCTGCCCGGACTGGGGTTGGGAAGGAGGGATGAGAAGGGACGGAGAGGGCTCCGACGGCGCTTCGTACCCCGCAGGACCTGGGCCCGGGCAGCTGCCCCCGGGGAGAAATGCCCCCCCTTTCCGCACCTTCGACGTGCCGGAGGCGGCAGCGGAGAGAAACTGGAGGTGGGGGGGGCAAAGAGGGAGAGATGGGGGAGGCTCTTCCCGGATCGCCGCTGCGCCCGCCCCGTCGAGGGAAGCCAGAGCCGGGCAAGGGGGGCAGCCGTCCGGGCAGAGCTGCTCTCCCCCCCCCTCCGCGCTGGAAAGTCGACCTGCTTCCTGCTGGACGGAAGGGGCTCCCCGCACTCCTCCCGGCCGGGGATCGCTTCTCCCCCCCCCTCCAAGAGTCGCGGGCGCTGCTGTCAGCCCGTCGGTCTCGCACGGGACCTTCCCCGGCCGGGAGGACGGACGGACGGACGGGCGGGAGGGGGGGTGAGACGAGGCGGGGGGGCCGCGCGCGAGGAAAGGGCCGCGGTCCAAGGCCCGCTCCCTGTTTCCATGGAAACCTCACTCACACGCCGCGCCCCCCCTCTCCCTCCCCGATGGCGGCGGAGGCGCGGAGGGGGGAGGCGGGCGAGCGCGGCGGGCCTGAGGAAGGGAAGCGGCGGAGAGCGTTCAGACGCACCTGCTCCCGGGGCGGGCCCCCTCCGAGGGACCGGCGACGTCCGGGTGGAGCCCCGGAGAAGCCAGCCGAGCGGAGCCGGAGCGGGAGGGCCGGACGGCGCGGCGGGCGAGCTGGCCGGCTCCTCTTCGCTCTCCAGCCGCGGCGGCGGCGGCACTGGCAGCCGGAGAGTGCGAGGACGAAAAGCCAGGCACGGCTGCTGCCGAGTCCTGCTGCTGCCGCTGCCGCTGCAGGGCCTGCCGGGAAGTGTAGTCCGGCCGCCCGGAGGCCCCCCACGCCCACACCGCACCCGGCCCTGCCCTGCGGACTACTGCTCCCAGGCTGCACCGCGGCAGGCCCTGCCCGTATGGGAAGGGGAAGGGGGGGGGTTATTCTGAGCCAGCCGAGTCCGGCGAGGGAAAGAAGGGGGGAAGCCAGAGGAGAGAGGAGGGGCTTTGCGCCCTGCCCGGGGAGGGGGAGGGGCCGGGCAAGGGCGGGGCCGTCCTCCACCCGAGGGGAGGGAGCGATAAGAAGGGGTGGGTCGAGGGATCAGCGTTGGGGGCAGCCGTGACGCTCGGGCTCCGCGCGACCCCCCGACCCGGGGGGGGGTTTTCTCTGTTCCCACGCACGGCGCAAAGCTCGGGTGGGAGGGGGGTCGCGCACCCATCCCTAAGCGGGGCGCCGGCTTCTCCCCATCGATAAGGTCACGGGACCCGAGCGGAGGCAGCGGGAGGGGGCCGGAGCGTGCACGGGCGGGTGGGGAGGGGGGGGGAAAGAGAAGGCTGCAGATCGGAAATAAAAAGATGGGGAGGGGGCGCGCAGGGCAGCCGAGCAGGCAGGCAGAGGGGACGGGCGAGGAGCCAGCCAGGTGCGCGCCCCGGAGCCTTCGCCCACGGGACGGCGCGGGCTCCGGCAGCGCACCGCCTGGCGCAGGGCAGGGCGGCCGAGCCCGGCGCGGAGGTCCCGCTGCACCGACGGAGAGAGCCCGCCGGGCACTCCGCGGGGTCGCCCTGCGCGGACAGGCAGCCCCGGGTCGGCGTTACCTGGCGCGGCCCGAGGTCGCCTCCTTTCCTCCCCGCCGCCCCCCGCCAGGCCCGGCCGGAGCAGCTGCTGCTGCGCGCGGTTTTCGCTCCGCACCTGCGTTGTCTGGGCGCACCCTCGGATCCGTGGCGCAGCGCGGCGCCCGAGCCTGGCTGCCTCCCAATGGCTTGCCCTTTCCAGGCGGCGCGAGTCCTGCTCGGCACCGGCGGCGCTCCCCAGGGAGCGGTTGGCTGGCCTGCTTACCGCCTTCCGTCGCCTCCTCTCGGGGATGCAGCCGGAGGGAGGCGCCCCAGCTCGGCCGGAGGATCGCCTCTCGGGCTGACCCCCCGCCGGCCGGCCGTTTCCGTCGCCCGCCTCGCCTGGCCGGCCACGCTCCTCCCGACGCCGTCCGGGCAGGGCGGCCACGCCGCACCGCAGAAGTTGCTTCGAAGGCCCCGATCGCCGGCCCGGCCTGCTGCCACTCGCGGCGGCGGCGGCAGCGGCGGCAGAGCAGAAGCCGAGCGCCCCCAGCACGCCGCGGCGCGCCGCCCTGCTCAGCCCGGCCCCCCTGTGGGCCGTCTCGGCCGCGATCGAGTCCGGCTTCCCCTCCCCTGGGCCCGTCTTCGCCACTGCCCAAGGCCCTCCCCTCGGCCGGGCTGGGACCCTCCTCTCCTCCCCCCTCCCCACGGTGCCTGCCCAGCTCGACCGCGGGCGGCGTCTTGCCCCCTGCCCTCGCCCACCCCCCCCCCGCCCTCGGGCTCCGGCTGGCCGACCGTCTAGGACGGGGCGGGGGCGCCCTCCGCCTTTTTCCTGCTGCGTTTCCCGCCCCCTCCCCTCCCCGCGCCGATGCTCGGGGCTTTTCAACCGGCGGCTCCCCTCTACCTCGCCCGCCCCGCGGCCGTTCTTCCTGCCGCCTCGATTCCGCCCCGAGGCTGGCGGGAGGGGAAGGGGTGGCGGCGGTGTGTCTCTCTGTGTGTGTGTGGGGGGGGGTTGTCTGTGTGTTTGTGTGTGTGTGTGTGTGTGTGTGTGTGCCCGGTCCTTCCCGCTCCCCGCCCCGCCGGATCAACCACCTCGACGCGGCGTGACTTCCTACAGGCGGTGGCGACTCGAAGAGAGCGACTTTCTCGGCCTCCTGCCTTCTTCCAGCGGGCCCTGAAACCAAGAAGAAGGGGGGTTACATCGCGGACCCCCCGGGCTGCCACGCTCTCCCGCGGCTTCGGCGGCACTTTTTCTAACGGGGAGGGAGGGAGGGGGGAGGGTTTCGGGGACCCTGGCTCGGCCATTTAACGGTAACGGGCGGGGGCGGGGGGGGCGGGCAGTGCGTGCTGGAGGAAGAGATCGCTAAGCTACCCAGCAGGCCTGGATCGGGAAGCATCCTAGCTGGGTTCCCTTCAGACGGTCCATCCAGGGAGGCTTTGCATGAAGAGTCCCAACCTGGAGTCTGGGTCGAGGTTCCTAATGGACGGGGCGGGAGGGGGGGGAGGAACCAGGGGTTTTCAAAATGGTTTTTACGCTTTCCTTGCCGCTCCTTTCAAAAGCACAGAACTACTTCCTGGAGCGGAAGAAGGAGCACTAAGCAACCGTGGCTGTCAAAATGCAAGAAGTCCTGGCTTCCGACTCCTGGTCCTGGATGTGGGCTGCCAGCTGGTTTAGGCGGGGAATGGCCAATTCAGACATATCCCCTTCACCGTGTTTTTCAGCTTCCTTAAATAAGTTGGATTGGGATGTCCGATGCCAAGCCTCAGAGAACAGGTTGATTACTTCCACACCAAATCCTATCCCTTCTGCCCGCCCCCCCCCACCGCCCACATACATCATCTGGATTTACACCATGGGCTAGCTAGACGGAGGCTTGTTTTAAGCCACGATCCAGCAAACAGGCCCTGGCAGCCTTGTGCATGTCACTCATCCATAAACTGTGGCTTACAGACCGCCTGGCTGAATTCACGACAGAGGGGGGAAGAAACTTAGTCTAAAGTGAGAATCTTGAAAACTCCAAAGCGTTTTTGCTGCTGTCTTCCCTATGCCATTTGCAGGGAAGTAGTTTCATATACCTCACCAAGTGGTTGTAAGAGCTATAGACACGAAACTATTAAAAGAAATCTTTTTCTTCCCATTACTGCAAATCACAAGAAGAGTCAAGTACTTAATTATCTATGGATTCCTACCGTGAAGAATATCTCCTGTGTCCTTTGTACTGACTGACCCAATTCCCATACTGCATTAAGGCAAAACCTCTTTAACTTGTATTCCATAACAATATACCCACAGCCGTTTGGATATTTCCAGTGCACTAAGACACACACACTGTTAGTTTACAGACTACAGCCAGCTGGATCAACTCAACACGTTAAACCAACGCCCAACTCACCTTGCTTGCACAACACACAAAATGGACGTGAGTCCCAATTTATTAGGCCAAACTGCCATTGGTTAGTCTGTGCATCAACCTATTGGGTGAATCCAACCCATACCATTAAATTTATGTGGATCCGAACAATTCCATTTAATTCAATAATATCGGTTAATGAACTATGTGCACAATTGCACCGAATCTTAAGTTAATGGCATGGGCTGGTTCATATAAGAATCTGAGGTCCACAGTTTTGGCCTGGTGATCCCAACCTGGGACTTGTATTACTCACTGAGAGTCTGCAAGATTCCATGCAGGAAACCCTGGCTGCATTAAAAGATGTTTTTAAAAGACCTGACCACTCTGCCACTGCACAATAGGTAATGAAATTGTTAAGTGCCCAGCCCACGTAAACCCCAATTTGGTATGCCTCTCGCTTAAGTTTGTGAGAACAGCTCAGGATGGATAAGTTGCAAGCAAAAGAAAATGAGGGGTCCCAATTAGCAACGTCACCTGGTTGTTAAAAAGTGTCCTGGATGAATAATAGTACTGATTCTGGGAAGGTGATCATTTAACTTCCATCAGCGACAGGTCTGCAAGTGTCTTAAGAACTTAATTCTTTGGTAGAAATCCTTGCACTGGCATTCTCCAATTTATTTTCTGAGCTGAGAAAATCTTACACTCGACTTGAGATCTATGACACCCCCTCATCAGCTTGCACGTGTGAATAGGCACAATGGATCAGATGGCACCAGCAGAATTCTGGTATCCTTTGGTTAAGAGCTCTAAGGTAGACGCTTCCTATGACTGCAGGATCCAGGCGACAAGCGAAAAGCATAGAAACACAAGGTCACAGTGGACTGTTGAAGGTACGAACTGCCATCGCTAAAAAGGTTAACTCACCGTTACTTGGAAAAGAAGCAGCAGCTAAAACGTGGCGATTTGGTTCACCTATCACACTGCCCGGATTGGTTCAGGAGGCTGGAAAAATCTAGACCAAAAACACAGGACAACCGAATGGTTTTAACAGAATGTAAAGATGCAAAGCCTCTGGAAAGATATATATCCTAATAATCCGGAGTAGGAGACGCATTTGAAAAAGGACTGTTTCTCGGCCGATAGGGTGCCCAAATGGGCAGTGGGTCTTTCAGGAAAATATTTTCCTAGTTTTCCTCTGAAAGTGGAGACGCCAGGGACAGGAGAAAAAAAACAACAAGCAGGTATGTAATAATTACATTGGCTCACTATCTGCAATATCCAATTATTAGCGCATGCAGTTTGCAGGCAGGGTGATAGGGTTATCAACCCATGGCACTGCTTTTCAATTCATAAGCCTGCCTTTCATTTAGATTTCGCTTCTAGAAGGGCCGAACAGACAGGGAGGCTGTATGCAAACGCAGACTGTTTCTCCCATCAGATGCCCATCTTTTAAGGCAGCAGAGCAGATGCCAGGTAGGTGATTAGATCAACTCAGTTCAACATCCCAACAAGCCACGGTTTGCTTAACAAGCTCCACTGACCAGGTTCACCCACCGCATACCGGTTCCAAATCTAACAAAGCACATGATACGAACCCAGCCCTGTAAGAGATCTGAATGATCGGCATAACCGTGTAATCAAGAACCATTTTCTTCCAAATTTTGCATCTTTTTAGAACTGGGCATGGGTGATTCCAGCCCATCCTCTTTTGAGTTTCAAGGGAGGGTTTCTGTTAAATTTACATTTAGCCTGGTTTACTTCCAGTTCTTAGATTCTGGCGAAGGGCAGCACTTTTCCTGACCTGGAGCAGAGGGGAGTTGCTGGTGATGATGTATACTTTTAGCTGATCAGAAAATGCCACTTAAATTTCGCAGTTCAAGGGCTACTGGATGGAGCGGACTTATAAAGCATTGTGGGTTTTTTGTTGTTGGAAACAAAGTTCCCTCTTCCCCCTTCTCCTGCCTTGGGGGTTTGTGACCCCAGTTACGGCCTTTTTAGTTATCCTGCGGGATAACCAAGGCACCATCTTCCTGGCATGGAGGCGAAGTCTTGCAGAGAACAAAGCTGCATACATTTCGCATCGCTCCTTGCCTGTCTACGCAAAGGCAAAAAAAAAAAAAGGATCTGTGTGTGTGTGTCAGTCTCCAATTGAGGGCTGCTGGAATCTGGCTCTGCATGCTGGAAGCAAGAAAGAATTGGGGGAGGGACATTTTGGAGAACTATTTCCTTTAGGAGAGGAGCAGCATGGTTTGTGGTAAGAAACCTTTAGCTGAGTTTGAGCTAAGGCTCATCTGAGTTGAAAAGTGCCTCTGAGCATGTGCAAAGAGTTTCTCCCACAGTGCTACACAGGTTCCAAGAGTTTAGGCCAGGGAGATGGAGACCAAGATTTCAAACAGGTGAATTCTGAAAGTCTGCGGAGATTCTCCATCATCCAGGTCATAGTTGCCCCAAAAGGCAAGTGGAAATCTCTTGGGGTTTTTTCCCCCCTTTAAAAACATTTTGCTTCTCATCCAAGAAGACTTTTCAGTTCTAGAAGCTTCTTGGATGAGAAGCGAAACATTTTCAAAGGGAAAAAACAAGAAAGAAAGCCCAGTTACCTTTTGGAAAAAGCATCTTTGGGTACCGTTCGTTTGAGAAAGGAAGGGAAATGGTTTTCTGCAGTTCCTTGTTGGCAGAGATCCGGATGGCAAGGATCTGAATCCCATATTTATTTATTTTTTATTTTAATCCCATTTATATCCCGCCCTTCTCCGAAGACTCAGGGCGGCTTACAATTTAAAGCACAAATCAATGTGCTTAGCAATAGCCTTCATTCTATGTATATGCCTGCTTATTAGGGCTTTTGCCCCCCCCAGCGGCATTATTACAAAGTCAGCTTATTGCCCCCAACAATCTGGGTCCTCATTTTACCTACCTCGGAAGGATGGAAGGCTGAGTCAACCTTGAGCCTGGTGGGACTTGAACCTGCACTAATTGCAGGCAGCTGGTGTTACTTAACCTCCGGTGCATTATGACCATCATCCTTTAAGGTAACAGCAAAAATCAATTAGCCAAGTATGACTCCTATTGCCAAGATGGAACCATTCACACACGCAAGGTGCAAAGCGGTGCCGAGCTGGGGAAGTCTGACTTTTTGCAGAAATACAATTACAACTGACTTACGAATGCAATGGAGCCAGCCTATGACAGACACAAAGCAGGTGACTCATGCGACAACCTTTCTTTTGCAGCAGTCATTAGGTGACACCCCAGTTGTTATGCGAAACAATTCTTTGGTATCGAAGTAAGTGCCAGTTTTTGGCAAAAAACGTAAAATGCATTCAAGGGACCCGAAGACAGGGCAAATGACCATAAACACAGGCTGGTTGCTGAGCACCCAAAATGCAGTCACGTGACTGCGCAGAGGGGGTGACCACCAGAACTTCACAACTGGATTATAAATACCCCAGGGAAGGTCCTTCATAAAGGTCACTAAGCAACCTGTCGTAAGTTGAGGACTATCTTTGGGTCCTGGATGTGCAATCTTCCGGGCTGAAGGTTAAGCAATGTTTGGGATGAGGGCAGCAGCCACAATCAATGTTACACATTTACAGCTAAATTTCATCTGGTTAATACGCTTACAGTCCAGGTAATCCTTGACTTAACAGCAGTTCATTTAGTGACTGCTACAAAGTTACAACGGCACTGGAAAAAAGTGACCTGCAGCCGTTTTTCACCCTGAAGACCGCTGCAGCATCCCCAGGGCCACGTGATCGAAATTCATATGCTTGACGGCTGCCTCGTATTTATGACGGTGGCAGTGTCCCGAGGTCACGTGGATCCCCTTTTGTAACCTTCTGAACAGCAAAGTCATGGGGGGGGGGAAAGCCAGATTCATTTAACAGCCGTGTTACTAACTTAACAAATGCAATGGCTCACTTAACAACTGGTGGCAAGAAAGGTCGCAAAATGGAGCAAAACTCACTTAACAGCTGCCTCACTTAGCGACAGAAATTTGGGGCTCAATTGTGGTACGTCGAGAACTACCTGTAGTCTCCACTTGTCCATTTAAAATATGTTCCCCCGTAACAACTGTTGGAAAGTGTGGCCTCGATGCTACGGCGGACAGGTGGAAGGCAGTTTTCAAGTCACACGAAGGACCCAGGTTGTGCTTCTCTAAAGGGCGGGCGGGCGGTGTGTGGGGAGAGAGAGAGAGAGAGAGAGAGAGAGAGAGAGAGAGAGAGAAGACTTGAAATGCCTAATGAGAACTCAATCTACTGAGTAGAAAATGAACAGATGACACCTTTTTTATAAAAAGAAAGGAAAGGAAACGAAAGGAAAGGAAAGGAAAGGAAAAGAAAGGAAAAGAAAAAAGAGGAAAAGAAAGGAAAAGAAAAAGAGGAAAAGAGGAAAGGAAAGGGAAAGGAAAAGAGGAAAAGGGGAAAGGAAAAGAAAAGAAAAAAGAGGAAAAGAAAGGAAAGGAAAGGAAAAGAAAGAGGCAACTCGAATGGAGTGATCTGAGAGAGGGCACCACAAGCGGCTGGCATTCTCCAGGGGATCAGCCCGAGCTGGAGCTCTTCGCTGCAGGTGTCCCTCGCTCTCCTGCGTGTTCTGACATGCGCTGGGTTCCTGCCGCCCCATTTCTGAAGCCATCCTCCAGTGCCTGCTTCCCTAAGGCTGGCTAGCAACATGGCCTCCGCAGCATCCTGTGCTTAAGCAGCCAAAGACTTTCGCCCCTCCTGAGCCGGTTGAGCACTCCCTGAGGAACCGATCCTGCTCGGCCAGAACCCAAAGCAGGGGATCTATTCCAAGCGGAAGAACCCATCTCGATCCCGATGGGGATAGCCGATTTGAGCTCCTGGGTTCAAACCCAGCGAAGCGGAAAGCCTCTCAAAGCCTCCGCCCAAAGCTGAAATGGGAAAGAGAGGCCTTGCCGTTCTCCTCAAATGCTTCCCCCAGTCCTCTTTCAAACACAGGCAGTCCTTGACTTACAGCAGTTCGTTTAGCGCAGGGGTCTTCAAACCTGGCCCTTCCTTTTATGACTTGTGGACTTCAACTCCCAGAATTCCTCAGCCAGCGGGCTTGGGAACGGTTTCATCTTTATGGCCGTCGCTGCGTCCCAAGATCACGTGATCTCCTTTTGTGACCCGATAAGCAAAGTCAACGGGGGAAGCCAAGGTTGATTTATCAACCAGTTAGATGACTAACTTGTGAACTGCAGCGATTCACTTAACAAACGTGGCAAGGAAAGTCGCAAAATGGAGCAAAAGTCACTTAAGAAATGTCACACTTAACAACAGAAAATTGTGGGCTCAGTTGTGGCCGTCAGTCGAGGACTACCTGTAATATGAACTCCATACTTATAGCCTGTCCTCCTTCCAGAGCTTCTTGTAACCAGTTAGTAAAAATGACTCCAGTGTGACTCATGGTGATTACGCAGTTACATCCAGGCAAAGCTACTTGGTTAAGAATAGGAAGTGTCTTCTTCCAGGACGGGGGTTTGTGTGTGTATCTATGTCTGTTTGGACTTCCCAGTTGAGCTATAACTGAAGGATTTCCTCTTGGTCTTCCATCCAAGTATTAAATCACATCTGGATTTGCTCAATTGACAAGAAGAAACGGATAGAAGCGAATCAAGGGGAGGGGCAATCTAGAACTAAGGAGAAATTTCCTGACAGTTGCAACAATTAATCAACAAAAAAGCTTGCCTTCAGAGGCTGTAGGTGTTTCACATAGAATAGAATAGGATAGAATAGGATAGGATAGGATAGGATAGGATAGGATAGGATAGGATAGGATAACAGAAACAGGAAATAATAGAAATAGAAATAGAAATAGAAATAGAAATAGAAATAGAAATAGAAATAGAATAGAATAGAATAGAATAGAATAGAATAGAATAACAGAAACAGGAAATTAGAATAGAATAGAATAGAATAGAATAGAATAGAATAACAGAAACAGGAAATTAGAATAGAATAGAATAGAATAGAATAGAATAGAATAGAATAGAATAGAATAGAATAGAATAGAATAGAATAGAATAGAATAGAATAGAATAGAACTGGAAGGGACATTGGAGGTCTTCTAGTCCAGCCCCCTGCTCAAGCAGGAGTACCTATACCATTTCGGACAAGTGACTGTCTAGCCTCTTCTTAAAAATCTCCAGTGATTCCTGGAGGAAAGCTGTTCCACTGGTTAATTGTCCTCACTGTAGGAAGTTTCTCCTTAATTCCAGGTTGCTGCTCTCTTTGATCAGTCTCCAACACATTGTTTCTTGTCCTGCCCTCTGGTTCTTTGATGAATAACGTGACCACCTCTTTTTTTATGGCAGCCCCTCAAATACTGGAAGAGATTGGACAACCCTTTGTCTGGAAGGGTACAGGGTTTCCTGCTTGATCAGGGGGTTGGACTAGAAGACCTCCAAGGTTCCTTCCAACTCTGTTAATATGTTAATTTCAAGGGATCAGCCAAATTTGGTACATGTCCCATCTTACTGTGGGCTATAAAGAAGCAGAGTAAATTTTTCTCAGCTTGAAAGCAAGATTATGCTTCCAGGAACTTTCTCTGATGCTGAAAAGAAAATACGCAACCAGCAGAGAGGAGAATACTTGTGTCTGGAGAGCCAAAATATTTCTTTTATACTGTGGGAAAGGTGAAAAGCATCCCTTCTGACAAACTAAGAACGTACCCTCAAGGACGCCACAATTTTTTTTGTTCTCATGCTATTATCTGGAGCTCTGGCAACCTCCGCCTACATCACCAAGCTAATGGATACCTGCTTTGGGCTTCCAATAATATAAAGGTTTTTGTTTTGTTTTTCCATTTAAAGGAAAAGCAGAAGCAAATGTACATTGGAGGAAATCCCGTCATTTTTGCTCATATCCCAAATTTAAACTGTGTCAGTTCTAGACCTCCTTGCCAAGATCTTTCATGTGCTCTTAACTTTATCTGCTTGGAAAAATTAATTTTTCTCTTCTATCCTTCTGGAGGAACTTTGTGCATCAGCATATATTTTAGGTAAAGGTAAAGGTTCCCCCGCACATGCGTGCTAGTCGTTTCCAACTCTAGGGGCCAGTGCTCATCTCCGTTTCAAAGCCGAAGAGCCAGCGCTTGTCCGAGGACGTCTCCGTGGTCATGTGGCTGGCATGACTAGACGCCAGAGGTGCACGGAACGCTGTTACCTTCCCACCGTAGTGGTCCCTATTTTTCTACTTGCATTTTTACGTGCTTTCGAACTGCTAGGTGGGCAGAAGCTGGGACGAGTAACAGGCACTCACTCTGTTACGCGGCACTCAGAATTCGACCCACCGAACTGCCAACCTTCTGATCGACAAGCTCAGCGTCCTAACCCACTGAGCCACCGCGTCCCTGCATATATTTTAGATAGCATCTAATAAGAGATTCTGGCATTAGATATATTAAAAGACAGAAGATTTTTCTTTAAACAAGTGGACTTCAAAAACAATCATTTATAAATCAGTCCCAAAGGGCTTGATTTATAAATACGGTTTATAAAATGGCTGAGTTCTTACAACATGCTAAGATGAAACGAGACATGTCACAGCTTGGCATGATAAAGTGAATCTAGGACAAAGATGTTGTGTGTGAATGAAGACAGATGAACAGGTCCACGACAGCTGCTTTGATTCCTTGCAGGAAGAATAGGACGGAAGTGTCAGAAGGACAGATTCCACTATTATTTTATTTGTGAAGTTCAAGCATAGTTCCCTGTAACTTGAAAGAATGGCAAAGAAGGACAATCATTTTGCTGAGAACAGGAGATGGCTTCAGAAATAACAGAAATAATAAAAGAAGTAGAAACCCCCCCTAAGAATAAATTGTTTGGGGTGTCTCCATGTCAAGGTTAACTCATGGAGATTGCCTGCACGAGTCACTGCTGTTTTCTTGGCGAGATTTCAGAAGTGGGTTTGCCATTGCCTCCTTCCTAGGGCTGAGAGAGAGAGACTGGCCCAGGGTCACCCAGTTGGCTCTGTGCCTAAGACAGGACTAGAATTCACAGTCTCCTGTTTTCTAGCCCGACGCCTTAACCACAACATCAAACTGGCTCTCTTTGCTAGCCCTAAAGTTATAAAACAGTCATAAAAGCCAGTCGTAAAAGTAATAAAAAAACGAGGATGTCCAGTCGTCATAGAATCTGGCTGATGATATGGGGCAGAAAGGAAGAACAGAAGGATATGGGAACTTAAACCTCACATAACGAGAAGGCACGCTCAATTCACGTGAGTCTCAATTCAATTCACCGTTTCAGTCAAATGGTACGCAGGTGCTACATCTATACAGCAATATTTTGCGGCGGTTCCTTCTTGCAATATCGTATAAGACCAAAATCAGAGCAGGGGGAAAAGCTAGAAACGAGATGAGAATCATGATCTACTGAAACAGGAGCTAAAGTTCCTATTTCATTAATTGGGTTGCCGACTCCGCTTGCGGTCTTCCGTCATGCAAAATGAAAGCCCAGCCAAAAAAAAAAAGGTTAAAATTGCACGAAGGGCAAGAATGCCACAGAGCATGCCTCATGGGCCTCTCCAAGCGGCTTTTTAAAGAGTTAAATCGAAGCGTCTTAAACTCAAACTGAGAAAAGCATGTTTAGAAAACAAAGTGCCCCCACTTTAACATTTAGACAGAGGGAAATCTCCCAACCCCTAAATCTTGCTACAAGAAAACAGCAATTGAACGCCAGTCAGATCAGACTATTCTAAAAGCGGGCTTTAAAATTTAGCGGCAGATTCTAGACTAGCGTTTCTTTCTCTTGGCAACTTGCAGATGGGTGGACTTCAACTCCCAGAAATTCTGGGAGTTAAAAGTTCACACATCTTCAAGTTGTCAATGTTGAGAAACACTGGTCGACTCTAGAAAATTGCCCATGGTACCATAACAGGGTTTGGTGTGTTGTTTTTTTTTAGAAATGAAAGAGATTTGGGGGGGGCGGCAGAATCAGAGCCAAAGAACGCACATAATATAAAGGCAAAAACTAGGAATAATATTTAAGACCATCTTCATCATCTGGGTATCTTTCAGGTGATTTCAAAATTCAGCAGAGCTGCAAGTCCCCAGCCTTGAGGGTATTATGTTTCTGCCACTCTGCAGGACAAATTAATTAACCATTTTTCTTCTCCTGAAGGTCAGATGAAGTCCCAGACCACCCACTTCAGCAAAAGTTTTAACATTATTCAAAGATGCTTTGATTTCCAAGGAATAAGTTTGAATTAATTCCTCATATTTTAAAAAATGGGAGCTGGGTTACACCTTGCCAATGTGATCCCTGACATTTTAAATAAAGACACACGATGTTTATAAAACGTGTTTCCTCTTGGAAATGAATGTGGGATTTGCAATGATTTTCTTATTTGGTATTCCCACAACAGCCACTCTGGATATAAACCTGGGGGGAGAAACAGCAGCTGGAGGAGCCCCAAAATAAAGTGGGAACTTGAATCTGGAATTCCATACTTACGCTGGGATTAGTTTCGCACAACATGTTAAAATATGGTAAGCTATTTTGCACCTCACTGGGCAAATCTGCCCAATGTTGTTACTTTCTTGTTTACTGCATGTTGCAAATCCAAGCAATTGGGTTTGTTCAATAAACCATGGTTTAATTAACCACATAGGCCAGCATACTGTGGGGAGACAGACACTCTTCATTTGGCAGGTTTACCAATTGCTGAGAAGGAAATTACACACTGAAAAAGGTCATTCTCAATAAGAGGGCTAAAAAGAAAAAAATAATTATGCTTCGTACCAGAGATTGATTCTGCTTTGCTTGTTTGATCATGAAAGGTTTGTGTAAAGTTTGAGTTGACTTAAGAAAATATTGCCCCAGCGTGCATGTTAGAGACATAGTGCTACCTCTGTACAAGGAAACCATTTTTCATGTTCAGAAAAAACCTGATTCTTTCAAATTCTCTCTGCTGCCTAGTGAATAGGGAAATGCTTTTTCAACCAGAATAAGATTTCCAACTGAATTTGTGAATTTATTCTTATGGCAAACAGGAGCCTGCATGTTGTAAGAAAGTACAATAGATAAGAACCCCTTTAGCATTAGTACCGCTTTATAAAACCCTAGTAAGACCACACCTGGAATACTACAGCCAATTTTGGTCACCATATCACAAAAAAGATGTTGAGAGTTTGGAAAAAATTCAGAGAAGAGCAACTATGATGATCAAAGGCCTGGAGGCTAAAACATATGAAGAACGGCTGCGGGACTTGGGTTTGGCTAGCCGCTAGTCTAAAGAAAAGAAGAAATAGGGGAGACATGACAGCAGTATTCCAGTATCTGAGGGGCTGCCACAAGGAAGAGGGGGTCACTTTGTTCACCAGAGCACCAGAGGGAAGGACGAGAAACAATGGTTGGAAACTGATCAAGGAGAGAAGCAACCTGGAATTAAGGAGAAACTTCATGAGAGTGAGGACAATCAACCAGTGGAACAGCTTGCCTCCAGAAGTCGTGGGCGATCCATCACTGGAGATTTTTAAGAAGAGACTGGACAATCATTTGACTGAGATGGTATAGGTTCTTCTGCTTGAGCAGGGGGCCAGACTAGAAGACCTCCAAGGTCCCGTCTATTCTATTCTATTCTATTCTATTCTATTCTATTCTATTCTATTCTATTCTATTCTATTTGGGGTTGCCCTGTTCTAAATTCTTACTTTAATATTATAAAGAAGCACCTGCCACACTATTGGAACTTTTGTTTTTTAAAAAACTAGATTCTTATTGTTTTTTATTTCCAAAATAAAAAGTAACATGTAGCAAATATTAATAATGGCTGAAACTACACTATGGAGATTGCAACCAAGCCATTAAGAAAAGACATTAAATGGGAAAAGACATTCCTGGATAGAAGCAATTATTTTGATGAGTTTGAACAAATGCTAAAGATTATGGACCAGAGACCTACACAACATCACCTGGCCCATAAGATAAGTTGGACTGCAGCATCCATTCTCCCCTTCCACCATACTGTCTGGGGTGATGGGAGTTGTAATCCACCATGTCTGGAGGTTTATGAAAGTGTAGAGTGCTAAAGAAGACCCAAATAGAAATCATATCTCCATGGAGGAGGGTGGGAATTCATCAGTACTTTAATTTTTCCCCCATTTTCAGTGGAGAGGTGGTTAATTGTCACATTTAGGCAAAGCAGCCTTGGACTGAAAACTCTGTTGCATTTATTTATTTATTTATTTATTTATTTATTTATTTATTTATTTATTTATTTATTTATTTATTGGTTTGTTTGGCTAATTTCCCCCCTGAATATTGGAGAGAGGAGGATTTTAATGTACAAGTGTTACTTTTATCCCTATAAATAAATGCCGACATCTGGTAAACCCGTTCATGATATTTTAACTACTGTTTCCTCCGTTGGTTAATAAAAAGTCTCTAATAGTCCTTCTCTAATTTTTATGTCTTCCAATCTTGGGAAGTTGTGTAGTCTGGCTGAAGGGCAGGATTGGAACTATACACCTGAGCTAGAAGTAGAATTAGGTAGTTAGGGATTTGAACTCCAAACCTCAATCACCAAATGGGTTTGGCCCAGAAAAACAGAACTGGCATGAATCTCTAAGCCAGCATGGCTGGCTAGGCAATTCTGGGACTTGAAGTCCACACATCTGAAAGTTGCCAAGGTTGAGCAACACTGCTCTGAGCAGCAGAGATGATAGAAACGCGTTAAAAGTTCCAGCCATGCTTCCTTGCAGCTGAGATGCTTCAATCCGTTACAGATCTCCACGCAGAGGCCAGGATCCTACTGAGACACACGGTCTAACTTCTCCTAAACCCCGTTTTCCAGACCTCTCCTCCCAACATTCCTTCACCTTTTGAACGCCCTTCATTGGTACTTACAATTATGATGATGCACAATTGCCCCAGGTGATTTATCCCGGTCCGGTCCGTGCAAGGCGCTACCTCCGCAGGCGTGTTTCAGCTCACTAGCAGTCAGTGGCATCACCCACCTGAGTGAGCGAAGAAGATTGTAAAGAAGATGAATTGCCGGCTTGTGTAGGGAGACAAAACTCAGGTATGCGATCTGCTCGGCTAACATTTCTGTTTTAGTGGTGAACAGGTGATTTAAATCAGGGGTCCCCAACCCCCGGCATGCCAGCAACCGGTCCACACAAACAAGCAAAGCCCCATCTGCGGGATGCAGGCAGCAGACAAAACGACACAGTCTCCGGTCCGCAGAAAAACGTCTCTCCATGGAACCAGTCCCTGGTGCCCAAAAGATTGGGGCCCTCTGATTTAAATAATCTGGGATAAATAACCCTTTTCTCTCCTGGCTAGCTTTACCATTGGGGGAAATGAGGCACAGCCAGGCAGCAGATTGCTTTGAACCGGAAGCCAATGGCTGTTTCATTTATTATGACGGCCATTTCAGCAATGGATGCTGCTGGCTATTATTAAAGGAGAAATTAACTGGGTGGCTCTGGTCACGCATGTATGAGGGAAGGGGGCATTACACCTGGCCCAGAAACCCCCATGCTTGGCCCTGTTGCTTCTGCTGCCTACCCACAACCTGAACCAATTTCTCAGCACTACTCCCACAAGTGTATATGATGAACGGTTGCAGGAACCAGATATGTCTAGTCCAGAGGTAGGCAACCTCGGCTCTTTTATGACTCATGGACTTCAACTCCCAGAATTCCTGAGCCAGCTTGGCTGGCTCAGGAATTCTGGGAGTTGAAGTCCCATGAGTCATAAAAGAGCCGAGGTTGCCTACCCGTGGTCTAGTCTAACAAAGAGAAGGGACTAGTCCAGAGGTAGGCAACCTTGGCTCTTTTATGACCCGTGGATTTCAACTCCCAGAATTCCTCAGCCAGCTGGCTCAGGAATTCTGGGAGTTGAAGTCCACGAGTCTCTCTTCCAATATTTGAGGGGCTGTCACAGAGAAGAGGGAGTTGACCTATTTTCCAAAGCATCTGAAGGCAGGAGAAGAAGTAACGGAAAGAAATCAAGGAGAGACCCAACCTAGAACTTTAGGAGAAACTTCCTGACGGTGAGAACAATTAAACAGTGGAGCGGCTCCCCTCCAGAAGCTGTGGTTTGCTCCAACCTTGGCGGTGTGGAATGGTATAGGGTCTCCTGCCTGAGCAGGGGGCTGGAGTAGAAAATTTCCAAGGTCCCTTCCAACTCTGTTATTGTGTATTCTGTCCATCTCGGTCTACTGACTGAGGACCCCCCCCCAAACCCACACACACACACCTTGGGGAAGCAAGGAAGCCGAATTTTACCATGCATCCAAATTGCCAGGTTTGATTCCAGCTGTCTCCCATAACGGACAGCACATCGGCAGGGCCGGGGGGGGGGGCCTTCTCAGTGGTGGTTCCCCCCAACTCACTTGCCGGGGCTCGATTTTTGCCTAGAAGCCCCCTTTGCCTCGGCGAAAGCCTTTGAAGCAGAATCTGTGAAAGCTGGCCGACCCTGACAGGTTTTGCTTCCCTCCCGCTGGGATGTCTGTCTGTCTGTCTCTGTCTCTGTCTCTGTCTCTGTCTCTGTCTCTGTCTCTCTCTCTCTCTCTCTCTCTCTGTCTCTCTGTCTCTCTCTCTCTGTCTCTCTCTCTCTCTCTCTCTCTCTCTCTCTCTCTCTCTCTCTCTCTCTCTCTCTCTCTCTCTCTCTCTCTCGTCAAATCCATCCCTCTCCAGCACAGTTTTCTGAGCCCTGCATTCCCAGAGACAGGAATGAAAACCCAAGCGCTTCTCCCAGCCAGGCCAGAGAGAAAGGCTTGTAAAGGGAATGAAAGGAAGAGGGCCACTCTGCGCATAACATGACCTGGCATCCAAACGCCTTTGGTTTGCCCCCCACCCCCGGATTAAAACGGGGAGAGTCCAAGGGGGCTTATTCTCTTGTAAACAACAACAACAACAACCCTGCCAGGCTTGCCCTGGCAGGCTGCAGTCCGAACACACACACTTTTTTTTTTTAAAAAAAAATGCATCTCATTAAGCTTAGCGAGTTTTACTTTCCAGTGGGCAGGCATATCAGATCCTGCTACAGTATATAATTAGAAGGCACCCCCTCATTCTCCAGCCCGTCGGGTTGAAGCTCAGCTAAAGCCCACTCAGCGATCCACACTAGGGCTGGGGCGGGGGGGGGGAGCCCTGTAAGACGGCGCCCCAAGAAACATAACGCGCTTCGGCTTGGCCGTATTGTTTGTGTGAACTCAAAGCTCCCCGCGGGGGGCTAGCAAACCGCAGTCCCGGCCGGGGGCTCCGCGTGTCACGACTACCTTTCCCACCAAATCCCGGCTTGAGAAAAGCCCGGCTTAGCGCGACGCGGGACGAGAGGGCTGGATCGCTCGGCTCTGCGCCTTGCGCCCCCCGTGCCCGGAAACTTTTCCTCCTCCCTTCCCGTCCCCCTCCCCGTCCAACCCCGCAAAGTTGCCTCGGCTTGCTCGGGATGACGCCGAGCGGGGTCCCCAGCCCAGCCGATGCCCGCGGAGCGAGCAGGCAGGCGGGCGGAGGCGGTCGAGCGGGGCTTCTACCTGGCGCGGCGCAGGGCGAGCGAAGGGCCGACACGTGTCCTCTCAGGCTGGCCCGCCGTTGACACGGGAAGGCGCCCCTCGGGCGAGCTCCGCCGGGCTCGGCGGCATCCTGGACGCCAGTAAGGCTCGGAGCACGAAGCGGGAAGGAGGCGGAGTTTGGGGCAGCCTTGTACGCAAGCAAGCTCCGCGCGATTGGCTTTCGGAGAAAGGATTGTGGGAGATCGGGGGACGACGGCCGGGGAGGGGTCTGCGGACCGAGGCAACGTGTGAAAGGAGGGCGCGGGGGGGGGGGAGAGCCGCGGGGCCTTTGACGTTCCCCCCTCCCGGGAGGCCGAGAAGAGCCGTGGGGGCAGCTGCCACCAGAGAGGCTGGGCTGGGCTGGGCTGGGCTGCACGGCCGGCTCCGGCTGGAGGCGGCGAGCCTGGCCGGGGCTCTCTCTCTCCGCCCCCCCCCCAGGGTCGCCCGGCCAGCCTGCGAAGTTCTCCCGAGCCCCGGGGGTGGGTGGGTGGGTGGGTGGGCGCCCGGTCGCTCGTGGACCCCAGGGTAGAGAACAAAAGGACGGCCGGACAGAGCCGAAGGGGATCCAAGGCGCTAGTTCTCAAGTTACACCGCTGCGGGAGGGGAACGGGAGGAGGAGGAGGAGGAGGAGGAGAAGGAGAAGGAGAAGGAGAAGAAGAAGAAGGAGAAGGAGAAGGAGAAGAAGAAGAAGAAGAAGAAGAAGAAGAAGAAGAAGAAGAAGAAGAAGAAGAAGAAGAAGAAGAAGAAGAAGAAGAAGAAGAAGAAGAAGAAGAAGAAGAAGAAGAAGAAGAAGAAGAAGAAGAAGAAGAAGAAGAAGAAGAGCGTGGAGACGGCCAGCCTTTCCTGCGCCCCCCGGCCAGAGGAGCGCTTCGAGCTGGCCTTCCGCCCAGCCGGTGCTCTTTTAAAGAGGCGTTGGACTACCGCGCCCATCGTCCCCGGCAGGGACGCCTCCCTTCCTGGCCAGGGATCTTTGCTCAGCTGGGCTCCAGGGCAAGCAAGCTTGATCCACCGTCCCCCCATGTCGCCTCGGCTTTGGAAATGCAGATTTAAGAAGGGAGATTCCCTCATTTTAATTTGACTCCCTTCCCCCCACCCACACCAAGATTCAAAGGGGAGGCGGGAGGGCGGAGTGAAAGGCTACTTTGAAGACCCAAGGCCGTGGGAAGGCATTCTCGGAGGAACGCGAGGTGACAAGTCCGGAAGGATGGGCTAACACTGTCAGAAGTTGAAATCTCTGGGAAGGAAAGGCCTTTTAAAAAACGAAACTCCTCCCCCCCCTCACACACACACACAAACACACACACTGGTGGCACCCAAGAGGGAACCAGGGTGGGCTTTGAGTTACAGCCACCTTTTCCAGGTTGTCTTCTCTGTGTCAGCATCTCCTTGGCCAAGCCACCTTGCGAGATACCGAAGAGCATTCTTGGCCTGCTTGGGATGCCAACAATCAAATTGTGGCCACCCATAACCATGATTCTGCAAACCACACAACAAGGGATGTCCCTAGTGCAGAAAAGGGGCTTCACACACCACCAGTTTACAGCTATGGGTCCTCCTTCTTGAAAAGGGGGCAACCTGGTCCGGTTCAGGCCATTCCATCCTGGATTAATTATGGGGAGGGGGCACACATCTGTATCCATGAGCCGTGCTGAAGCAAGCAGTGGGTGAGGCTGGAGTCAAATGGATTCAAACCTCCTTTCTCCTTCACATCTCCTTCCCACCCCCTTCTTTTGGACACTCGGTGTCCATTTTTCCTTCCTTAATACCTTCAACACAGCAGGTATTAAGGAATGGAAAGATGCCGGATAGCTGAACAGATGACTTGCAGAAAGATTCTGCAATTAGCATGGGGACTTTGAGCAACCTAAGGGTTCAAGACTGCCCGTTCTTGTTTTAGCAGCTAAATGACAGGTGATTCTGCAGGTGAGCATCCTGCCTACCTGCAAGAGTATGCAATAATTGAGAAAATCTGACTGAATGTCCAAGTGCCACATAAACAGCATCCTTAGGCGCAGAAGATTAATAAAGTCTTTCACACAGCAAGGTGCACAGCCTTGGCCAAGGTGAGTTGATCAGGATAATCAGGGTTGTTGGGAACCTATGCAAAGACACCTCTTATCTATTGAGGGACCACAATATATATTTTCAGCTGTTCTCCCAGGAGAAGGTCAGAGTGCTGGGCCTTTAGCTGTGGCCAGAGAGAGAGAGAAATTCAACTGGTGTTGTCTTGAAAGTGTTGCCACTAGGTTAAAAACAGCATCTGTTGAACTTCAGTTCCTTAAGACCCACAACATGTAATCCAGCCTCAGAATGATTCATTCCGTGGCTTTGATAAGCCATTGAGCTTTGTATCACATCTGCAAAATGTGCAAAATTCATTTAGCAGGGGAGTCCTGAATTTGGCTTACTGATTATGACTACTTTCATGCAAAGTATATTTTTTAAAAAAGAAAGGTTTTATAAACAGCGGTTGCTTTCCCCGCTGAAATTATGTGCACCAGACCCAGCAGGAGTTTTGAGAAGACAAATAAATTTAAAAATAAATACAAATAAATTTACACAACTCAAAACACCTTGCTTTTGAAATATTTCTGCAGCCTCACTAGCAGGCACGATTAGCACGCAACATGATCTAATAAAATCATGGAAGGCAGATCAGTTCTGTAGAATCTATATCCAAGGCGATCTTGTAAGCATCACAGCCTTTCCGTCCAATGCAGGAAACTCCAGAGACGCAACCATAACCCACGGAGGGCTCTCAGGAGTCTCTTAAAAAGTATATTGCGGAAGATACTTTTCTGCAAAAATGCTTCCCTTAGTGAATTTATTCATTAGATGTATGTGCTGCCCATCTTGTCTAGAGAAGGATTCGTTCTATCTTTCCCTAAAAGTTCAGAGAAATTTATCCTAAAATGCAAGTGGCGTCTTGCTCCTCTTTTGAAGGCTGAATCCTACAAGACCAGTTATCCATTGTGGGCTGCACTGCCTTCCAGTTGAGGGGGTAATAAAGGCAAGATCAGAAGAAGCGACCAGCCCTCCTTGCAGTGTAGGTCTGCAGAACCAATACAGTGTAGTGATTAAGGGAGATGCAGATTCAGATCTCTACCTGAGTATGGAGCTTTCTGAGTGATTTGGCCCACTTGTTCTCAGCTGTGCCCATCTCACATGGTTGTTATGTTGATCAAAAATAAATAAATCTGCACATCCTGTCTCTTTGCCTGGGAGTCGAAAAGTTCCTACATATTATATCCGCTTGGCCAACACACCAACCTGGAGAAGATTAATGTGGCTGATGATGAACTACTAGATGGACAGGTCTGCAGCTAGAACCTCATGTGCTCATGGAGAAGTTAAGAAAGAAGATTCTGGACTCTGATAGGACTATTCCTTCTTCAAAGCACTACTTGCTAAAAACATCTGGCCTATAACGGCTGGAATTATGGCCCCTACTCCAGGCTAAGAATCTCACAGTTGGAAAGTCTGTATTCAATCTTCTTCAGATTGTGGATGACTCTCAATTATTTTAGCCTAAGGGAAGATTGGGGAAGATTTTACATATGGTTTTTGGAGTCAGAAATCATGACCAAGGATATCTTTGGTTTGTAATGAAGTAAAATAATGATAATGATAATAATATCCCAAAACAACTGGAGCACCACTTGAACACAACTGGCATTGACAAATTCGCCATTAGTCAATTGCAAAAGGCGGCCTTACTACGAACTGCTTCCATCCTGTGACGATATCTGTGATACCATCAAACACCCACATCTGCCTATCCCAGGTCCTTGGTAAGGTAGGAAGACAAAAATGCCAATGCCAGTCTGAACATCTGGCTGACTGTGCAATTAATAATAATAATAGTAATAGTAATAATAATAATAATAATAATAATAATAATAATAATAATAATAATAATAATAATAATAAATAAACAAACAACTGGAGCACCACTGGAACACCATTGGCATTGACAAATTCACCACGTGTCAATTGCAAAAGGCAGCCTTACTAGCAACAGCTTCCATCCTGTGACAATATCTGTAATACCCCAAACCTCCGGATCTGCCTATCAAGGGTCCTTGGTAGGGGCTCGATAGGTAGACAAAAATGCCAAAGCCCATCTGAACATCTGGCTGACTGTGTGATGATCAACAATAACAATGATTATTCTGTTGCTTTGCGTGCGCACGGAGTGCTTTTGTACCGGGAGACAAATTCCTTGTGCGTCTAATCAAGTATTCAGTTCAATCCACCTCCGTTCAATACCGTCTCCTCTAGCCAATGGCCTGCCAGGTGTGTTTGGCCCTAGTTATCACCTTCCTCAATTGTCACAGACCTTGAACTGGAGAATGTTGAAAAGCGAGGCCAACGCTCCAGGAGATTAAACAGATTTAAGTCCGAAAGACTTAAATAAGTGTTTCCAGAGTACCTGGGAAGATGGCTGCCATCCGTGGCTATTTTGGCTGCAAACGGGGAAAGGCGTCCAGTTAGAAAAGAGGTGTTTTAGAAAGCCATCATCAGTTCTCAAGCCGTCAGAGGCACAGGAAATAAGATCTAAGGACCTTAATACCCCTAACTTGAGCATTCACTGTCCTTCTTCAAGCAGGCACAATTTGGGGGGAGGGGGGGAGGGGAAGGGGGGGAGGGGAAGGCTAATTTATCCAGAGAGAAACTTCCAGATTCTCTCATTCATAATTTCCAGGTCCAGACCTTTATAGCAACAAGGATGATTTGGTGTTCCATCTGGACTAGCCTCTAAAATATGTTGCAGACAGAATTATTTTTCCCCTTGTGGTCATAACCAGCAGAAATAAGCAGCGTATATGTGTTAGGCATGTGTGTTTCTTCTTCTAAAGCAGCAACAAACAACTTTTTTTTTCTTTTTTTAAACAACAGCAACTCCAAAGCCATTTTCTTAAAAGAGGCTTTGCTTGGAAATATTTTGCAAACCAGTTAGAAAACAGGTAGATAGATGGCAGAGTCCAGACAGAATATTCTCCGGGGAACGCCTTACTGGTTGAAGTGGGGCGGTGCCAGCATGCAACACCCCCCAATATGACAAGGCCAGAAGTACTCAGCCCTTGCTTTTATTTATTAATTGCCTCCTCCCAGACAACCTGTATCTGTCTAGGCAGGTACAGAAGATCTACCAAGCTCACAAGCAGTTCTAACATCTTTTTTTTTTCAGTTCACACAACCGATTGGGGCCACGGAATGAGTTTATGAGACAGGAAGGGCTCTTCGATGCAGCTCTTTAAAAAAAAAATAAAAAAAAAATCCCATACCCTTCCATCTGCTTGCTCAGTTTTCATTTATTTATTAGCTGATTTATTTACATACGCATGAATATTTACATCCTACCCTGCTCCAGCAATTTCAAAGCAGCCAGCCACGCCATAATCATCCTTGGAAAACACAGGCGTTTCATGCACGTCGATCGTCCCGATTTGGGACACTCGTCGCCAAATGAGGTTTGGTTTTTTTTTTCCCCACACCCCCCCCACTCCGGAGTTTGACCCTATTTAGAGAACCGGGGTTGGTTTCACACGTTCGACATTCGCTCGCTAAGCGCTCGCGGGACAAGAAAGAGGCCGGCAGATTCCAAAGGCGGGCGGACGGGCGGCTCGCTCGACCTGCTGGAGACGCCGCCGCCGCCGCCGCTAAGGGAGCCGAACCGGCCTGGAAGGAAACCGACGCGTGTTCGGCTCCCCACCCAGACCGAGCCTGCTCGACGCACGAGGGCTGTTGCGATTTCCTTGCCTCCGACAGCCTCATCCCGGAAGTGGCCGTAACGATCTTCAGACGCTCCGGGGAATCTCCCCGAGCGGGGGTTAAGCCCACCCGGCGGGTGGAAAACTTCCCTCCCCTTGCGTGTTGGCGCCAAGCTCTGGCGATCCGCGTCTGCACGTGCACGTTGGAAGCCTTTTCGTCCCCAGACACGTGTATAATCGATGAAGCGGCCAGGCCAGGCCTGAAGACAGGAAGAACCGGGGGAGGGGAGATGGGGGGGGGGCGGGGGCGGAGAGCTGATTCGCACGGGTTTCTTACCACCCAGTGGGAGGAGACCCCTTCGGGCAAGGGAGAGAGAGAGAGAGAGATGGTCTTCGGAACGGTCACTTTGATCACCATTACCACCACTAGCCTCCCCGCGCGTTGCAAAGCTGGCGTCCAGAACGCGGGTTTCACCCCCCCACACACGCACACATTCCCTTTTCCTTTGCAGCAGCCAAGAGGCTGGACGAGACTGCACGTGTGAAGGCAGAGACCCGGGTTGGGGAGATGCGTGTCGGGCGAATGTCCCTAATAAGTCGTGGAGGCGCGTCCTTCGGCTTGGCCCGGGAGCCGGCGCTGGTCGCCTCTCGCTTCCCCGGCGCTGCTCGGCGGAGTTGGGCAGCCCCACCTGGCTGGCGGAAAGTAGGCCGGCCGGCGCGAAAGGCGCCGCTCCGGCCACTCGCCTCCTGGCCGGCCCGCTGGCCTCTGCCTCCGGGGCTCCCTCGCTGCGGGGACGATTCCTCCGTCGTCGCCGGCTGCAGGGCGCTCGCCGCTCCGGTCTTTGCACCGGGGAAGGAAGGAAGGAAGGAGGCTCGTGACGCCGAAAGCCCAGCTCGGCTCCCGGCACCGTTGAAAAGCAAGCGGGGGAAGAGGCCGGAGCCGCGGCCGCCGCCTTTGGCTCGCTCCGGGCCGAGACGGTGCCAAAGGCGAGCTCCGCATTTGGAGCTCCGGCGCAATAGAGCCCGCCTGGGCGAAGGCGAGGGGGAAAAAAACTTGGAAGCGACGTCACGGGCTCCGGAAATCCCGATCTTGGGAGAGGCCGGGTGGTGTAGTGGTTAGAGCCCTGGGGGATACAGCCTCTGGCCCAGCCTTAGCCGTGCCAGTTCCGTTGAGAAGTTGAGGCCGGCTTCTCCTGCAGAAAAGGTGGCATAGATAGGGGGGGAAAAACCCGAATCCAGAAAAAAAATGGAACCTTTAATTCTAAAATACCTTCGGGCAGGTAGAACAAAACGGTGTTTGGGGGTATCTTCCTTGCACGTGGGGGGAGGGGGGGCAGGAAAGAGCCATACCCAGTCATAAGGTGCGTGGGACCCAGTCCCATCCTTTTTCAACCACCATATACCGTCCAGATGAGGATTGATGCTTGGGCTGGATGTGTTGCAACTCTCAACGTCTGGAAGAGACGAAGTCGGCCCCTGTATTGCGGGCTATTATTAGGGCTGTTTAGATGAGGGGAGCTTCCCTAGCTTGCAACAGTCTACCTCGGAACTGCTCTTCGGCGGAAGAGTGGGGCAAGGGGCAACAGCTTCCCGTTCAGTGCATTAAGCCATGCGCTAGCCAGCTTGCTCGGATTCACATCACGCTCCCTCCAGAGGGGTCAAGTTGAAAGAGTACAGGTGGTCCTCGACTTAAAGCGTTCATTCAGTGACCGCGTTGAGAAAAAGTTGTGACCGATTTTCGTATGACCGTCGTAGCACTCCCACGATCACGCGATGCTTGGCAACCGGTTCATACCTATGACGGCCGCCGCGTTCCCTGCGGTCCCGTGATCCCCTTTTGCGACCTTCTGACAAGCAAAGTCAATAGGGAAGCCGGATTCACTTAACAACCGGGTGACTAACTTAACAACCGCAGTGATTCAATCGGAATAAGAGCTGGAAGGGACCTCGGAGGTCTTCTAGTCCAGCCTTCCAGTCTAGTTTTTAAGCTATTCACTTAATAACCGTGGCAAGAATGATCGTGAAATGGGACAAAACTCACTTAACCATTGTTTGCTTAGCAACAGAAATTTTGGGCTAAAGTTGTGGTCGTAAATTCAGGACTACCCGTAGTGCATTGGTAAAGTGAAGCTTCCCAGCTGTTTGGTTACTATCCTGCCTTTCCCTTTTGGGTTAATTTCCGTCCGTTTGCTTCTTGTCCCGCCTTCAGGGGCTTTGGAGAATAGCTTGACACCCCCCTTTTCTGCGGCAACCCCTGAGATATTGGAAGGTTGCTATCCTGTCCCCCCTCGTCCTTCTCTTCGTTAAACTAGACATCCCCAGTTCCAGCAACCGTTCTTTATATGTTTTAGCCTGCAATCCCCTGATCATCTTTGTAGCTCTTCTCTGCACTCTTTCCAGAGTCTCCCTTCTCTGACCGATGAGCAGATCCAACCCTTTTTGGATCTAATCCTCTGAAATCGTTGGGCAATTTAAAACTATAGGTAGTCCTCAATTTACGGCCACAACTGAGCACAAAATTTCTGCCCTTGCAATTCAACAGCAGCAGTGACTGCCAGGCGGGGCTACCCCCAGATCAAAGCAAGGGGGGGGGAAGAAAGAGAGGGAGGGAGGGAGGGAGGGAGGGAGAGAGAAAGAGAGAGAGAGTGAGACAGAGAGAGAGACAGAGACAGAGACAGAGAGAGAGAGATACTGCCCCAAATGGATCTGGGTGAGATGTAAGCAATTAGGTCAACGTCCATTTTTCAGTCGAGATAATTCCTGGTGGATGAGACAGGAACAAGTAAGGGGGGGGGAGGCGGTGTGGTCATCAGGCTTTTGAGTAGCCAGCTGCAGTAGATTTATCAGAGGTCTGAACAGATTTAGACGGGGTGGGGGGCAGAGAGGGGGGACGAGACATTGGAGTGGAGTCAAGGATCACTTGCAATCTGTCTGGCTACAGATTTAAATCATCCGTTTAAACCTTCTGTTTGGAAGGATGGCAAAGGAGACGACAACAACCATGTAGGGCGAGTGGCTATGACAATCCCACCCCTGAAAAGTAACACACTTATTTAACTAAACCACAAAATGAAAGGGAAAGTGTGTGGGGGGGGGGGAATTAAGGGCCAAGCGCACTTTTGAAAGGCAGCCTCTAGCATATGGGTAGTTCTCAACTTACGACCGTTTTAACGGTGATTCAGTTATAAAATGGCCTTGGAAAATGTGACCTATAACCTGCACTCACACCCGACTGTTGGACCAGTCATTTGATCGCAATTTGGGTGCTTGGCAACCGGCTTGCAGCGTCCCGAGGCTGCAGAATTGCAATTTCTTACCTTTTTTTGCCGGTTTCCGGCAAAAAAAACCCAAGCCCACTCCGGGGGAAGCAGCGTTTGTTTAACGACGATGCTCTTTGCTTAACAACTGTTGTAAAATTAGACATAATTTCACGACACTTGTTAAGCAAAGCACATAGTATGACCGCAATGACTCACAATGGAAATTCCAGTCCCAATTGTGGCCGTTAAGTGGAGGACTGCTGCACAAAAGCCAGCATGGGCTTTGTGGTGATCACCTCAAAGCCCATGCTGGTACCTGTGGTCCATTTGTGGTCAAAGGTGTACTGGTGGTCCATTTAACCAGATGTGTGCTCCCTGACTGTGCTGGCATGAGATGCTGTGTCAGACTAAGCCACAAGCTAGCCACCTACGTTTCAACCTAGTTTAAGATGTCAGTCAGTCGCTTATCCAATGCTGTTCGACAGGGACGTTCAGGCAGCGGTTCTTAGGGTCTCTAAGCACGTTTTCTCACCATCTACTAATCCAGAGGTCCCCCAACCTTTTGGGCACCGCCACGGACCGGTTCCGTGGAGAGAGGTTTTTCCATGGACCGGAGGGTGCGTGGTTTTGTGCTGCCTGCATCCCGCAGATGGGGCTTTGCTTGTTTGTGCAGACCAGTTGCTAGCATGCAGCAGCCCACTACTGGTCCACGGACCCGGGGGTCGGGGACCCCTGTACTAATCTAATCCTGGCCAGGAACAAAGGTAAATCCTAAGTCTTTCTCCAGGCTCTATCCAATGCACAGTCAAGCATTTGAACCCATGTTTCTGCCTTCTGGATTCATGATCCACGGATGTGCTTCCCTTAGGGTTCATAAGTCATGTGAAAAATAGCCTTGGGAAGCAAGTCTGCAAGTGTATTTGGAAAACACAAGCACTCCTCGGTTTACGATCACCAGGGACCCCAAAATTTCCCTTGCTAGTGTGAGACTAAAGTCAAGTGAGTTTTGCTCCGTTGTGCAACCTGTCTCGCTAAGTCGTTAAAGGAATCACTGCAGTTGTTAACAATTAGTAACACGGTTCTTAAGTGAGTTTGGCTTCTCCTTTTGATTTTGCTTGTCAGAAGGTTGCTAAAGGGGAATCACATGACCTTGGGACACTGTGACCGTCATGAACATGAGTCAGTTGTCAAGTGGCTGAATTTTGATCATGTGACCATGGGCGTGTGTGTGTACTGCAGTGGTCATAAGTCTGAAAAACGATCGTTAAGTCTGAAAAACGGTTGTCAGTCACTTTTCCAGCGCTTTTGTAACTTCGGCACTAAAAGAATGGTTATAAGTCCAGGATTCCCTGTATTCGGAGCTTTCTCATAGGGGGAAAACAAATAAAATGAGTCTGGCACAAATTTTACAACCTGATTTACTTGGTGGATGTTTTTGGCTAATCTTAGCTTTAGCTAGCAATGTTTGCTGGGCATTATGAGTATTGTAACCCCACCCTCTCTCAGGATCCTTGGGTTGGAGGAAGGCAGAATTAAGCCCCACACCTCTGTGGGGTTCATCTGTGACTCATTTAGGAGACCCGGTAGTATTTTCATTTGCTTGAAGGTGGATTTACTTTGAATCCATTTTTAGCATCCTTGTCCACAGAGGTGGTCTTTTTGATGTGCTTAGCAATGGCTTGATATGTTTCGTTGATGTTCTTCAAAATGGGGAGAAAACAAGGAGAAATGGAGGAAATGCTTTCCTGCCCCCCCCATGGAGGCAGGACCACCCATCTATTTAACCATCGTTGAAGCTATTAGACTTTAACCAAAATATGTTATTTTGATGAAGCAAGACACATAAAATGATGCAATACAGTCAATTTATATGCAACTGTTTTGTTTGCAAAATTTATCCTCTTCCTGTCACCGAGAAGGGGGAAGCATCTAAAGATGTGAAAACGTTGCCTGCGGATTCCTAAAAATGTTGTTCAGTCTTACCCACTCACCTTCCTAAGCCTCTGAAAAATCAGCAGTGCCTAAATCATCTTTTCAGTCATAAGGACTGGAAACTTAGAAAAACAAAACGGTTCTCACAATGTTGAATTGTGGATCAAGAAGATAACCAAGCAGGGAAATAGTGACAACTTTAGAAGACAACTCATTTAAGCAAGCAGCCTAATTTATTTCTGATGTCTAGGTACTCAAGCTCTGGCAAACACACACACACACACACACACACACCATTTTTAAAAGTTACGCCTGCAAATTTTGAAGGGCGTTCGTTGTCCTTTTTCTTTGCATCTTGTTGAGAAAATTAGGAGGAAAGAGAAGGCAATCACAGATTCACCCTTGGTACAAAAAACACGGTCCTGCCTTAGAAAGAATGAAGAAAAATAGGACATTTTTCCAAAATACACAGATCCTTTTATTAGTTGGCTGTTTCTGGTCATTTTTGCTATTTGTTGGTTACCTGCTATAAAAAGACCTGGCTTTCTGCAAGAAAACTCCCCCTTCTCTTCCTCCATCTAAACTGCACTGTTTTGCTTTTGGCGTGGGTGCGCGTTACATTTTTCTCCTCTGCCCTGCTTAAGGACAATGGAATTGTGAACAATAATACAGATGTCTCAAATTGGCAGTGGAGTAAAAGTTTGTCTTTTTTTTTTCTTTCCCCCAGACAGAGTTGGGGGTGCCTGAAGGGGCTTGCGCCTTAACCTCCACTCCCCCCCCCAAAAAAAAGGAAGAATCAACCGAATTATTCCGAGACAAGGGCTGAGGTTTTTAACTGGTGACAAGGGTGTGTTAACCTTCTGTAAGATCTAAGGCAGGGGTAGGCAACCTCGGCTCTTTTATGACTCATGGACTTCAACTCCCAGAATTCCTGAGTCAGCATAGCTGACTCAGGAATTCTGGGAGTTGAAGTCCATGAGTCATAAAAGAGCCGAGGTTGCCTACCCCTGATCTAAGGCACGTTTCAGACTTTATTAGGGTGCCTTGCAAAAGGCTCATGGTTATAAGACTGCTTGTCCCCTGAGGGAGCTCACTCATCAAGAAGGGACGAGTTGAAAAGAGTTTTAACTAGCTTCTTTAGCATTTTTTTTATAAAAAGGGGAGGGGTGGGTGAGGGAATAGGGAAGAAAACCAAATCGTTTGAAAGGAAGCAGTTATGCCTTCCATTTCTGTAGACGCAGCCTCGGTACGTATGATCCTCATATAAATAGGATGAGCCTCAAAGAAGGGCAGTGTCCAGTTCTGGACATTGCCAAGAAGATGCCAATGTGGCCCATGGTCGAATAAGCACAAATTCACTCCTACCGGCCTTTCTTCTTTGGGATATGGCGGGGATGAGGCTGGCGAAGAGGAAGGGTTAACTCCAAATCTGGCTTCTGTCCAGCCGTGGCTGTTGACCTGTCCTTCTGATGGATCAGGTTGGTGTCTTCTGCAGTGATGGGATGGATGATCTGGCCGGGCTGAGTGATGACCCGGGGGGCTGTCAGCTGTTGAAAAGCCCGCTGCGTGTTCCAGGTGGAGCCCACCGGCACTTGGACGCTCCGTTCAAATTGTTGGCTGTTCTCAAAGGGGAAGGGGAGCTGGTTCACCTGTGGGAAGAAAGGGATCCGTCACGGTAGGTGAGACAGACACTGGGAGAAGGGAGGCTCAGATGCTGTCTAGACAGCACAGTCCCCACCTGGATAGTGGGGTGGGGCAACAGACGCTCAGGCTGCAAAAGAGACGGTGTCATTTCAGACTGGCAAGATTATCTTAATGTAGCTTTGCAATAAAAAACACAACAGAATTAATTTATCTGGTCATGTTTCCTAGCTGGTCTATCTGGGAAGGCTGATAGTATCACGGTCGGCCCCGAAAGGTAAGATTGAAAAGCAGAGCATCACATTGTCTGAATTGGCACTAGCAATCTGCACTAGACTTATACGCTAGCCCTGTCAGGATCGAACTCCAGGCTGTGGGCAGAGTTAGCCTGCAATACACTTTAACCACTAAGCCACCAGGGCTCATTCAAGCCACCGCAACATCAGGAAAGGCAGAAGAGGCATATCTGCCTTCTGAGTTAGTGATTATTGTTGAAACTTAAGTGTCTTCATTTACTTTCCCAAGTTCACAATTTGTAAAACATGGATACTCAGCAACATATAAAATAATGGCCTGATTTATACAGGCTATTAAGATTTAGAAATTGTTTCAGGTAGTTGCTCAGCCAAAATCTAAAAGAAAAAAAAAGAAAATGACCAGAATCTTGCAATATTTCAAAACACTCACCCATGCAATCTTCAGTATGATTTTAGTATGATTTCTGAAAATTATATAAGATTCTCAGAAATAAAAAAAGCTTTTAAATGTATTTTTTTTCCTATAATATTGGATTCCTATGGCTTTTACGTAAGCATATCATAGGCGCCGTTCCTGTTCCTTGCATACCACTGGCTGGGCATGCACAATTCATTTAAACCAGGTTAAAAATGGAGTAACGGCATTCTTATTCTAAATGTGGTTATATTTTTGGTAGCTTTTCATGTTGGTTAAACTCAGGCCATTCAATTCTTTTACAATTCACTGTATTGGTTGAACCTAGGAAGCAGGTTAGTTCAAAGACCAAATTAAGTGCTTTGGGTAAAACCAGCGAACGCGTGGTTTTATTTGATTTGGAGTTAGTGTGGTTTGTGAATCTTTCTGCTTAGCTCTGCGTTGCTGACCTGCCAATCCCAGCTTGTTTTTAAAATGGGAGCCTCTGTTGGGAGAAGGGTGGCTGCATCAATCAAATCAATAAATACAATTAAACGCACAAAATTGACCGGGAAGAACCATCCTGAAAAGGAACGTTGGATCTCACCTGATGAGCTGCAAGTAAAATATTCCGCTGTTCGTTCAGCAAGACGTGGGGCAAGTGCCGGTCTTTCCTCGGCGGTCCGGGTGCTGGCTTGATAAGGAACCTAAGAAAATAACAAGAGTTGGAAGGGATTTTGGAGCTCTTCTAGTCTTACTAACCCTCTGTGCAAGCCGGAGATGAGGCTGTCTAGTCTCTTAAAAACCTCCTTGGATGGAGCACCTGCAGCTTCTGGAGGCAAGCCGTTCCACGAGTGAATTGTTAAGAGAAGCAAGAGATTAAGCAGAGAACAAGGCAGGGGCCTTGACAGCCATCATCCCACCTCATCCCCCAAAGTACCTTTTCCTTTTTTTTTTGCTTGGCTGCAGCCCTACGCCTCCCCATTCACCCCATCCGGGAAGCACCAGGTCAATGGCTTTGGGTTTGCCGGCTTCTTCAGCTGCTCGCTTCTCTTTCAGGAAGTCATCAAGGACGTTGTCGCTGGCAAAAGCCTCCTGGATCATCTGCCGCTGGCTCACGGCGGACTCCAGCTACCCAAGGAAATCAAAACAGGCTCTGGTGAGGAAGAACCCGATAGGTTTTCGGTTCCACAGGCAAGGTGGCAGGTGAAGAGGATAAGCGTGGCTCTCCCGAGCTATTTTAAATGTGAATTCTTTAAAAAAAAAAGGTCAAGGACTGCGTTACAGGAAGCTTAGACCTCGCTTGAAAGATCTTTGCTGGGCCCTAAAAGGAGACAGAACTGTATGGAATGCAGAAGCTAACAGCGGCTTTGCAACTTGTCTCTCCCAATGCCTCTGCCCCGCGTAAGCTAAAAAACACACACACACACACACAAAAAAAACACATTAAAAAAGCCCGTGCTAATTCATCTTGGGGGCAAATCTTTAATCTGGTTCTATTCTGAGGACCAGCCCAGATTCTTACTCTTTCCTTCCTTCCTTTGGTGCGCCTTTGAATGAGCATCAGCTCCTTGGAATGTCAGCATTAATCCCTGCCGTTTTCTTGGCAAGATTTCCAAAGTGGTTTGTCCTTGCCTCCCCACTTCCTAAAGCAGGGAGTGTGTGTGAGCGGCCCAAGGTCACTCAGCTGGCTTCAACTGTCAGAGGTGGGCCTAGGAGGGTAGACTAAAACTCACCGTCTCTTGGCTTGGAGTCAGGTGTTTTCATCACCAACCCCAAGGTGGCTCCATGCAACTCTTAGAACTTGCTTTCCTGGCGAATCCAGTCTCAGAGAGCTGTGCTTTGAGCTGTCCTGAATGCACCTCATACTAGGGCAGGGGGTCTTCAAACCTGGCCCTTTTATGACTTGTGGACTTCAACTCCCAGAATTCCTCAGCCAGGCACACGTGCCTGGCTGAGGAATTCTGGGAGTTGAAGTCCACAAGTCATAAAAGGGCCAGGTTTGAAGACCCCTGTACTAGTATTCCACAGCCGAGAAGAAACTTGAGGAATGTGGGCAGTTCAAGAACAAAAGCGCAGCTTCCACTCGTGCCTGCACGAAAGAAGCCCACAGCAGCTGCCGGGTTCTGACCTGTCCTGTCTTTCTAATTTGGGTCAGTGTGATCTGGACTCAACGTTTAAATGAGCGAAAGGAGCAAGCTCAGATGGAGGAGTTGTTACTGCCCACTCTGACCGGTTTCAGCTGAGCTTATGCCCCAGTTGCTAGACCCAAGCAAACAAGCATCGGGGGGGTTCTGGATGGTTCCTGCCACTAGCGAGATCAGTTAAATAAGCCAAGTAGCGTCCATCCGTGGTTCTTCCAGTGTACCATAGCCAGAGACCATTGAGGATCTTTTATCCTATGACTTGTTAAAGGAAGACCAATTCAGGACTTCTGGTTCAGATGTTAAAACGGTTGATCAGAGTTTGCTTGGTCAGCTCTGTCAGAAGAAGACAAGAGTGGAACTCTTAAAAGATTCAGTCAAGGGTTTCTTCTTTTTCTTACTGCTCCGATCCATTTTGGACAGGAGTTAAAACAAGGAGCAGATTTAGGATGCTCCTCTCTGTCTGAAGCCCACAATCCACCACTAACCCTTTCTGTAAAGTAGGGTGACTTGGGACGAGGCCTCCACCGTAACGAAGCAAACATCTTGGAGAGCACAGCCCAGCTTTCTCCATCCCACGCTTCTTCCCTCGACCAAGAGAGGTTTCCTCCAAACCGGAAGGAAACTTAAAACAAAAAGTAGTGAAGTGGAATGTGCAAGAGAGATGGACATCCTATCAAACCCCCCCCCCCAAAGACAAAAGGAAGTCCTCCAATCCCCTTCAAGAGAGGATTGGTGGAGCAGTGGGCTAAGGCCACCCTAAGTAACACCAGCTGCCTGCAATTAGTTCAGGTTCGAGTCCCACCAGGCTCAAGGTTGACTCAGCCTTCCATCCTTCCGAGGTAGGTAAAATGAGGACCCAGATTGTTGGGGGCAATTAAGCTGACTTTGTAATAATGCCGCTTGGGGGTGTGTGTGTGAAAGCCCTAATAAGCAGGCATATACATAGAATGAAGGCTACTGCTAAGCTTGTAAGCCGCCCTGAGTCTTCGGAGAAGGGCCGGATATAAATGGAATTTAAAAAAAAGAGTCCTCAAAGCCACTCTGCTGGAGCTGCTGAACGCAGGGAATGTAGGTTTTGGCCACTGTGAGGGAAGAAAGAGACTATCAAGGTTTGTAGGGCAAAGATATAAAATAGGCTTAACACACAACACAGGAGGGGGAGCGATGGTCTTCCAAAACAATGAATTCTTACGCAGAGATGTCCCATCTCCGCCAACTTGACAGCAGTTCCAGAAGGGCCCCAAAACTTTATAGCAGCCCTAGCAAGCTGGTGTGAAAGATAAGGAGGATGAAATGGCCAAGCCATAGAAAGTTACCCAGATGACTTTGGACCAGTCCTGCTCTCTCAGTTCAGCCTACTCTACTGGACTGTTGTGGAGATAAGCGAGGGTAAGAGCATTAAGCACGTCAAGAAAATAATATGAGCGGTCCTTGGTGCCCTCTGAGCTTGGTGGTTTTCTCGCAGACGTTTTATGACCCAAACTAGGTAACATCATCGGTGTTAGAAGGGAATGTGATTTATGGAAGGGAGGAAGGAGGAGGAGATAGGAGAAGGACTATATAGGGTGCTAAGCTTGCAGACATTTCATTACCCAACTAGGTAACACCACCAGTGTTAGAGGGAATGTGGTTTATGGCATGAAGGAGAAGGGAGGAGGAGGACTGTGGGGTCCTTGGTGCTCTCCAAGCTTGGTGGTTTTCTTGCAGACATTTCATTATCCAAACTAGGTGACATCATCAATGCTAGAAGGGAGTGGGGTTTGTGGAGAGGAGGAGGAAGTGGAGGAGGAGGATAATTGTGGGGTCCCTGGTGCTCTCTGAGCTTGGTGGTTTTCTTGCAGATGTTTCATGACCCAAACTAGGTAACATCATCAGTGATAGAAGGGAGTGCGGTTTGTGGAGAGGAGGAGGAGGAGGAGGAGGACTGTGGGGTCCTTGGTGCTCTCTGAGCTTGGTGGTTTTCTTGCAGACGTTTCATGACCCAAACTAGGTAACATCATCGGTGCTCCCCAATGAGTACAGACGAGGTTGCCTAGTTTGGGCCATGAAACGTTTACAAGAAAGCCACCAAGCTCAGAGAGCACCAAGGATCCCTCATTTCAACCCTGAGCTACAAATATTCTTCTTTATTGGAAAAAGATCTACCAAATGGGTGCTTCTTCTTCCTTGCCCTCTACCCGAATAGGTCGCCCTCTTTCCCTGATGGCGCTCACCTCATCCTGCACGGCAGCAGGCACAAGCGGGCACTGTGTGACCCGTGGTGCTCCTGCAAGGACCGCCTTGAGATCAATCAGGCTCTGTTGCTTGGCTGACTTCTTGGACTTGCTGATCTGGGGATGTAGCAGGGATTCCTCTCCCACCGACTGGGAAGACTGGGTCTCTTTGGCTTGCAGCATCTCGTCTTCTTGTGAAACGTCTTCCAGCTCCAGGACCCCCTCCTCCTCCAGGTCCTCCAGGGTGCGGACCCGTTTCAGCTTCTCACTCAGGAAAGGCTGCTCCCCTGAGGGGGGGCTCGGCGGAGCGTCTGGTGGGACCTCTTCTTTGCCAGGTTCTGCGCCAGAATCAAGAGAGTGTGCGTGATAGGAGAAGAGCCAGGGTGGACTAAAGCAAAGCTCCGTTTCAGACAGGTTCACACATGCTAGGATAAAATGGGAAATGGCCTGTGTTTGCATGATAGACACCCCCCTAATTAGCCAAAATCACCTCGATTGTCTGAGTTGGGTTCATCCGGCAGGGTTCCTAATGGCATGTAGAATGAACCTTGGGAGACAGAAGGGAAGACTACATGATAGTCAGATAAGAGGCAGCTGTGCCCACAAAAAGAATAGGGGCGTGGTAAGCATCTCAGAAGGGACCCCCCTTTAGTTTCTCAGGCTGTAAAGGTGAGGGGACCTGCAAGATTCTGTTAAGCTAACCTTATGCAACAGAGCAGACATACTTCATCTGGGTGTGCTTCCTGTCTGGACTACCTCTCAAGGCTGACACAAATGCATTACCTGGATGTGCAAACACTCAAACACCCAGACTAGCCAACATTTTTAGCCTATTGTGCCATGCAAAGTTAGTCAAAATAGCAATGGCAATAGCACTTAGATTTATATACAGCTTCATAGTGCTTTGCAGCCCTAAGCGGATTACAGTCAGCATAGCTCTGATTAATGGCTCTATGTAGCAACCCAACTGGCTCAAGTTCTGCAGGTAAACTGTGTGTGTGTGTGTGTTATACAATATCCAAACCAAACCGAAGAGTGCACAAGTATCAGTGAAGGGGAATCTGTAGGTTTCTAGTTGTCATCTAACACTCCTCACCCACCATAACAATTTTAGTTCACCAATATCTGCAGGGCAAAGGATTCTCCAGCCCAGTTACAAGTTGATGGTGCGTGGCTGGCTGAGGAATTCTGGGAGTTGAGGTTCACAAGTCTTAAAAGTTGCCAACTTTGGAGACTCCTGAAATAAAGGACACCTCCACCCCGCCCCAACTATGATTAAAGCTTTTCTGGATACTTTGGCAGCTCACCTTGAAGCCCAGCAGTGCCTCGCTGACATTTTAGGCTCTGCCATGGTCCATCAGAACCTTGAGGCAGATCCTTCTCGCTGGACACGAGTGGTTCTTCTCCTTCTCCCTCACTCTCTCCGCTGTCTTCTGCTGGAAGATTTAACTTCTCCTTGGCTTCTGCGGGACCTTTTCCTAACATCCAGGGGTTGCTGGAATCCATTCCTATATGCCTCTCATTGACAACCTCTGGAACAAGATCCTTCTGTGCTTCCGGGCTGCCGAGGTCTTCCTCTTCGCTTTCTGAGGCAGGACAGACCTTCTTGGTTAGTTCTTTGTTCTGAGCCAGCTGCTCTTGCATTGCTTGCCTAGCCTGGGGAACCAAAGTAGGAATCGCCATGTAGCGGCCGAACGCAAAACAGGTCTCCCTTTGACTTATTTTTATCTAAACCTTGAGAGATCACCACCGATCAAAGCCAGGAACAAGAAGGATAGAAGGCCGAGTCAACCTGGAGCCAGTGAGAATCAAACTGCTGACAGTCGGCAGAGTTAGTTTGCAATACTGCAGTCTAACTCCTGCACCACCACAGCTTAACAGCTTAAGATGTTAAGGGGGAGCCTCCTCCAATGCTCTCTCACCTGGAGGTCGTACTTTGCCATGATGACAGTTGACTTGGCCCACCTGCCCTTGTTCTGGTGTTTGAGGCTCATCCTCTCCTGTAGAAAGAAAGACAGAACTGTCAACACAACGGAACACTGGGTGCCCCCCAAAGCAAGGATGTCGGTATGTTCATCTCAAAGCAGAGAGGCGTCGTTTCAGCTTCATTTGGAAGAAGACCAGCCTCACCTCGATCCGTGCTTTCTCAATCTGCTCCAGCTGCTCCAGGGCAGCCTCGGGATTGCATTTCCGTAGCGTCTCAAACTCCTGTAGCACTTTCCGACTCTTCCCCTTCCTAAGCACTTTGTGAAACCTTGGGGTGAGAAGGAGAGAAAGGCCATGGATGTAATCACCCAGGTTCCGAAGGAAAAAAAAGAAAGGAAGAGTTGCAGCCACTTCTGGATTCAAGGAAGGCAACACAAGCCAAGAGAACAAAGCACTGGAGAAGAGCCAGGAACCGCTCATCCTCCAGATGTTTTCATATTACATCTCCCATCCTACGGGTAAGTCTTCAATTACAACCACAACGGAGCCTACAAAACCATTGTGTGGCTGTGGGATGCTGAAAACAATCACAAATGCAGGCCGGATGTCCAAGCACCAGAAATGTGATCACGGGCCCTGGCCAATGGAACCAGGTCTTAAGTTCCTTCGGCAGGGAATCCATCGTAGCTGAACAGTTGCTAAATGATTGGTCCTAAGTCAAGGGCTACCAAAAGGATCTCTTCCACTGCTGAGGAATCTCTGGATTTCTCCCCTATTTAAGCCCTAGTAGATCTTTGCGCTCAACTCGTGCTCAGTTAAATGAGTGAGTCACGTGTTCCACTCCTTCCCAAACCTTTGGGAAAAGGGGAGGGAGAACACAATTGCCCATGATTTACCCCACCATTCAAGGGATGCAGTGGTTCAGCGATTAAAGATACTGAGCTTGTCAGCCGGCAAAGCTGACAGCCCAGGTTTGAGTCCTGAGTGCTACGCGATGGGGTGAGCTCCCGTTCCTTGCCTCAGCTACTTCCCACTTAGCAGCTTGAAAGCCTGCCAATGCGAGTAGATAAATAGGTATCACTTTGGTGAGAAGGTAACAGTGTTCCATCTGCTCGTCATGTAGTCATGCTGGGCACATGAGCATGGAAATATCTTCTGGACAACACTGGCTCCTTCAGCTAAGAAGTGGAGGGTCCCACTGACTGGAAATGACTGGGCAGGGGAAACCTTCAATTTTACCCACCCCGTTCAAGGGAAGCACCTGTTTCTTACATTATGACACATTCCCATCCGTGGCATTCCAATACTGCTTACTTTTTACTCTTAATTTTTCGTTGCCGTCGGGCTTTTGCTTCATAATAAGACTGTATGGCCCGGGCTCTCTGGAGCTCCATTCTGCGCAGCTTAGCCTGGAATACATGGAAGAAGCGAAGAACAGCTGGCTGGAAGTTTTGTTCAGGTCACGCTAGAGTCAAGCACGGCAAGGCAGGCAAGGTAAGGAATGGAATGGGCTCAGCGAGGTCAAGATTTACCTCTTCCAGGCTCATGGCCTTCAAGGAGACTTTTTCCTGTGGGGTCAAAAGTGGATCCTTCACTGGCTGCTGACCTTTGTGGAGAAGGCTGAAGATCTCTTGCTCCAAGGGGGTCCGTGCCTGCAAAGTGGACGTGTAGGAGATAAGCCACGTAAGTTCAGGCTAGGTTTGAGGGAGGCTGATGAAACCAGCAAGGTGGCTGCTATGGTTGAAGGCAGACTACAGAATGGTGGGGACCATCTTGGTGGTTTAAAATTAGCTTAAAGTAGGAGTCAGGATGCACTGGGAGATGACTTGAGGGATGAAGAAGTACGTCTGTTCCCTTAAATCATGGGTGTCAAACTCGCCACGTCATGTGACATGTCATGACGCATCGCAACTCTTTTTGCATTGGGGTGGGTGCTGCTTCGGTATGATGAAACTGGTCCGCGGGCCGGCAGTTTGACACCCCTGCCTTAAATTGACTGAAATTAATAAAGTTGGAGGCAATCAAAATATTACAACTATAGGCCTTGACTTGCGACCGTTCAAAGTTGAACATGTACCTTGGGGCTACTTATGAACCGGATTTTAAGTGCCAATGGTTAATGGTTTCTCTCTCTCTCTCACACACACACACGCAACCGAACTTCGGGCACTTTGGCAACATGGATTAATATGATGGGAAAATCCAGCCAAGTGGTAAAATATTCTGTGATTAAAAACAGACGATTGGGAGTTCTAATATTGGCTGAGACATGGAAGCTATGTGGGTGACTGTGAGCCGGTCATTCTCTCTTTGGCAGAAGGCAAGAACAAGCCATTTCCAAAATGTTGCCCCCCAAATGCAGGAACTTTTCCAGGTAGTTACCTGGAGTCAATGTGACTTGAAGAAAAAAAGAATGAAGAAGAAAGAAGAAGCACAATCACACATCCTGTGTGAATAGAGCCGCCAGCCTCTCTAATTGCCTGGGTCATGGGCTAGATACAGGGGTAGGCAACCTTGGCTCTTTTATGACTCGTGGACTTCAACTCCCAGAATTCCTGAGCCAGCATGGCTCAGCTTGGAAACTTCTCCCTTTCCCCTCACCATGGCTGGCTCAGGAATTCTGGGAGTTGAAGTCCACGAGTCATAAAAGAGCCAAGGTTGCCTACCCCTGGGCTAGGAAAAGCATGAGTAAATGGTCCATACAGCACAGCCTATATACACTTCGGAGAGTAGCACACTGGTGCAGCTAGACCAGGCCAACTTCAACTACCATAGAGTCCAGATAACACTGACCTGCCAAGCTGACATCACTTCCTCAATGGGCATAATGCTCACACTCTCCTGCTGCAGTGGGAAGATCAGTTGCTCAGCCCGTCGATTCTGCTTCACGACGGGCTCCCATTTGTTCAGCGCTTCGGCTGTCTGAGTGTAAGCTGCTTCCCTCACCACCTGCAGAGAAAACGCATCACCACGAGTCCCAATTTTCAAAACATCCCATCAAGGAGACAGTTATCAATGACAGAAACTCATTTCCGATAACACTTTACAGACCAAAGGCCCTTGATTGCCTTTTTTAAAAAAAAATTCTGAATTTTAGTTATTTTTATTCTTGTTTTTGTTTTCCTTATATTGTTTACATTAGTTTTAGCTTTGTAATATTTATTTATTCATAGCTTTTAATGTTTTTTTTTAAAATCCATGTGTACACTGCCCCAGGATCGCTCTGTAAGGGAGACGGGTGGTCTTCAAACATGAGATCAATAAATAAATGACGCAATGGGAAGGACAGTCACAATTCAGGGCAGATGCTAGTCTAGAAAGGCTTTTGAGAGAGCAGCAAGAAAGGATCTAATCTGTTTAAACGTGGCGACAATTCCTAAGGCACAGAAAAAATAACTCTTTAGAAGTGCCCTATAACGAAGATAGGGTTGAAACTCTCAAGCAGAATGCAAAATCCTACCAAGGATACATACTCCAACTAATGATAACTCATCCAATCTTTCCTTCTGAACTTACCCGTTCAGTCTCCTCCTTGCTAAGTGGAATTTCAGTTGGTTTTTTCTGCTGGGCTTTCTTCAGCTGTTTCTGAACAGGGCGCAGAGCTGACACGGCAGAAACCGGTTGCAGCAAGTCCGAGAGCTGGACTTTCTCACTGGCACCTGCAGAAGAAAATGACATTTCGGAGTCTGGACTAGAGGGACTATGGAACCTCGCATTGTTCTTCCACACGCAATTGGCCCAGGTAAGTTTGCATTGGAAACGCAGAAAATAGTCTTAACTGAGCAAAGAGGAGTTACCTTCGCTGATTATGACCACAATTGAGCGCAGAATTTCTCTTGCTAAGTAAAACAATTGTTAAGTGAGTTTGGACCCACTTTATGACCTTTCTTGCCCCAATTGTTAAGTGAGTCGCTGCAGCTGTTAAGTTGGTTATGAAGCGAATCTGCCTTCCCCACTGACTTGGCTTGTCAGAAGATCACAGAAGGTGATCAGATGAGCCTGGGGCAGGGGTAGGCAATCTCGGCATAGCTGGCTCAGGAATTCTGGGAGTTGAAGTCTATGAGTCATAAAAGAGCCGAGGTTGCCTACCCCTTCCCCGGGGGCACTGCAACCGTCATAAATGAAGGCTACTGCTAAGCTTGTAAGCCGCCCTGAGTCTTCGGAGAAGGGCGGGATATAAATGGAATTAAAATAAATAAAATAAAAATAAAGACATGCCAGTGGCCAAGCGTCCAAATTTTAATCACGTGACCGTCCTAAGTGTGAAAAATGGCCGTGCTGCTTTTTCCCCCCAGTGTTGTTGTAACTTTGAATGGTCACTAAACAAGTTAAGTCAAGGACTACCTACTGTAGGGATAAAGATGTTGCAGGGCAAGACAGGAAGAGCAGCGATGCCTTTGAACTTTGGTGTTGGAGAATACAGAGGATAGCCAAGGAACAAACCAAAGGATCACCAAAGAGGCCAACCCATAGTTCCCCCTCAAGGCACAAATGACCAGGCTCAAATGATCCTACTTGGGACACATCATATGAAGACTCGGCTCTCTGGAAAAAGCTTTTAATGCTGGGAAAGGTGGAAGGACAGAGGACGATGGGCAGCAAGGCGGAGGGTCTCTGTTACAGTGGCAATGGGGATGCTGCTGGGAGATTTAAAAAAACAACAACCCAGTGATGGCGAACCTTTTAGAGACCAAGTGCCCAAACTGCAACCCAAAACACACGTATCATGTGCCGGGTGGGCCCATTGGGTCGGCGTGGCTGCGGTGGTAACGGCAGACTGAGTGGGACTAGCAAGTTCAATCAATCAGTTCTAACTTTGTGAGATTTTTTTTTCCCCGCGAGAAGGTGAAATTGATTGAACCTTTTTTTTTGGCACATGGTGGCGGAGGCCTAAAGCGAAAAGGCTTTATAAAACCCAGCTGAAGGCCTAGGACTGGGGTGACGGCACGCGTGCTCACAGAGAGGGCTCTGCGTGCCACCAGTGGCACTCATGCCATAGGTTCCCCACCACGGGAATAATGTTGCAGAGAAAATTTTACCATGTGGTCCCTAGGAGTCAAAAACGACTTGATAGCACCTAATCAAAAGGTCTTGTATGGACTTAACAGCGAGAAGCCACCCCCAAATCTCACCTCCGCCACCCACATCGAATTCTGAAATCTGCGCGCTGGCCTCAGTCCGTTCAGCCTTTCGCCGTCTGCGGGAATGACAGTAACCAACTTGTTAGTGGAAAAGGATTATTACACGACACCCTTTGAAGGTGGCTCGTTCTTCTTCTCCCCCACCAAGGACTTTTTCTCTTACCGCTTCCCACCAACCAAGGCGGTGAGGGCATCTACCAGTTGCTGGTGCTTTTTGGCTGCCCCTTCCTGGTCCACCTGGGGAACAAAGACTCCCAATAAGCAAAAACTCATAAATCCAGACGAAAGTTTAGTTAGTTTTAGTTTAGTTTTATTAAATTTTTATACCGCCCTTCTCCCGAAGGACTCAGGGCGGTGAACAGGGCATATAATAAAAATACAAAAATACAAAAGTTAAAATAGAATTAAATTAATGCCCGAAATAAAACAATAAAATATACAAATATTTAAAACCCTAAATTAACTCCCCATCAACAGGCTTTTGTTGTCCATTGTAACAAGTTGTGGAAAATTATCCCTGCATCAACAGGCTTTTGTTGTCCATTGTTGTTCAGTCACTAAGTTGTGTCCCACTCTTTGCAACCCCACCGACCATAGCACGCCAGCATTCCCCCCCACCTCTCTTCTGGAGTTAACATTAACAGGCTACCTCAAGGGGGAAAAAAGCAACTGCTAGGAAAGCAAACGGATTCATAAGTTGTTCCAAATCCAGCATTTACTGTAGATCCAAAACCAGAATGGAAAAGAGGAAAGAGAAGGAGAAGTCAAATTATGCCAGAATAGAATAACTTTGTCACTTTAAATGTACACCAACTGGCATACTTAAAACAAAATTGCTTTGCATACAGCTCTGAAAGGGTCACCACCTCCAACATACACTACATACATAAATATGACAAAAACTTTTTTGCATATACCCACATATATTCTATGACACAGAGAAACAAAACAGAAGAGGGTCTATTTAAAACCGCTATACGGAAGTGCCTTTCTAACTTTTATGTAATAGGACATTTCTCCCCCCCCTCCAAACACGCTACAGTTGCAGAGCCTTTCCCAATTAACTCAAAAGTTGCAAAACTTCCCAATTAAACTCAATTAAATGCACGAAATGGATTCCAGAAGATGGTAGAGGACAGGAAGGCCTGGAGGAACGTTGTCCATGGGGTCGCAATGGGTCGGACACGACTTTGCAACTAACCAACAACAAAATGCACGAAAAGGCAAGCCCTCTGCCGCCGGTCGTGGGAATGCATCCTTGCTGATCCCGTGCAGAGAATGATTTGTTGTTGTTGTTAGCTACGACCCCCTGGACAACGTTCCTCCAGGCCTTCCTGTCCTCTACCAGCGGGTGCTCATCTCCATTTCAAAGCCGAAGAGCCGGCACTTGTCTGAGAACGTCTCCGTGGTCATGTGGGTGGCATGACTAGACGCCAAAGGCGCACGGAACGCTGTTATCTTCCCACCGTTGTTGTTGTTAGATGCGAAGTCGTGTCCAACCCATCGCGACCCTATGGACAATGTTCTTCCAGGCCTTCCTGTCTTCTATCATCTTCTGGAGTCCATCTAAGCTCACGCCTACTGCTTCAGTAGTGGCCACCGTAGTGGTCCCTATTTTTCTACTTGCATTTTTACGTGCTTTCGAACTGCTAGGTTGGCAGGAGCTGGGACGAGTAACAGGCGCTCACTCTGCTATGCGGCACTCGGGATTCGACCCGCCAAACTGCCGACCTTCTGATCGACAAGCTCAGCGTCCTAACCCACTGAGCCACCGCGTCCCTTCGAGAATGATTACAAATCAAAACTTCCAGAATTAGGAAGAGGGTCGGGACCGATTGCTGAAGCCGGAAGGGACCAAGGGATCATTTCTACTGCTAAGCTTGTAAGCCGCCCTGAGTCTTCGGAGAAGGGCGGGATATAAATGGAATTAAAATAAAATAAATAAATAAATTTCTTTGAGAAGCTCACCTCTTCCCCCTCGTCCTCCTCACTCGGGATCAGCTCCCGCTCGGAGGGATCTTCCTCTCCGACAGCCGCCATTGGGGGCGAAGTCACCGAAAGTCTCCTCTCTTTCTCTCCACTTCCAGCCAAACACGGGAACCGCCGCCTCCTCCTCCTCCGAACAGGCTAGGGAACACGTGCGAGAGCCCTCTCAGCCGTAAAGCACGCCCGCAGTTCCGCCTTTGAAGCCAGCCTTTTGCAGCAGTTCCGCCCTTTTCCCCAATTGAAACCCATTCCTGGGCTGGAATTATACAGTTCAGGGGGCTGTTCTCGTCCCGTGTGCGGGGATGCCTCACGGGTGTTTACCTATGCTGATTATTTTAAAATTTATGCAAATCGGCATTTATTTATTTATTTATTTATTACCCAATCTCACGCCTTTGGAAAGGGTTCCGATAACGGCGGGCGGGAGCCAAGATCCGCTTCCCCCCACCGGCTTCCTCCGGCATTCTGCAGAAGCAAGGCGAGGTGCCTGGCCATTTAAACCAGGTGGGTGGGGCGACAGCTGACCCCGCCTCCTTTAGAATCTAGGCCACCGCGTGGGCGCGGCTTACCAGATCCAATGAACGGTAGGAATTCAACGTCGGCCCGCCCATCCATTTCGATTAATTGGCGCAAGGAAAAATGGACAGCTCTTGCCCGCTGTCCCCGCCCACTTGACAGGTCGCCCCGCCGCTCTTCCCGACAGACGGGCCAGCTGACCAATAGAAAGGCTGGCTTGGGACCGAGAAGGCGTCTCCACAGAACATCAGCTGCTGCCTAAGGGGACGAAGTCCACCTTTTTATCCCGCTCCCGTTTGGAGAAGAAGCGGCCTTCTCGGTCTCCGGGAGGGTCGCCTGAGTCAGGCGGCCCCTGTTTCTTCCCTCGCCCAGAATCCCACCGAGCGGGAACGAAGCCAGCCGAAGAAAAACAGCCTCGCCCTCTTTCCTGCCCCCGCCCGCTGCGTTTCTTCAGCGTGAGTGAGGGGCGGCTCGGCCAATCGCAGCCCCCAGCTCGGCCAGGAGGCGGTGCGGAGGCGCGGCTGGGCCAATAAGCAGTGCGTCTCTCTCTCTTTCCCCCTCCCTCGGAGCCGCGCCGCGACAGAGCAGCCAGGCCCCGGCCAGACCCGCTCTCGGCCCCGGCAGCGCCGAGCGGCAGGTGAGAGCCGCGCCGCCCGGGGTGGGAAGCCAAGGAGAGGCGGCGCTGCCGTCTCTGCCCTTGCCAGGGGGTGGCTGGCTGGAGCGGGAGGGTGGTGGTGGTGGTCGTGCGGACCCTTCTCCGACCTCCGGCCGCGCTGTCGCCCGCCTGGGGGTGTGGCTGCCCGGCCGCACGTGGGGGCGCCCGCCCGCCCGGCCTCCCTTCCCTTGCGAGAGGACAACCCCCCCACACACACACACCCCTCCCGCGGGAACCCAGGGCGCGCCTTCCGCGCTGCACGTGAGAATGCCCGGACGCGTGTCGAGCGGGGCTTTTGGGGGATTGGTCTGGTTGGCGGAGCGCAGGAAATCGCGATCTGTGTGTCCGTGTGTGGGGCTGTTATTGCGGGGCTGTTGTCTCGGGCGTTGGGGTGGGGGGCGCCCGCCTGCCTTTGTCTGCCCTGGGGAGGGTTTTATTTTATTTTCTTTTATTTTTTTATAATGTTGGCTTCTCGGAACATTATAAAAAATTATAATGGAGAAGAAGCCGGGCAGGCTGGGGCTCCTCCTGCAGGAAAAAAGAGGCAACCTGGAGGGGACCTTTTATCCTCCGGGAAGAAAGAAAGAAAGAAAGAAAGATGTGCCAACCAAGGAAGGGAGAGGCTGAATTGACCCCGTGTTTTTGTCTCGTCTGTCTGGGCTTGCTTGGAGGGTGGCGGGGAGGATGCCCGTCTGGATGGAGGCGCCTGGATCCAGACCCTTCATTCCCCCCCCCCAAAGCAAGCAAGCAAGCAAGCAAGCAAACAAAAGAACCTCCTCGCTGTTGAAAAATAAAAAAAAATGCAGACTCGGTCCTGCCCGGTTTTGATTTTCATCTTAACCAAGCGGGTGTCGTTTTTCTCTCGCGGGTTAACCCTCCTTTTCTTGGAAGGGTCGCCCAGACGAGCCTTTTTTAAAAAAAAAAGGAAAAAAAAGTGGGATCTCGTGCTTGTTTTTCAGCCCAGCCCCCTTTATTTTGAGCCTCGACTTCCCAATTTGAGTGGGTCTTGTGACGGCTTGCCCCGGTCAAGCGCATCCCTTGCTTACCACCAGTTCAGGATCCTGGTTGGGGAAGAGTCAGGAGACTTGTGGGCGGTTGACGCTTTGCAAAAGGAAAGCTGGGGGGGAGAAAAGATGTTTTGTTTTGTTTTGTTTTTAAAAAATGATTTATTCTCATTGTCAGTCTGTGCGGCTTAAAGCAAGTGGGAGGAAAGGTGGGGCAGAGAGAGACAGAGGAGAGAGAGCGAGCTGAATTATTAACAATTCTGGATCCAGATTCAGTAAGGAAAGAGGTGGGTTTGGTCACTGGATAACTTTGGAGTCATACTAAGGCCAGCGTGCGGACGTCTGGGCTTGGTCCAAAGGCTTTGTGCTAGCGAATACTCTCTGATGCAGCAGGGTGTTAACTTCGTGACGAGTGCCCGGAAATCCATGTAGCATTTTGTGGTTACAGGTGGAATGTAAGTGATGAAATATTATTTTGATTGGATGGAATAGCACAGACACTTGACATGTCAAGAGGAGGGAAAACAAACCTTGCATAAAACACTGCGGTGCGGTTCTGTTTATCCTCTGAATAAGGGGAAAGGTTTGTCAGGAATGCACTGAAGTCGAAGTGAGTTTGGATGGTTTCAAACTAGTCTCATTTGCCAGAGGAACTCATGATCAATTAGTCCTGGATCAGGCAGGTTTCTTTCATTCCGAGAATCACGGCACATATTCTTTCCTCCTTTGTCAGGCATTTCTCTTGCTTAAGGAAATTGTACGGTGACTAAAGCTAAATGTAGGATGTGGGTGTGCCAGAAAGGATTTGCTTCCAGTAATAATAGCTTGGACAATTTCCTAATCTAAGTGCCTTGTGAGGAATTGTGTTGACCTTTCCTTATTGCTTATCTTTCCAGGGGCTGAGGCTGGATTGCTGAGGATGGTGTGTGCTTCCCAGTGGCCGGAGTGGAGACAGGCCATTACCGAGTTATCCCACCTTTGGTGAAGGTGCAGCCATGTCTGTGATGATAGCAAGGAAGAAGGTGACGCGGAAATGGGAGAAGCTGCCAGGAAGGAATACATTCTGCTGCGATGGGCGCATTATGATGGCCCGTCAGAAAGGCATCTTCTATTTGACACTCTTCCTCATTGTGGGGACGTGTGCTCTCTTCTTTGCTTTTGAGTAAGTTCATAAAGATTGGCCTGTTTGCTTGAATGTTTTATTCACAAGACTGGAGTTCATTAACGGCCCACATTCTTATAGATTATAGTTGCTCTAGCGTGCTACAGTCCATTTGGCTTCTTGTAGAGATGAATATGCTTTTTTTCCCCTTGATCGCTTTGGATGAAAGCAGTGAAGTTGTCTCTTCCCCCCCCCCCACCAGTACATACTTCAAAGAACCTACCAAAGGTCAAATGGTCAAAGCAGAACGTACCAACAATCGATCTCCATTGTTTATTTGTTTTTAAAGAAAGATTTGCTAAACGATGTCAGAATTCTGTTTGGAAACGTACTCTGCTTAAAACTTGCTTTCATTCTGGTGGTTTCTTATTTGAAAGAGCTGAATCAAATGAAGGAATTTAATACAGTAATGTTTAATCCCTTTTAAAAAGTGAAGAAAATTCTTGGATCCTTTCCCGGTATGGAATATTTGAATATTTGAATAGTAGAGACTGGATGCATTTGCCTTGTTAGAGAAATGCGAGTTCCATTGTGGATTGGGCAGGATTTGTTATTGACCAGTATGTGTTTCCCAGAATATGGTTCACCTTTGGGAGACTATTCTGATAGGAGTGGCTTACAGAACTAGGAAATGGCATAATAAAAGGATGTTGGTTGTCTTCTGCCAATAATGTTTGTAGCATACTTTGCAGGAACCTTTTTTGGAACTGCTTAGTTGTGAGGCCCGTACGCTTTTGTGTGTTTTTCTGAAATTTATGCACTTCTGCTTCTCAGGTTCGTAACCTGGTCAGCTGGTCAAAGGAAGACCATTTTTGGAAAAGGATGTGGCTTAATGCATATTATATAGAAACAAGCATATGCAGGGGTCATTTTTTTGCAGATGAAGGGGAATTCTAGTTATACTGGTAGACTGCTGTCTTCATTGGCTCAGGATTATTATTTTTTTGGAACTAAATCTGATATGAAGGAATGTGGACACCAGAGGGAACTGGCTTGTATGGCACTGCCCCCCATATCTTCATCCTTTGGAACTACAGTATCTAATGAATACCTTTTCTCATATTTTCTGTTAAAGCTCTGAGCATATCTGAAATCCACAGCTGCAGTTGTGGTTAGTAGGAACAGGTATTTATTTTCAGTATCTTTTCCCACAGCCTCTGTTTTGGAACAGTTATCTAGAGTTCTACCAAAAGATTTTTTTGAAAAAAAAATCTACATGCTTTTTAAAGAAGATTTACTTCTAATATTTTAGATCATCTTGCCATGCCTATTTTCACCTGTTGCTTTGGACTATTATTTTTTTTTATTTGTTCATTTTTAATATATAAATACAGACTTTGCTGCTAGTTCTCCTGGCATTCTGTAATAAGATAGCTTGTTGAATGTGAAGGGGACTTATAGAAGCGTAGTATCCTTTATGTTCCTTTGGGTGCTTGGTGTGTATATCCAAGGCCAATCTTATATATCTTGATTCTGACATTGTCTACCTCCATCTCCTTTAGTGACACTGCATCACTCTTCCCAATCTTGGCTACCTCAATTTGCAACGGGTTCCTTAGGGTTTTATGACTGTTGCGTTCATGAGATTAATAGAGTGATTGATCAGTCTTGTTACACAAATGTTTATATGTTGGCACTCATGCCTTTCAACTCACTTTGATGAGCATTCAAGCATTTGCTGGTGAGGGGGGGGGCAGACTGATCTGAGTGCCCGCTTCTCATCCGTGAAAATTGAATCTCAAGATTCAGCATTTGGCCATTTAATTTCTTTTGTTGACTTAGAATTTGTTCGGAGTTCTTCCTTGTTTAGCCCTGGATGGGGTGACTGTGCCCCAAAGAGATTCCGCAGGGGGAGGTCCTTCTCTGTGGGCGCCCCGGAGCTATGGAATCGGCTGCCGGTTGAGCTCCGGATGGCGCCCGACCTTCGCTCCTTCCGTCGCGATCTGAAGACACTCTTATTTGAACAAGCCGGCCTGGCCTGATGGGGGATGGGTTGGGTTTTATGGTCATTTTTAATATTTGTATTTACTGTTTTTAGTCGGGCATATGTTTAATTTTCTTTTAACTTTTGTATTTTTGTATTTTTTATATATTTGCCCTGTTCACCGCACTGAGTCCTTCGGGAGAAGGGCGGTATATAAATAAAATAATAATAATAATAATAATTATTATTATTATTATTATTATTATTATTATTATTATTATTATTATTATTATTATTATTATTATTATTATTATTATTATTATTATTATTATTATGGAGGCTCGTGCTTGGATCAAAGCTGGAAATTACAACCAGGAGGGTCGCATTCAGGAACTCTGATGATGCCTGAGTGGTGACCTTCTTTGGATCAGGAGATTAGTAACTCATGACCTTGTCATGTCATGTTTGGATTATTCCAATTTACTTCTTTGCGAAACTGTCCTTGAAGGCAATTTGGAAACTCTAATTGAATGTCTGGTCACTTGTCAACAACCAATTTGGTGGAAGGTGCCCCCTTTATCAGAAGCCTCTTGGGTGCAGCTCAAGGTTGCTGCTGATCACTTATAAAAAAGCCCCTTAGGGCTCAGGTTGCTTCTGTTTTGGGTACCATGTGACCCAAAGTACCCCCTGCCCATCCAGTCCCCAAAATGGGAAGATTAATGTTTTGAGTGAGGAAGGGTCAAGGGAGGCAAGTTATGGGGGAGGAAGTGGGGAACCAGGCCTTATATATTTTATTTATTTTATTTATTTTAATTCCATTTATATCCCGCCCTTCTCCGAAGACTCAGGGCGGCTTACAAGCTTAGCAGTAGCCTTCATTCTATGTATATGCCTGCTTATTAGGGCTTTCACACACACCCCAAGCAGCATTATTACAAAGTCAGCTTAATTGCCCCCAACAATCTGGGTCCTCATTTTACCTACCTGGGAAGGATGGAAGGCTGAGTCAACCTTGAGCCTGGTGGGACTCGAACCTGCACTAAATGCAGGCAGCTGGTGTTACTTAAGGAGGCATTAGCCCACTGCTCCACCAAGGCTCTTAAAATATACAATTGATTGATTCAATACATTGATTTGTGCTTAGATTGTAAGCCGCCCTGAGTCTTCGGAGAAGGGCGGGATATAAATGGGATTTTTTTAAAAAAAGCTCCTTCCCTTTGAAATAGCCTCCATACTGAAGGGAGGATAGACTCGGTTACTGTTTTTATTTTGCAAAGCAGCGAAAACTGCTTTTTCCATGGACCTTTTGGGGGTAGAAGGAAGCAGTCCACTTACGGAAGTGTTCTGCAGCTTAAACGCTAGGTGATGGGTTGCGATTTATTGATTTCACTATTTGTCTTTTAGGATAGTTTATCTTTTTTTATCTTGTGAGTTGTCAAGAGTCCTAGGCGGAGAAGGGATATCTTAATAAAGCAAATGCTGTTGTATTAATTAAGCAGTGTTAATTGGATAACATTGTTATCCAGAGAGATGGTTGAATTCTGCCTTTGAGAAAATGTCAGAAATAGTTCTTCAGCTCTGAATAAACTATGCTGAATTTTTTTCTCCAAAGAGCTCAGCTTGATTTGTAGTTCTTCTCACTCCTTTTATTCTTGTAAAATCATAGAAGGGGGGGTTAGACCCAAAGAGCTGTTCATACCTGAACAGCCTTCAGATGCCCAGATTGTGTGTGGCATTGTGCATGGAAACTGAATCCAAGTCTCTGTACCACTTTTCTGATATTAGTCCCTGTACCGTATTGGTATTTTCCTAGAGTAATATCTTTAAACACTGCTCTCCCACCTTGGGTCTAGACTGGCAATATCAGAACTATCATAGTATTGTTCAGTAAGCTGTTCTCAGGTTAGAGAATGTGGCAAAACAGTGAATGGGTAGAACTGTTCCATAAATTGTATGATTTAATATCGTTCCCTGAAAAATCTAGGAGAAATATCACCCCAGTCTGCACCTTGGCATGAATCAGCACTAATGCAAAGTGGGAAGTATAGTAACCAGAGGTCTTGTCCAACACTTTATATGTAGCTGCTTGATGGATGATATAAAATATTAGAAATAAATAGCTATGCCAATATGTTTGAAAACTGGGAAGATGTGTCTTAAGCATTAAAAGACAATGGAGAAAAGATTTCTCTATGTGAACTTTTAGAAAGGTTAATTCAATTTTATCCATTTATATGAAACTGGCAGTTGGAAAACTTCATGTTACTAGTTCAATGTCAATCTTCAATCTCTTCTCCACTCTTCAGGTTTGCAAGAAGAAATTAGACAGATAAAGATAAAAGACCATGATGTTCTAACCACCTGTGATGCTGGGGAAGTGTTTCTAAATGAAGAAAGAGAACTTTGAATTTTTTTAATAGATTGGCTTGCATTTGTTAACATTTCAATAAGCTCCTGGCATTCTCCTCTAAGCAGAAATGAGAAGAGGTTGAGAAAGGACACGTTGAAGGATATCATTGAGGACTATTGTATAAATTCAGAGCGAAAGTAAATAGCAACTTAATGTTGATTTTCTTATGCTTGTTTAGCCTGTCGGACAAGGTTAATTGGCTGATTATGTCACTTCCAAACAAAACAGCCATTTTGCCTCTGATGCACATGGAACTTTAAAAGGAAAGAACCAGAATATTCTGTGCTTGAACCTTGCTTCCAGAAATGTTGAAAGCTATAGAAGGATTATTTTAAGAAATCACTGTGATTCATTTAAGCTATTACTGTATTTAAGCTGTGGAGGTCTTTTTCCCTTGCAATATTTTTGACTTTCGAAGTTGGTTGTTTTTTTATTATTATTAAAAAAGCAGATGTTATCAAAACAACTTGATTGTGTTGTGAATAAGTTTATCTAAGTCATGTGAACTTATTTCCATTAATGCTTAAATGCTGTTTGTGGTTTCATATACTTCCTGCCTACGCTTTTAGATCAACCAGATAAAAATGTTGGCATGGAATACTATGACTGGCAATGTGCCTTTTCTCCCAAGGGGCAGGGCTGCCAATTTGATATAGAAGCATATGTGCTCCTTGGGGTGCAAACATTTTTATTGTGTCATGTATGTGTTTTATGATGGAATACCCAAAGTAGGAGAGATGGATGGGGTGTGTGTGATAAATTTGGAATCCCTCTAAATTGGGCTACTGTGCAGCTAAAATATATAAAACTAGACAACCTGTCACCCATTGCCATTGTTTCAGTGAGCATCCATTTGAGATATCCATGCTTGTAAACATTTTACCTCTGTTCCTGCATCGTATCACCCAGTTAAAAGTTAAGGATATGAGAGTTTTAGTAGTACATAGTGTACCGGTAGATAACCCATGAGCAAAAAATTGTTGCTATTTTTGTTTTTTATAGGCAAGAATACTGGGGGGGGAGAAGAAATTTGATAGCATTCTATATGTCTACTGTACTTCCTGTTCAGTTTTATTAATGTCCTGGTCAGTCATTGGATGGCTGACATGTAGATAGCTCTGAGAAAGATTTTGGTCTGAAACCCGGCAGAGCTGCTATTGGTTGACTTAGACAGAGCTAAGCTAAATCAGCAAGGGACGCGGTGGCTCAGTGGGTTAGGACGCTGAGCTTGTCGATCAGATGGTCGGCAGTTTGGCGGGTCGAATCCCGAGTGCCGCGTAACAGAGTGAGCGCCTGTTCCTCGTCCCAGCTTCTGCCAACCTAGCAGTTCGAAAGCACGTAAAAATGCAAGTAGAAAAATAGGGACCACCACGGTGGGAAGGTAACAGTGTTCCGTGCGCCTTTGGCGTCTAGTCATGCCGGCCACATGACCACGGAGACGTCCTCGGACAAGCGCTGGCTCTTCGGCTTTGAAACGGAGATGAGCACCGGCCCCTAGATTTGGAAACGACTAGCACGCATGTGCGGGGGAACCTTTACCTTTACTTTACCTTAAGCTAAATCAGACAACTACCTATAATTCAATAATGAAATAATTGCGCAAGAAACTCGGGCAGGGGTGGAAGGGTTAGGATTTGAAAGAAGGTACAGCGCACTTGTTCCCATGCAGAAATTTGTTACGTACCCATACATACCTTAACATTTGCACGTCTAGCTTTAATAGCACCCTGTGAGTCCAGGGTATAATCATATCGTGTTATAGCTCAAGTGTGGAAGGTCAAACCCAGCCTGTATGTAGACTAACTTGGAACTTATATGAAACAGTTTTCACCTACAATATACTGTGTAAACAAGTGCCTTTGCTCACTTTTATACTCACAACATTACTTTGACTCCTTGGAGCTGTTAAACGAGTGCCAACAGAGCGTGTCAATAAATGCCACAGGAGGAGGAAGCCAGACATCAGCGCAAATGTGAGTTAGTTTTAAGCTTGCATTGGAAGCTGCTGAGATATTTCCAAGAGCTTCCAGCAAATGTGGGATTGACAAGTATTGTTTTTAGAAAAGTTTTTTTTTTTTAAAAAAAATGCAAATTGCAGCAAGAAGTCCCTTCTGTGGCCTCTAGTGAAATGATGGAAATCTGCAGTTCTTGGATTCTTGCCTGGAGCCCTTTTTGGAACCTTTTAAAGACTTCATGGGAACGCGCGTCTTTGCGTTCGATTTCAGTGACCTGAATTCTTTCTTATTCCAGGTGCCAGTATCTTGCTGTCCACCTCTCCCCAGCGATCCCCGTCTTTGCAGTAATTCTCTTTTTGTTTGCAATGGCAACCCTGTTGCGGACAAGCTTCAGTGACCCAGGAGTTATTCCACGGGCCTTACCTGACGAGGCAGCTTTCATTGAAATGGAAATAGGTAGGTGGGTGGCAATTGGCGAAACCAGCCAGCCAAAGGATGAAGAATACTTTTCCCCTTATTTCGCCCGGTGAGATGGGTAAAGATCAGGCAGTGAAAGGTCTGCTTTCATTTCAGAGGCAACCAATGGAACGGTGCCTCCCGGCCAGCGGCCACCTCCGCGCATTAAGAACTTCCAGATCAATAACCAGATCGTGAAGCTGAAGTACTGCTATACTTGCAAGATCTTCCGTCCGCCCCGGGCCTCACATTGCAGTATTTGTGACAACTGTGTGGGTGAGTGACAGAACTGCCCTCCAATCCCTTCAGGGCTCTATTTGGGGCTGGGAAAATGCACCTAAGTACGCTCTCCCAGCAGTCCATGAGCTGGCTGCTATATGCTGCTCTGCAGAATTTAGACATTCTAAGGCAGTGAGCGCTGCCTTTTGCTACTGATTGAAGGGAAAACAAAATTGAAGAGCTGGCAACTCCACTCACCGGAGGCAGGACTTCTACCGTCGCCAGTTTTCAAACCTGTCTTTAACTGTAAATTCTAGACTTTTCAATGAAATGAAAGCAGGAGTTCTTGGGTTTGTAATTTTGATGCCACGCAAGCTACCACACAGTCTACATCTGCTGTGGTTTGCAACTTCCCTACAAAACAGGATGAGAATACCTGCAGGCAGAGTGTTGTGTGGTCTTCAGGTTCAGCTAAAATAGACCTTGTCCCAAACTGCTTATTTAGGCTTTGTTCCTTCTGCATTGCCCACATTGGTCAATGGTAGGTTTGCTTCACCATACACGTAAAAATTCGGAAAGCCCCTTTCTTGTAGGTTGCTATATGTCATGCTATCATGGAGGAATGCTTAAAAGATCCTTGGTGGAGCAGTGGGCTAATGCCTCCTTAAGTAACACCAGCTGCCTGCAATTAGTGCAGGTTCGCGTCCCACCAGGCTCAAGGTCGACTCAGCCTTCCATCCTTCCCAGGTAGGTAAAATGAGGACCCAGATTGTTGGGGGCAATTAAGCTGACTTTGTAATAATGCCGCTTGGGGGTTGTATGAAAGCCCTAATAAGCAGGCATATACATAGAATGAAGGCTATTGCTAAGCACATTGATTTGTGCTTTAAATTGTAAGCTGCCCTGAGTCTTCGGAGAAGGGCGGGATATAAAATAAAAAATAAATAAAAAATAAAATAAAATGATGTGGGTTTGGAAGGCAAAAGTTGCCCCCTTGACAATCCTCCCACCTCAGAAATGAGTGCATGAATCAGTTTCATAGTTCGCCAGAAGGATTGCAGCGTGGGCTTGGTATATGAGTGAAACTCTACACATGCTGGCATCTGGCAGAGGTTTCTGTGATGGCACCAAAGAGAAAAGGCATTGAGCTTCTCTCTTTTTTACAGAGCGTTTTGATCATCATTGTCCCTGGGTAGGAAACTGCGTGGGAAAGAGGAACTACCGTTATTTCTACCTCTTCATCCTTTCGTTGTCACTCCTCACCATCTACATCTTCTCCTTCAACATTGTTTACGTCGCCCTGAGTGAGTAGGGCTTGTATGAAAGGGAGGAGGGAATTGGACTAAAAGCTTGGAGAGGCATCTTGGAAAGGAAGGAAGGAAGGGTGGGGGCTGGGAAAAAAGCCTCCACTCTTGGTGTGATTAATAACTGCAGGTTAAATACGTTGTATTTTCATTCCATACAGAATCCCTGGATATCGGCTTTTTGAGTACGCTGAAAGAAACTCCAGGGACATATCTTTTCTGCTAGTGGGTAGCGGCTTTTAACTTGCCCAGAGAGAAATAGGAGAGAAATCATTGTACCCTGCTCTCCGTTGAGGGTGGTGGTGGTGGGGAATGAGGCAGGATAGCATTGGGAGAAGTTAACGATTCCGTAAGGAGTTTGTGTTGTTCCTTAACTGAGCTTTCCACGGCCCTGGAGGTTTTGATCTGCTTCTTCACCCTTTGGTCTGTGGTGGGCCTAACTGGATTCCACACATTCCTGGTAGCCTTGAATCAGACAACGAATGAAGATGTAAGTACTTCCATTTCTTCCTGTAAATTCTCTCTCCCTCTCCCTCTCTCTTTCACATACACACACGCGCGCGCACACACGTACATTATCTCTGTGAGAATGTTCTTTTTCAGAAACATTTGTTAGAGCTATTCTTATAGAAGTCTGTGTTTGGCCTTGCTCTAGGCAGGCGTGACTAAGTTTCTTGAAAGAATATCCATTCTCCCTTAAATGGATTGAAGCCACTGGATTTCCTTCCAAAGAACACAATAAACCTCCTTCCAAACGTGTCAGATTTTTAAAAAGAAATCTTCATTTACTGAAGTGAAGACTCGACGCATTTCCATCTTCTGTCCTTTTGTTACAATTTGCAGTGTTCCCCCCCCCCCCAGTTCATTCCAACAAGGCTTCAGGAGACGGCTTTCTCGAATCCTTAGGCAGAATAGAACCTGCTTATTCAAATGGGCAGTTGTTTCTTTTCAGCTGCAAGCAGTAAACAGCCTTTGACTGATGTATCAGACTTTGGGGGAGTAAAACTCTTCTACCCACGAGGAAGGCCTCTCATTAGAATGAAGTAATTAGAAAAACAGCGGGTGCCGAGAGTTCCAGGAGAGATCTGTTGGAAGAAGCCAGAGTAACTTGAAAGATGCTTTTCACTTGGGATCTGGATGTACATCATCACACAGATCAATGCTAACGTTGGATTTGTATTTTTGGAGGCTGCTCTTGTTCTTTCAGATTAAAGGCTCCTGGACAGGGAAGAACCGTGTGCAGAATCCTTATAGCCATGGTAACATTGTGAAGAACTGCTGCGAAGTTCTGTGTGGTCCTTTGCCTCCCAGGTGATGGTTCAAGCTGTATCTTGTGGTTGTTGGTCCCTGTGTATGAAACAGCACAGCATTTGTGGTGTAGAGGGATTTGAGGGAAGGGCCCTTTCCAGCAGATCGAAGTCTGAGGCGGAATTTAGCCGTTGAGGGGTCCTCCGAGCTTGGTTGTCTTCTTGCAGATGTTTCATTACCCAAACTAGGTAACACCATCGATTTCCTGGTTCCGATAAATGAGACAGTTCAAACAAAATGCAAGCATTGTTTATCTAAAAAGTCTTAATAATGAAACGAAACATCGGCACTCTTGGAGGGATGCCAGAATCTGAAATCTCCTCCCCCCAAACCCATCGTAACATACACACAATCCCCGCCCTTATCTACACGTCATAAATCACATTATCCAATTAGTTTTACATGTGAGGTTTCACTTCCCATTCTGTACGTGGGCTTTTCTAATCTTCTCACAACATCCGGGTAGTTTTCCTCACCCCGCCACCCCCCCCCCCAAAGCAAAGCAATTAAAGTAACAGGCTGTCTCTTATATTGTCAGTGCAAAAACATGTCAATGTTTGCAGCATTGACAATCAATGCTAGTGATCGGTGGAGTAGCATGGATGATGTAACCTAGTTTGGGTAACGAAACGGGGGGAGAAAAAAACAAAACACCAAACCCCAGCCAAGCTCAGAGACCATCAAGGACCCCTCGTTTCAACCCTGAGCTACGAATATTCTCCTTTATTGGTAATTTAGCTCTTTCTCATCTCGAAACATTTCCCTCCCCCGCCCCCCTCCAAATTGTATTTTCCCTGATCTCCCGCTTCTGCTTTGTAGTGTGCTGGATAGACGGGGCGTCTTGGTTCAAGAGAGTGCTGTCTCAGGGAACGGAGCTGGGCCTGAGCCCAGAACGCAAGAAGAGAGAAGCCCAGAGCAATGCAGAGCCCAGGAAGCCAGTGGGGGCCCCGAGGGCGGCAGTGCCTTCCCAGAGCAAAGCTTGGTAGGTGTGCAAAGCGCAGATGCGCTTGGGATGAAAATGACCTCCTCCCAGGCACGGCCACCAGCACTGTTTTTCTAGCAGCCCAGAGGGAAGTTGCCGGGCGGATGGATTTCCAGCAGGGATTTTTACGATGGGCAAAATACTAAGCCGCCTCGCTTAACGCAGTGATGGCGAACCTTTTAGACACCGAGTGCCCCAAAACCGCCCCGCCCCCACCTGCCCGCAGTGCCACCTACCAACTCCATGACCCGCCGCAGATCGCCCAGGCAGCCCTGCAGCACCATGACAGCCACACCCTCCGCCTGCACCCTGTAGCATCATCTACAGTCTTGTCCCTGTTGCCTGGATGACATGTCCTTGGCTGCGCTGCTCTGCGTGGGCCGCTCCCAGGGGCAACTCTTTTATGGGGGGGGGGCTGCTGGTGAAGAGGGGGGCCACAGGGGGAGGGGGGCTGGGGCAATGGTGCGCGTGCCCACAGAGATGTCTCTGAGTGCCGCCGCTGGCACCCGTGCCGTAGGTTCGCCACCACTGGCTTAACGGTCCTCCAAAGGTCGGTAAGGTTGACCGTTTTGCTTTCAAGGAGCCGTTTGCGGGATTCTGCTGCCAATTGTCCTTCTCCCTTGTCTTCTTCCTCCCCAGCTCCCTGGGCCAACGGAGAAGGTGCCCCAGGAAGCCATGAAGCCACCTGCTGCTGCTGCTGCTTCTTCAGAAGAAGAATCATCTGCTCAAACACTCGATCCTGTGCAGATGATACCATAGCCTCCAAGATGAACCCGAGAGTGCTTTTACTTGGCTGCCTCTTGCAAAGCTGCAGCGTGAGCAAGGACGGGAACAGCTGGCTGGACAGCATGTTGTTCCTTAGGTGGTTTGTTTGCCAGCGGTTCTGAACAGTATCTACAAACTGATGTTTGCCAACGCTCCCTCCCTCGTCTAGAGGCTGGGCACTTGGTTGTGCTGCTTGACGGACTCTTCATCTCTCGGCAGTCTCTGGCCCAATTAAGTGAGTGCCTCTCTGGCCCCGGCCTTGAGTTCTCCGGAACGTGGAATTTGCTGGGAAGGAGCCGGAGCCGGTGATTGTGATCTGTGCCATCTTTCTCCTTGTGACTGCAGTATTGTGTGTTTGACTGGTTTCGTTTGCCAATGGAGTCAGGCTGGATCCGTGGAAGCTAGCACCTGCCAAGTTCGGAAATCGTAGCCTTCCTAAATGTTCCTGACAAACAGTGCCAATTGGCAGCTCAAAGTCCCAAATAGTCCTAAATTACACCCTGCCAGAGGACCGTGAGGTCCTTTTGTCTCCCCCCCCCCACCCCAACGTCTGTTCAGGTATTGGAATCTGTGGTGCAGTATCAACCTTTCCTTTCCTCCCTCCCTTTTCCCCTCCTCCCTTCTTCAATTAGAAGTGCTTCTGATCTTCTTCCATGTCCTGGAAAGGTAGAACCTTCCTTCTTGCTAGCAGTTACCGAAGGGCTGCTGGGGAAATGGGTCACAGGGGCAGCGTAAGTGCTCTGGAAGCAGAAGAGCCAGCGTTGTACGGTAGGAAGCTTATTACTGTGCAGATAGACGGGGTGGGCTCTTGGTCTGTGACTTCTGTACAGCCCATAATGTCTGTGCTCTAAGCTCTCTTGATCCAGGGCTGGAAGCTGCTTTGGGAAATATCTGACTAAATTATGGTCGAGTCCGGCTCGTTGTGTTGTTATTCAGTCCTCTCTCTGAAGCCACATATAACTCTGAATGTGGATGGGTGGGCAGGGCGGGGCCAATACATCTCTGCTCACAGAATCGTATTGCAAAGCTACGCTACCGTACACACTTCTGTGTTGACCGTGCCAGTCAGACAGAAAATGGAGATAAATGTTTTGAAGGCTGTGTATCTCCTTGGCAATGGAAAAATAATGTGGGCTGAGAGACAAAGCTGGCTAAGAATCATTTTCCCTGGGGGTTTTGTTCCTGCAAGAGAACGTTTGGGGAATGATTTTTTTTTTTTAAAAAGAATGCCTGTTCTCTCAGTACAGTACACACACACACACACACACACACCCAGAGCGGGGGAAAAAAAAAGAATGGCTAAATCTTTGAACTTGGTTCCCAGGAATGTCGATGGAGATTCTCAGTCATCCAGCTCACCGTTGTCTCAAAGGTGCTTTTTTCCAAAGGCCAGCCGGACTTTGGAAGACGTTTCGCTCCTCATCCCAAGAAGCTTCTTCGGAAGAACTGAAGAAGCTCCTTGGATGTGAAGCGAAACGTCTTCAAGGAAAAAACAAAAGTCCGGTTGCCTTTGAAAAAGCAGCTTTGGGCAATGGTGCCCAGAGGGTGTGACCTGGTTCAGATGCGTAGAGAATCCCAGGAAAAAAACGCCAGGAAAAACGGTTGGGAATTGCGGCGATTGAAGTTTCTCGCATCCCTGCTTGCCTCGGGACAAGCGATAGTCGAGTCACAGAGCTATTGAGGTTGGAGTCTGGCCAGGCTCCTGCCGTATTTTGGAATAACACCCTCTGCCCTGCCCAGCTCAATGCATTACAGAAATAGATGCCGTTTCCATAACGGCTGCCGTGATTGACAGGAGACCTACTGTAATATGGTAGCCTCTGTGGCTTCCTCCTTTCTCCGCACCCCGTCGTGGGGAAAAAACCACAACGCTTTTTCCAGTGTGTCTGTCCACCCTTGTGTCAAGAACAGAAAGTGCTGCTGGTGCTTTTCCCTTTGCTGCTGATCAAATCTCCTGCTCTGTTTAAGATGCCATTTTTTTCATGTTCTCTGACGGATTATTCCACAGAGTGGGACAGGGCTAGCGGCTTCTTCGTATGTCCACCTCTGACTTCAATGAAGGTTTTGGAATTGGTGCGTTATGTTTTGTTTGTGTGATCTTGGCCTCAGACGGCCCCTTGCTGCTCACCTCCCGACCACTCCTGCTTCTCTGCAAGATTCAGTATTCCCCTTAATTGCTTCTTTTCGTAAAGTACATCACTTTTGCTACGGAGAAAGAAGCTGCGCTAAGCAGACCAGCCCTGTGTGCAGAGCAGAAAAGTAGGCAACGGATATCTCCTCTCTCTTGCTGCCAGTTTTCAAGATCAGGTCTGCTTAACTTCACGTTTAGTGTTCTCCAAAACCTGTCTTTTGAGATCTTGGAATGTTTTTGGATGAAGCCTTGGGGCCATTAGCCACCAAAATGGACTAGCTGTACTTCATAGAGTCCTGGGTCTAATGTTCCTTTCTTTCTTTCTTTCTTTCTTTCTTTCTTTCTTTCTTTCTTTCTTTCTTTCTTTCTTTCTTTCTTTCTTTTTCTTTCTTTCTTTCTTTCTTTCTGTCTTTCTGTCTTTCTTTCTGTCTTTCTTTCTTTTTTCTTTCTTTCTTTTTTTCTTTCTTTCTTTCTTTTTTCTTTCTTTTTTTCTTTCTTTCTTTTTCTTTCTTTCTTTCTTTCTCTCCTTCCTTTTCCTTTCTTTCTTTCTTCCTTCCTTTCTTTCTCTCCTTCCTTTTCCTTTCTTTCTTTCTTTCTTTCTTTCTTTCTTTCTTTCTTTCTTTCTTTCTCTCCTTTCTTTCTCTTTCTTTCTTTCTTTCTTTCTTTCTTTCTTTCTTTCTTTCTTTCTTTCTTTCTTTCTTTCTTTCTTTCTCTCCTTTTCCTTCCTTCCTTCCTTCCTTCCTTCCTTCCTTCCTTCCTTCCTTTCTCTTTCTTTCTTTCTTTCTTTCTTTCTTTCTTTCTTTCTTTCTTTCTTTCTTTCTTCTTTCTTTCTTTCTTTCTTTCTTTCTTTCTTTCTTTCTTTCTTTCTTTCTTTCTTTCTTTCTTTCTTTCTTTCTTTCTTTCTTTCTTTCTTTCTTTCTCTCCTTCCCTTTCCTTTCCTTTCCTTTCCTTTGGCAGCGGAGGAATATTTTACCATTTAGTTTTTTCTAAAAATAATACAGACATACAGGGTCATCTGTACACTCCAGAGATAAATGTGCTTTATTGAAAGATCTGTACCGGTGAATAGTGCTTGCCATTCCACAGAGTAAGCCAGTTTGGAAATTGCACCTACCTGTTCTTCGTGAGGATCTTGTCCTAAAGCTACAAAAACCTAACTGTTTAGAACAAAATAACTAGATATACTTGAAAAGAAGTAGCACAGAGCCCCCCCCCCTTTGCTCTTCCCAACTAAAGCTACAGGAGGATGGAAGAAGGCCACATTCAGAAGTTCGTTCTCCATCTTTGTGGCAGTCTTCGGATTGTGCAAGAGCTGTCGGGGGCAGGCAAACCCTCCGTGCCCCCCAGAGAAGACTGGGCACACGGAGGCAGAGGCGAGTTCAGTTGCTTCTTAGCAAGTCTCACGGTAGCGACCGCTCACTGCAGCCAAAACTCTGAAAGAGGTGCCTCTGTGATGCAACAGTCTGGCAACAGAGTCTTTGGTGCAGTAATCAGTCAGGATTCTGGATCCCAGCCTTCTCCTTATTATTCACCAGCCAGGACTTGGAGCTGTATTCCTACTCAGCCTGAAGAGTTATCTGGGGTTTTTCTTCTTCTTTTTTTGAGGGGGGGAGGGGGAACAGAGACACAAGTTCCTGGAAAAACAGCTTGTACTTGCCAGCCAACGGGGGGGGGGGCTCAGGATGCAGAGAAGAGGGGGGGGGGTCTTTCCCCTCAGCCCAAACTGGTCAGAGGATGGGATGGCAGCCCCTCCTCAAGCTTCACGTCTTCTTCTCGCCCACTGTCCAACGTCTCCGACCCTTCAAAACAGCCAGAGTCACGGGGGATGTCTTCCTTGAGCTCTCCAGGAAATAGCTGACCCTCCACGTTTCCTCCTTCCTCTTCAGCCTCGCTGCTCGCTGGGAAGAGAGAAGCCCAGTTGTTAAAAGGAAGACTTGGAGGGTGCTAAAAACCGGCAGGGCAAAGGGAAGAAAGATGGCCTTGCCTCACTTGTTCCCCCAGTGAGAAACGGACGTTCCCACAACCTGGCTTGTGCTGAGCAGGAGCTCTTGGTAAATGTTGGGACCACTAAACAATTCATTCTACTGTGTAGAATTCTCCCTCTACGGAGGCAGCTTTTACGTGCCGTAGGAAACTTACGCTTTGAAGATTTGTAACGCTCTGCCTCGTGGCGCTCCAGTCCGATTTCTCGACTCGGTTTCGTGTCACAGTTGGGTTTTTCATACCAAATGTGATAGGATTTCAAGGTGGGGATTTTTGCACCCAGAACTGGTCTCACTTCAAGAACGGGGGCCCGACGATGGAGGAGGAAGAAAGCAAGCTCTTTTGGAGGGTGGAGAGCACTTACTGTCATAATCCAGCAGGAGATCTGCTGCTGTGAGCAGCTTGGTGCGATGTTGTGGGTCAGTGATGTTCAATTCATTCAGGTGGATCTCTTGCAGCTCCTTGAAGTCCTCCACGGTCTGGTAACCATTTAATAGCAGTGTAGAGGTGTGCTCCTGAATGGGGGGAGGGGGAAGAGACAAGAGTCCCATTGTAATACTTGTGGTAAAGATTACCTGGCGGGGTGGGTGGGATTTGCTGTTATTGCTGTCCCTGTAATAGCAGTAGCACTTAGACTTCACAATACTTTACAGCCCTCTCTAAGCGGTTTGCAGAGTCATCAATTTGCCCCCCCCCAACAATCTGGGTCCTCATTTTACAAAGGATGGAGACTTCACAATACTTTACAGCCCTCTAAGCAGTCTACAGAGTCATCAATTTGTCCCCCCCCAACAATCTGGGTCCTCATTTTACCAATCTCGAAAGGATGGAAGGCTGAGTCAAACTTGAGCTGGTCAGGATCGAACTGCTGGCGGTCGACAGAGTGAAGGATGGAAGGAAGGAAGGAAGGGCACTAGCAATAGTACTTAGACTTATATACCACTTCACAGTTCTTTACAGCCCTCTCTTTGCAGTTTTACAGAGTCATCAGTTTGCCCCCAAACAATCTGGGTCCTCATTTTACCGACCTTGGAAAGATGGAAAGCTCAGTCAACCTTGAGCCGGTCAACTTTGAGGGACTTAAAACTCCTGAGAATGTGAGCAAAGTTAGTCTGCAACACTGCATTCTAAGCACTGTGCCACCATGGTTCTCAGAGGATATAGAAGTGAGTTAACCCCTTCATAGAGGATTTAGAATTGGGTGTGGCCCCCTAGAGATTGCTAAATGCAATTCTCATTGTTTGGGAGTTTAGTTTCCCTATCCTAATTCACACCATCCTCACGTTTGCTAGCCAATTCTGTAGAGAACCAAGGATTCTCTATGGCAGAGGTCCCCAATCTTTTGGGCACCAGGGACCGCTTCCGTGGAGAGAAGTTTTTCTGTGGACCGGAGGGGGTGTGGTTTTGTGTGCTGCCTGCATCTTGCAGATGGGGCTTTGCTTGTTTGTGTGGCCCGGTTGCTGGCATGCCGTGGCCCGGTGCTGGTCCACAGACCGGGGGTTGGGGACCCTTGCTCTATGGGGTATGAGGATTCTGTGAACTGTTTTCCAAATGCGTGAGGTGGCTATTTTTTCAAGTTGGGTTTAGAACTTTTCATTTCTAGTTCTGTATCAAAAGGAGTGGGAGAAAGTTGCTTCTTAAATACTGTAAAAAAAAAAAGAAATCCAGAAAGGTTGCAGCAAAATAATGAGTATAATTGAACGCTAAATGCTGCCCCATTTGTTATGGCATTAGAAATAGATTCTAACCATCCAAAGCAGTTTTTTTAAAAAAATATAGTTACGATTTAATCAACCTCAGATGCAGATCGGGACTTCTTTACCTTTTAAGATACCAAGTCTAATATTTTTGGAGAGTGGGGGGGGGGGGGGTTGAAGAAAAGAGACAAAACCAGGCAAGCATTTGTGCTTAGAGAGTAGGTGTAGCTAAAGAAATAGTTTCTCTCTTTTGTGAAAGATTTATGAATGATTTGCCCTGCTGCTCATTGCAGCATCCACAAATGGGGATCAACGTATTTTCTGCCCTGTCTCAAAATGAAACGGTGGGGAGCTCAAAACAGGGATGAGGTCGACACCTCTGCCCGACAGGCGTTCCTTCATTTCCCTTTTAATATT